>NC_059439.1:36904660-37259660 GCF_021028975.2 Sphaerodactylus townsendi
TCTTCGACGCCCTCCTGGCCAGCCCCTCCGTACCCGAGAAGCAGAGGCGCAAAGTTCTGCGCCCGCTTAAGGTAATAGGGGCCGTGGGCGCCGAGGCCGAAGTATTCAAGGTTTCACAGGAAGTGGCAGAACTACCCACAAGAGTGGGGCAGAAGGAGGAGAACTGTTTTGTTTTTATGTTTGGCATACCGCTTTATATTTGGCATACCCAACTATTGGCCCTCCTTCTTGGTCTGTTATGCGTGGAACGCTTGCCTCGGTGCGCCTCTCTGCACAGTGGGCTTGCAGTGGGCTCTCCTCATGTTTCTCTTATTGGCACGCAAGGAGGCGCTCCTGCCGTGGAGGTTTTCTGCAGAGAACTCTCCTGGGCCTAGTTCCCTTAACTAATCCTTGAAGGCACAGATCTCATTACAGATCTCAGGATTGCTGGTTTGGCCCTTTAAGCTGCACTTATATCTATATTACTGTTCCAGAAATACCATCCACAAATGAAAGAGGCAAAGTGATTTCCTGGACCACAGGCTGCTAAAGAAGAGCTGATAGTCTCTCCCTCTCCCCTCCACGCACACATACACACTTGCTGTAGCTGCAGCTGCCAGAGGACAGAGATGTGTCCCTTCAACTCCTCTCCTTTTTTTAATCCCAGGGTCACTACATATCTCTGGCCTGCAGCAGGCATGGGAGCCGCGTGTTAGATGCCATCTGGAGCAGAGCCACACTGCCAGCCAAGCGGGAAATGGCCCAGGAACTGGGTAAGGCCTCCTTTCCCTTCCACCAGGGAGATAACTCGTCAGGACATCCCTGCAAGAAGAGTCAGCGGCCGCTTATGCCGCCGATCCTGAATCAGGCATCTGGGTGAATTCTGTTCGTTTCTTAGCGGTTGTGCCGAGTGTGTGTCGCATGAGTGCCCCCATGTGACTCAGATGTCAAGTGCATCTTCTTTACGGGGTCTCAGGCAGAGGTCTTTTACATCACCCAATCCCTTTAACTCAGACCTGGGCATTATACGGCCCGCGGGCCACATCCGGCCAGCCGGATGACCCTGACTGGCCCCCCTGCCGTGCTGGGGAGCGAGGCGCCTTTGAAAGCCCCGCAGAAGCCGGTTGCCTTGGCTGCCGGCTTCTGCGGGGCTTTCAAAAGTGCCTCGCCCCCCCCCGCCTTTTGGCCTGGCCCTCCACAATATTTTCTGTTTCTTATGCGGCCCCATGGAAAAAATAATTGCCCACCCCTGCTTTAACTGAAGGTGCTGGGGATTGAACCCTGGGACCTTCTGCCTGCCAAGCGGAGGCTCTTCCACTAAGCCATGGCCCTCCCATGCCCTTTTATGAATCTGGCCTAGTGCTCTCCATGTGGCATCCAGGGCTGCTCCAAGCCCTGCTCTCGGATGTCCGCAACACCGCCATCTTAAGTAGGGCTGGCCCTGGGTTCCCACAGTGCACTTCACTCTCCCTCCTCCCCCTTGCAGCGGAGCACGAGCAGAAGCTACGGAACGACCCTTTCGGCCACCACCTGGTCCGCAATTTTGCCTTAACGCACTTCCTCAAACGCCGCCGAGACTGGGACCGACTCCAAGAGGCGGGGAAGAAGCGAAGGGAGCTTTTTGCCGACATCTTGGAGGACTGACTCGGAAGGAAGAGGGTGGTGCCCTCTCGGCTGAAAGACTGTGGGGCTGGCGGAGGAGGGCTGGGCTCTTCGTGGGGGGGGGGGGGGGGGGGGGCGGACTCTATGTGCTTGTGGTCCTTGCTGCTTCTCACCACAGGGATGCTGGATGACTGCCACCAGAGGGCGCCAGAGGCAGCCTTGGGTTCTCTTGTTTAATACCTACTGGTAATTGATATTGGTTTTTCTCTGCAGTTACTAAGAGAATTATTTCTTTACTTGTTTGACTGTGAGCGTCTGTTCAGTGTCAATCTATTAAATGGGGGTGGAGCTTGTTTTGCTGATCCTTGCACTGAGGATGCATTGCTGAGGCCTAACCCCGCCCCCGCCCGCTCCAGTCTTGGCCATCATGTTTCCTTAAGAGAACATACCTTGGTGCTTTGTGTACAGTATTGCTGGGAAACACTGCAGTGAGCCTGGACTGTTGGCATTCTTGCAAACTGTAGTGGCTAAGAGCAGGTGCATTCTAATCTGGAGAACTGGGTTTGATTCCCTGCTCTGCCACTTGAACTGTGGAGGCTTATCTGGGGAGCCAGATTAGCTTGTGCACTCCAACACATTCCAGCTGGGTAACCTTGGGGTAGTCACAGTTCCATGGGATACATGGAGAAACCCAGCAAGGTTCATGAGCCCCGGCTAGTGTGGCATGTCAAGGCAAAGATTGGTGAGCAGAGCATAATCTTTGCAAATGCAAGATCCCAGTAACCATCCATGGTGATCCCCGGTTGGGAAAGGATCTTGCCTAGCAAGTTTCGGAAGGGCTTCCTGTGTAAGTATTGGAGAGCTCCTGCCAATTGGAGCAAGTCTTACTAACCAAGAAGAAGAAGAAGAAGAGTTTGGATTTATATCCCCCCCTTTCTCTCCTGCAGGAGACTCAAAGGGGCTTACAATCTCCTTGCCCTTCCCCCCTCACAACAAACACCCTGCGAGGTGGGTGGGGCTGAGAGAGCTCAGAGAAGCTGTGACTAGCCCAAGGTCACCCAGCTGGCGTGTGTGGGAATGCACAGGCGAATCTGAATTCCCCAGATAAGCCTCCACAGCTCAGGCGGCAGAGCTGGGAATCAAACCCGGTTCCTCCAGATTAGATACATGAGCTCTTAACCTCCTACGCCACTGCTGCTCCTAGAAGAGCCAATAATCTGGCTCAGTATATGACTGCTTTTTATTGATCCGGTGGAATACTAAGCCATCGAAACGGGCAAGGGTTACCCTTTCCCACGCTACATGCAAAGTTTTTGGATCCTCCTATTGGTCCATGGAAGAAAATGTGAAATTCGCAGCCCTGTCTTTCTTGGTTTTAAAAAAATATATATTTATAGTCCGCCTTTCTCCGTGCAACTCAAGGATGTTTACACAGAGTCAATACAACCAGCAGGATGGGATTTTTGATAAACAATGAAATACGGTTAGTATGGATGGTTCGAACCACTCGGAAATCTAAAAGTAGCAACAACGGGTATTGAAGAGAAGCATAAGTGTTAACTCGATACGTTAAACGATGCAAAAAATTACATACTGAGATTCTACTGCCAGCAAACTACATGCAGTAGTATAGATCACAGTCTTTAATAATTTATCCAAGTAACTTTGTAACCTTATTTTTTACAGTGCAACCCTATTTTAATTCATTGCCCCTGTTTTACAGAACAGCCCTGTTTTAAATTGTTGTCCCTGATGAAATTGCATTCCTGTGATTTGGGGGGGGGGGGGGGGAGATTGCGGCAAGGAAATACTGCCTTGGTGTCTGAGGAGAGGAAGGGAAGAGATCTCAGTCTTCGTAGCCACGCAGCCGCCTGTGTGAGTTCCAGTTTTCACCGCCCTCCACAAGGTGACGGATATAGTGAGAGGTGCCCAAGAGGATGTTCCCGATGGCTTGCATGACGCCGGAGGCCACCCGTAGTAACTCCCTTACAGGGAAGAAAAGAGAGCGACTGTAAACAAAGGGGTAGACTTGTAGGATGTCCCAGGTTAGCCAATCTTGCCAGATCTCAGAAACTAAGCAGAGAGAAGAAGAGAAGAAGAGTCTGGATTTATATCCCCCCTTTCTCTCCTGCAGGAGACTCAAAGGGGCTGACAATCTCCTTTCCCTTCCCCCCTCACAACAAACACCCTGTGAGGTGGGTGGGGCTGAGAGAGCTCCGAGAAGCTGTGACTAGCCCAAGGTCACCCAGCTGGCGTGTGTGGGAGTGCCCAGGCTAATCTGAATTCCCCAGAGCAGCCCCCACAGCTCAGGCGGTAGAGCTGGGAATCAAACCCGGTTCCTCCAGATTAGATACACGAGCTCTTAACCTCCTACGCCACTGCTGCTCCTATCATGCTCTGATCTCGTGGAAGAAAGGTCGGGAGGGACAGTCAACATGGCCCCTCGGTAGCTGTGGGATAGACAGCATTTGGGGTCGTGGGCATTTGGGCGACTCAAAGGATTGTGCCCAAGTTGTGCCTCACCCTGGGGTGGGTGGGTGGGTGGCTGGGACTCACCTGAGCACTTTCTTGGGCCCCAGGCACTTGAAGTCGCAGCTCATGGAGTAGAGACCGTAGAAGGTCGCTGAAACGTTGAGGCTGCCGAAGAGGTCGCGGGGGCTGAGCTTGTAGACGTCGAAAGTGATGCGGGCGATGTCCCGGCTGTTCCGGGGCTTCTCTTGGCTCAATGCGAACGAGCGGCTGCCACCCTGGAGTGGGCAGAGAAGGGAGGGAGGGAGGGGGTGTGAGCAAACCAGACGGGCCTAGATCAGGGGAGAGAAGAGTTTGGATTTATCTCCTGCCTTTCTCTCCTGCCAGGAGACTCGAAGGCGGCTGACAAGCTCCCTCCCGCCCACAACAGACGCCTTGTGAGGTAGGCAGGGTTGAGAGAGTTCTGAGAGAACTGTGACCAGCCCAAGGTCACCCGGCAGGAATGTAGGAGTGCAGAAACACAGGTGAGCCTCTGCCACTCAGGTGGAGGAGTGGAGAATCAAAAGGCGGAAGGGAGAGTCACGTGCGCTACTCTTATGGGGAGTATGGAATAAAAATGCGATAGATGGCATGGGGAATTTAAAGGTTTGTTGATCACCCCCCCCTTTTATCCCAGCAGCTGATTGACCCCTCATTAAGAAGAAGAAGAGGAGGAGTTTGGATTTATATCCCCCCTTTCTCTCCTGTAAGGAGACTAAAAGGGGCTTACAATCTCCTTGCCCTTCCCCCCTCACAACAAACACCCTGTGAGGTAGGTGGGGCTGAGAGAGCTCCGAGAAGCTGTGACTAGCCCAAGGTCACCCAGCTGGCATGTGCTGAGTGTACAAGCTAATCTGGTTCCCCAGAGAAGCCTCCACAGCTCAAGTGGTAGAGCGGGGAATCAAACTCTGTTCTCCAGATTAGAAGAAGAAGAAGAAGAGTTTGGATTTATATCCCCCCTTTCTCTCCTGTAAAGGAGACTCAAAGGGGCTGACAATCTCCTTGCCCTTCCCCCCTCACAACAAACACCCTGTGAGGTAGGTGGGGCTCTGAGAAGCTGTGACTAGCCCAAGGTCACCCAGCTGGCGTGTGTGGGAGTGTACAGGCTAATCTGAATTCCCCAGAGAAGCCTCCACAGCTCAGGCGGCAGAGCTGGGAATCAAACCCGGTTCCTCCAGATTAGATACATGAGCTCTTAACCCCCAGCCCGCTCTCTTTCTGGTCTGCTTCTCCTACTGACCTTCCCAGGGGTCCACTTTTGATCGCTTCTGAGCACCATAAAGGCCGTGTTGTCCTCCAGGACTTTAAAGAACTCCTCACTCTCCACGGCCGTCCCGTCTTCCTCCAGCACCAAGGACACAATCCCAGAGATCAGCAACGCCTCCGTGGCCTGAGAAGGGAGAAAACAGCAGGTGAGCGGAGGAGACTTCTGCGCTAAGGAACAGGTGAACGGAGGTGCCCTCCTCCTCCCATCCTGGATGACTGGAAATTTGGTCCCAATTGAGCTGTGATTCAAGAAAGTTCCAGTTCAGTCTTTATCATGAACTCACTGGGTCAGAGCTCTCTCTCTTACCCCTTCCGCACACGCAAAATAATGCGTTTTCAAACCACTTTCACAACTGTTTGGAAGTGGATTTTGCCATTCCGCACAGCTTCAAAGAGCACTGAAAGCAGTTTGAAAGTGCATTATTCTGCACGTGCGGAATGAGCCTCTCTCTCTCTTTGCCCCCCTCCCATGTACAAAATGGGCTTGATGCTGGCCTACCTTGCAGGACTGTTGGGTAGGGATCCCAGCTTGTGTTTGAATGCTGACATTGCTGTATAAATGCGAACTATTTGCATTACAAGATTTCAGCCCTCTTGAGTGTCTTTCATGAGGACTAGAAGATTTTTTTTTAATTAAAGGGGGGGAAAGCGGAGTTGAAGAGGAAGACAGATCTTATCGAGACGATATTTTGCTGGTTCCCAGCTCTCCAGCGGGCCTGCGGCACGTGCCCAGTCTTGTTTCTGGTTGGCATAAAGAATTTCCGATTTTGCAGAAGAAGAGTTTGGATTTATATCCCCCCTTTCTCTCCTGTAAGGAGACTCAAAGGGGCTGACAATCTCCTTGCCCTTCCCCCCTCACAACAAACACCTTGTGAGGTAGGTGGGGCTGAGAGAGCTCCGAGAAGCTGTGACTAGCCGAAGGTCACCCAGCTGGCGTGTGTGGGAGTGCACGGGCGAATCTGAACTCCCCAGAGAAGCCTCCGCAGCTCAGGCGGCAGAGCTGGGAATCAAACCCGGCTCCTCCAGATTAGATACACGAGCTCTTAACCTCCTACGCCACTGCTTTGCTTTCAAATAAACAAAGTAGGCCACTGTGGTTTCCGCCTTGATGGAAAAACGGACACTGTGCGCATTTAATTGAAGCGAGCCCTTTAAAAAACGCAAACGTACAAAACGTTAAGACGAAACGACGGGTAAGCAGTGAACAATGATGGGTTGAGGTGGGACTTTGTTCCTAAGCCAGCCGCAGCTGAGAGACGGGAGACGGGGACCGCGGCCGCTCACCTTGGTCAGAAGCTCCTTCAAGGTCCCGGCCATCAGCCCCTTCCGCGCATTGTGTTTGTGGTCACAGACCCGGAAGGGCCTCTGGGGTGGAGAACTGGGGGCCCAGATGCGCTGGCTGAGGCCCGATCCCGCGCTCGAGACGGACCTGCGGGACACGGAAATCATTTTGCGGATTCCAAGTCGGGGACCGTGGCGTGACCCTGAGTGTCTGCAGAGAAGATGTCTGACCGTCCTGTTTAAAAACCTCTGGACTTCCACTGAGCAATGGGGGGGGGTGCTGATTCAGAATGTTGTGTTGCCAACCTCAAGGGGGAACCTGGAGACCCCCCCCCCCAGAGTTGCAGATGTTCTCTGGGCCGCAGGGATCAGCTTGCGTGGATAAAAGGGCTGCTTCGGAGGGTGGGCTCTATGGTATTGTACTCCTTTGAAGTTCTGCCCTCCCCCCCCCAAAACCCAAGCTGCGCCCCCAAACTTCCAGGGATTTCCCAACCTGGGATTGGCAACTCGATGTTCTGTAGGAACTCATCAGTTTCCCCCTCAGTCTTCCCTCTCACGACATAAGATTTAACAGGGTTGTGAACTCAAGACACAGAGCTGATTTTTTTCCCCCCCACATCCTCGTCAGACTAGTTCAGACGCCGGAAAGATTCTGGGTGGCAAAAAGAGGGAGGCAGATTCTGGCCCAGATGGTGGGAAAGGGGGCAGGAGATGCCACGTGCCCGGGTGGTATGGCCAGAAGTGTGGGTTTTCGGGCCGCCCCTGGTGACTCAACGGGGGCTGCCCAGGGTGGTTGTCCCCAGATGTCCTCGTTGCAGCTACGCCACTGCGGTATGCAGAAGGCTCCAGTTGAGCCCGTTGCCTTTCCCACCCTCCATCCCCCCCGTACCTTTTCTCCCCTACCCTGGAACCCCCTGGTGGGTCTCCTGGAAGTTCAACTGATTCTCCAAGTGACAAGGACCACTTCCCCTAGAGAAAAAGCCTTCTTTGGAAGGTGGACTCCATAACATTCTACCCCTGCTAAGCTGCTGGCCTGCCCCAAACCTCCAGGCGCTAGCCAGCCTGAAATTGGCAACGCTACACTCAGCCACAGCTACTCACCTTAACAGGCCAGATGGGACCCAAGAGTTGAGGTGCTCCATGAGGCTACGAGGAGGTGGGCGCCGGGGGCCGGGTCCCGCGTCAGTCCCCTGAGCTCACGTGAGGCAGCTTGTTATGTCTGCCCGGACTCTGAACTCTTTGGCTTCTGCGGAAGGAGTGGAGGGGAAGGGGGCAAACTCCACGTTGAGCAATCGAATCAGATAAGGCCGGTGGAGGGGAGGCGAAGCCAGGAGGGCAGCCTGGCTTTTAATATTGCATCCAGAGTGGTGCTTGTGTGTTGTAAGATCTCAAGAAGTTTTTGAAGAGAAAGGAACAACGGGGGGGAAAGTGACCGGCTTGGCGGTGGCGGAGGACACACAGTCTCTGAAGTAAGCTTACATCTTAGGTTAGCTGGGCTCCTCCCTGCTGACCTATATCTCCTATAGCTTTGTTGCAGAGGAGGGTCTCCGAGCACGTGAAAAGTATTTTTCCTCCTCATTGACTTGGTGCAGCAAGCCGTAAGGAGATCGCTGCGGGACCAGGCCATGTATCCTAGACCGATGGTTCCAGGGAGCCCCACACGTGATAACCGCCCGCGGTTCTTTCAACACGTAGGGTGGGATAGACTGCTTTAGAACATGGAAGCCCTGTCGAGTCATCCTGGCTCACTGCTGTCGATAGAGGCCAGTGATTTTATCCATCCCTTCGAAAAAGCCGCCTCCGTCAGCACGCCTTAGCCTAGCATTTTGGAGCAGCAAATTCCACAGGTTGATTTTACCCTGGGCAAAAATATATATATTTGCCTGTCCCCACAACTGGCAGCAGGTCAGTATAAGAACATAAGAACTAGCCTGCTGGATCAGACCAGAGTCCATCTAGTCCAGCTCCCTGCTACTCGCAGTGGCCCACCAGGTGCCTTTGGGAGCTCACATGCAGGATGTGAAAGCAAGGGCCTTCTGCTGCTGTTGCTCCCGAGCACCTGGTCTGCTAAGGCCTTTGCAATCTCAGATCAAGGAGGATCAAGATTGGTAGCCAGAGATCGACTTCTCCTCCATAAATCTGTCCAAGCCCCTTTTACAGCTATCCAGGTTAGTGGCCATGGCCATCACCACCTCCTGTGGCAGTATCTTTGGGTTGACCCCCAAATTCTTCCTGGGTTGGGAGTCAGGCCCCTTCCGCACACGCAAAATAATGCGTTTTCAAACCACTTTCACAACTGTCTGCAAGTGGATTTTGCTATTCCGCACAGCTTCAAAGAGCACTGAAAGCAGTTTGAAAGTGTATTACTCTGCGTGTGCGGAATGAGCCCTCAGAGAGAGCAATCTCTCTATCAAAGTTTCTAGAGCTCCACAGTTTTCTAAGTCAAAGGGAAGAACTTCAGGCCAGCCGGAAAACACTCAGGGGCCCACAATGGTAAGGCCCTGTTTATCTGATCAAAGTATTTTATTTATGTATTATTTATTAAAACATTTCTACCCCACCTTTTCTCCCGGTTTAAGGCCCCTTATAATAAAACATCCCCATCTTTTTTTTAAAAAGAAAGAAAGATATAATTGCAAGCCACGGCTAGGTTGTGAACACCATATTTATTCTGAACGTTTTGATTCAGAATAAAATTCTCAATATTCTTGAGAATTTTTGACCATCTCTTTTCATCCTTCTGGAGGCCATCTTTGTATCAGGGGAGTTTTGGACTGAGTTAACGTATGGGCACGGTTCCCCGACCTGGACTTGTTAGCTCTAGGGGAATTGAATATTATTTCGACATTTAATTGGCTTTAAGCGTTTATATGACATTTTTAAAGTCTCGTTTTCCCTTTCTTCTCTAAAGGGTGTTACTTGGGGGAGGATTACTGGGGGCGGGGCGGGGCAGTGGGGACGAATGTACAATCAGTCAAAAACCAAACGGCATCTCAAACGGTACGTTTCCGCTTTGGTTTCTGGGAATCTAGCCCTAGAGAGAAGAGGGTCCAGAACGAAACTGTCTGCAGGGAGGGCCGATCATAAATTATACGTGACTGTCCTCAGCAGGTAGGTCGCTTTCTGCTAGGAAGAATGTTGAACAAGCGTAGCCAAGAAGGGTGTAAGTCGGGTCTAGATCCTGCAAGAGATGTAGCAAAGTTTTTGTTTGGAAGCATGCCTGACGAACAGAATACAGAAATATAAGACATCCCCTGAAAATAAGACATAGCGCATCTTGGGGAGCAAAAATTAATATAAGACACTGTCTTATATTTGGGGAAACACGGTATACACACACCCCATATATATATATATATATACACACACACATACATACATACACAAATATATATATATTATTATTATTATTATTTATTAAAGTTATAGGCCGCCTCTCTCTCTCTCTCTCTCTCTCTCACACACACACACACACTTATTAAATTTATAGGCCGCCTCATATGTATATATACACAGACATACACACATACACATATATACACATATATTCATCAAGACAGGAAGGTTGGGTACACAATCAATCTGAAACTCACTGGGAATTCAAATTCTGCTCCGGAGTCAGCATCGTCGTTCACCTGGTTCTGTATGGCCGGGTCCCCACCTTTGGACGACACCGGTTTAGATTTGGGCAGGATCCCCCAGTCTTGGTCCACTTCTCGTGGCTTGGCTTTTTCCTGGAGTTCTAACCACAGAGCATAACGTAACTGATGCAGCTGCTTCTAAAATCGCGCATTTACCGTAACTTAGCACCCCTGGCCTTTCTCTTTAGCTGGCCTCTACGCGAAGCTCTTGGACAGAGAAGGGAATTTTCATCGGAAAGGCTGCTCAGACCCAAAAGATGCAGCGGAGGCAGGAATCCAACCGGCCCGTTTTTCTTTTTAGCAGGAGAAGAAGCAGCCCTGCTTGAATTTCTGCCTGCCGTGACTTGCTAGGGAACAAGCGAGCTATCTTGGGAATCTCACGGGAGCCAGGAATAAGAACGAGAATGGCCTGCCTGTGTCCTACTTACCTAGGTGCATTCTGCTGGGACAGTTGATTCTGAAAGGGAAAAATGACAACCACTTCAGATTGGGGAGAGAAATGGGGTAAAGTGGGAGCTAGGGGCAACCAGGCAGGGGCAGGGGCTCTTGGGGTTGCCACCCGCCATCATTATTGGTTAAGGCTGCCAACCTCCAGGTGGGGCCTGGAGATATCCCAGAACGACAATTGATCTCCAGACAAGGATCAGTTAGAAGAGAGCCAGCGTGGTGTGGTGGTTAAGAGCAGGTGCACTCTAATCTGGAGGAACTGGGTTTGATTCCCCGCCACTTGAGCTTATCTGGTGAACCAGATTAGCTTGTGCACTCCAGCCCATGCCAGCTGGGTGACCTTGGGCTAGTCACAGTTCTTCTGAGTTCTCTCAGTTCCACCCACCTCACAGGGTGTCTGTTGTGGGGGGGGGGGAAGGGCAAGGAGATTGTAAGCCCCTTTGAGTCTCCTTACAGGAGAGAAAGGAGGGATATAAATCTTCTACTTATGCTGCCTTCAGTTCCATGGTAAAATAAATGCATTGAGGAAATGACAGACGTAAGAAGTCCGGCTGACTTTCCTGGGTTTTCCAGGCTGTGTGGCCGGGATCTGGTAGTTTTGACCTAACGTTTCCCCTGCATCTGTGGCTGGCATCTTCAGAGGCAACATGCAAGATATGGTGACTTGCCTCTGAAAATGCCAGCTACAGACGTGAGCGAAACATTAGGAGCAAAAACCACCAGACCACGGACACACCACCTGGAAAACCCACAGCCGCCAGCTGATTCTGGCTGCAGAAGCCTCCTGCAATATAGACGTGAGAAACCCTTGCAGGGAGAGTCCCAGGTAATTCGCCTCCTTACCGGCTCACTCCCCTGGAATGGGGACCCTTCAAGGATTTCCAGAAGGACCTGGAAGATGGAGAGGGATGGAAAAATCAGCTCTCTTGGCCCAGTTCCTTGAAGCAGCTGGACAGCCAGAGTAGGAAACTAGGATTCTGCACTAGGAAGGAAGCCGTGTGCTTGTGGCTCTCCTGTTCCTTAGAGGGATCCGCCTCTTTTCGACCCTGTAATCCTCTGACATGAGAGGCTGTGAAATTCCCTGCGGAGGCTTCTCTGGGGAATTCAGATCAGCCTGGGCACTCCCACACACGCCAGCTGGGTGACCTTGGGCTAGTCACAGCTTCTCGGAGCTCTCTCAGCCCCACCCACCTCACAGGGTGTTTGTTGTGAGGGGGGAAGGGCAAGGAGATTGTCAGCCCCTTTGAGTCTCCTGCAGGAGTGAAAAGGGGGGATATAAATCCAAACTCTTCTTCTTCTTCTTCCTTGGCTGAAATGCCTAGAGGGAGGGGATCCCATCCTGGGTTAAGTCCAGCACCCCAAATTCCTTCAGGGCTTGCCTTTCCCCCAACCTGTGGCTTCATTCTTGCTTACCTGGAGAGTCTCCTGCTGTTTCCTGGGGACAGAAGAGAGAAAGAAACAGCATTTTATACTGGAGGGGTTTGGCTTCTCCATCTTTCTGGGCCCCCAAAAGATCTGAAACTCCCACCTCCTGGCACCCGACTGTCCCCCTGGTGCCCCCGTCCCTGAAATACCTTTCCGTTTCTTTCTGAAGAGCCAGACGACGAACGCCAGAAACAGCACTGCGGCACCACTGCAGCCTACCACTAGGGGGAGAAGAGAGTCTGCACACACACAAAAATGATTATTGATCGCTTGATCAGTTCAACCACACTTTGGCATCCTTCCCGCCACCCAAAATGTGACTTTCTGGTCGGTTTCCCTGGCTCCAGAGGCGTATCTAGGGAAAATGTAGCCTGGTACAAAATCTGAGTTTTCTGCACCCACCCACCCACCCCCGCCCCATATGGGCAGCCGCCCTCCTCCACCATGACCAAACGACGTCTGCAAGTCACTTGTCTTGAAGTCAGTGTATGGGCCTGGAGGGACGGAGGAAGGGTGTGGGGTGCGTGACTAAATGGCTGCAGGCCAAGGACATTTGACCCCATATGTCCCCCTAGGCGGTACGCCCCTGGGCGGTCCGTCCTCCAGACTCCACAGCTCCCTGGCATGTTGGGTTCCTTTCTGATAACAGCACAAAGCATCCCCTGACTTGGGGTGCTGTGTGGTTTCCGGGCTGCATGGCCGTGTTCTAGCAGCATCCTCTCCTGACGTTTCGCCTGCATCTGTGGCTGGCATCTTCAGAGGATCTGATAGTAGGAATGGAAAGCAAGTGGAGTATATATACTGCGAGGTCAAAAGGTGAGGCCCTCTGAATGGAGTAGCCTGGCATGTGAGTCACAAAGAAGTCTGTAGCCTGGGAGTGACAATGAAGATAGCAAGGTCAATAGGTGAATGCATCTGAATAGAACAGCCATTCTCAACCAGGGTTCCGTGGTACCCTGGGGTGCCGTGAGCATGTCCCAGGGGTACGGTGGCAACACTACCGCCCCCCCTCATTTTTGTGGTGACTCCCACCGGCGCCAGCAAGTACATGGAGCTGGCCCATGGGACAGGGCCTGCCATAAGGTCAGCACCCCCCCCCCCCCGTGCTTACCTTCACCCTGGGAGGGGAAGGTGGGGTGTGTGGCAAGCAGGGGCAGTAGGAGGGGAAGGTGGAGGGTGGCGGCAGGGGTACCATGAGATATGAAGAGTGAGGTCAAGGGTACCCTGACCTCGAAAAGGTTGGGAAGCACTGGAATAGAAGTATCCTGATCTTTGTTTCCTTTGTTTGCTATTGTCTATAGTTGTTATGTTTTTGGGTGGAGCTGATCAGTCACTGTCTTGATTTTAGAGTTTTTCAACACTGGCAGCCAAATTCTGTTCATTTTCATGGTTTCTCCCTTCCTTCAATAGCAATCAAAGGAAACAAAGACCAGGATACTTCTATTCAGATGCATTCACCTATTGACCTTGCCATCTTCATTGTTACTCCCAGGCTACAGACTTCTTTGTGACTCACATACCAGGCCACTCTATTCAGAGGGCCTCACCTTTTGACCTCACAGTATATATACTCCACTTGCTTTCCATTCCTTCTATCAGATCCTCTGAAGATGCCAGCCACAGATGCAGGCGAAACGTCAGGAGAGAATGATGCTAGAACACGGCCAGTCAGCCCAGAAACCACACAGCACCCCAGGGATTCCGGCCGTGAAGGCCTTCGACAATACATCCCCTGACTTCTCCCTTGGCAAAGGGTGCCACCCTCCAGCTGGTGGCTGGAGATCTTGCTATTACAACCGCTCTCTGGGCGACAGAGACCTTGGAGGGCCAGGTTGGTTTGGAAGGGGGATGCCAGGGCAAGAAACGGAAGAAGAAATTCTTATTGTTGCTATACCAAGAGGTTGTGTGCCATTTTCATTTTTAGCCTCGGATGCTGTCGTCGGCTGTGAGGCTGATCTGGGGCCGCCGCTGCTCGTGAATGGCGTTGCGGAGTCCGGAAAAGGGCTGATGCTGCTGGATACTCCGACGTGGGATGTAGTTCTGGAAAAGTTGGGCACAAAGGACTCGGTTGCTGCGCCGGTGATGGGAAACGCAGAAAGAACCTCAGAGCATGTTGACTGTGAAGAGCTGGGCGGGGAGGTTGCTGGTCTGTCAGGTCCGGCGGAGGGGGAGCTCTCCTCCGTAACCGGGTGGGATGAGGTGACTTGTAAAGGCGATGTGGTTGCAGCTGCAGGAGATCTGGTGACTCTCCTTTTGCTTCCATGGGTGTGAGCGTCCGGGACAGCGGTGGAGGAGTCTGGTCCTGTGACAGTTGGAGGAACGGAAGAAAGAACCACAGAGCACCAAGATTAGGAGGAGGAGGAGGAGGAGTTTGGATTTCTATCCCCCCTTTCTCTCCTGCAGGAGACTCAAAGGGGCTGACAATCTCCTTGCCCTTCCCCCCTCACAGCAAACACCCTGTGAGGTGGGTGGGGCTGAGAGAGCTCCGAGAAGCTGTGACTAGCCCAAGGTCACCCAGCTGGCGTGTGCGGGAGTGCCCAGGCTAATCTGAATTCCCCAGATAAGCCTCCACAGCTCAGGCGGGAGAGCTGGGAATCAAACCCGGTTCCTCCAGATTAGATACACGAGCTCTTAACCTCCTATGCCACTGCTGCTCCCAGTGGCGTAGAAAGGATTTCTATGTGGTTATCCCTCCCCTTGGCAGATTCTCTCTAAATCAGTGGTTCTCAACTTTCCTAAAGCCACGACCCTGTAATACAGTTCCTCATGTTGTGGTGACCCCCAACGCTAACATTTATCCATTTTACAGATGGAGAACACTGATGCAGAGAGTCTTAGGCGACCCCTGTGAAAGGGTCGTTCGACCCCCAAAGGGGTCGCGACCCCCAGGTTGAGAACCGCTGCTCTAGATCATCACATTTAGCCAGAAATGCCCTCCCCCACCACGACCAAACATCTTTTTTTGCACCAGGTGTTGAAGTCAGTGTATGGACTCGGGGGGAAGGAGGAGGGGTGTGGGGTGCGATTTTCCACCCCCCCCCCATGTGACTGAATGCAGTCTGGGGACATTGGATCCCGTATGTCCGCCCCCGTCTCCATCCCTTCCATGTGCTTGCACTTGTTGCTCAAGTTCCAGAACTGCTTTCTATGGGGATGGAGAATATTCCATCCCGTCCTATTTCACATGCCGTCTTTGCTTGTTGATAAGCTGTTTTGAACTCCTGTGCCCCAGGCGTCTCTTCTCTACTCTTCTCCTGCTTAGCTCTCGCTGTCCCCTCTTCTCAAAAGACTCGAGGTCTCTTATCCTCTAAGCCCCAGGCCACAAATGCTAGCCACTGATTCGCTCCCTTTGCTTCCCTTCCAGCTCATGAACGTGCCCTTCAAATAAACTGATATCAATAAACAGGGCCTTACCCATCACAGAAATATGGGTGTTGTTGCTTTTCGTCGACTGGATCTCCCGCCCAGATTCCACAACATGATATGTACAGGAATACCTTCCACTGTCTTGCGGTGAGAGGCGTAACGTGTACGTGTTCCTGTTCGGAGAGGATGAGAGTTGGTGGGGTTCATGCAGGCGCCGGTCGTCTTTATGAAACATGATCTTTGTCACAGGACGACTGTCAGAAACCGAGCATGTGAAGTTTATGAACTCCCCGCTTCTGTAGACCTCTCGCTTTGGGGACACAGAAAGGACCGGGGTACGGAGGCGCTCTGAGAAGGAAAGCAGAAAGGTATGGAGAAAAAAACCCACAGGCCAGGGAAAGCAAATTTCAACGGTTAACTTCACCCTTAATACAGAATCATAGAGTTGGAAGAGACCCCTAAGGGCCATCCAGTCCAACCCCCTGCCATGCAGGAACACACAATCAAAGCACTCCCGACATATGTTCATCCAGCCTCTGTTTAAAAACCTCCAAAGAAGGAGACTCCACCACTCTCCGAGGCAGTACCTTCCACTGCCGAACAGCCCTGACTGTCAGGAAGTTCTTCATAATGTTTAGGTGGAATCTCTTTTCCTTCCCCTTGAACCCATGACTCCTGGTCCTGGTCTCTGGAGCAGCAGAAAACAAGCTTGCTCCCTCCCCAACATGACATCCCTTCAGATATCTAAACATCGTGGCTGTCATGTAACCTCTTAACCTTCTCTTCCCCAAACTAAAGTTCTTCCTAATGTTTGGAATCTCTGTCTGCACCTTGCATATGAAGGGAGCTCTGACTCTCGAAAGCTTATATCTCGGAAATCTCATGTGTCTCTCTCGGGTGTTGCTGGACTCTAATCCAGCACGAGTATCCCTGTTGCAGGACCGAATCTGAAGCACTCCTACATTCAACAATGACGCGGCTGGCCTCCACACGGCCAGGGCCTTTACAGCTCTGGCACCGGCCTGGTGGAACACACTACCACCAGCTGTCCGGGCCCTGCGGGACCTTGGAGAATTCCGCAGGGCCTGTAAGACTGAACTGTTCCACCGGGCCTTTGGAGAGTCCAGCCACTGATAGTGCCTCTGCCCCCCCCTCCCCCTCTGCTACAGGGTCCCCTAACATCATTGGGACTCATTTCTTTTCTGGGGAGGGTTGGATATGGATTTCGTGGGGTGCTATTTTTAGAACATAACTGTTTTAAATTGTATGTTATATAGACGATTTTATGTTGTTCACTGCCCTGAGCCCTTCGGGGATAGGGCGGTATACTAAATTTAATAAATAAATAAAATAAAATAAATAATAAATAACAAAGCACTCAATAGACCTCTCCCATTAACAGACAAAATCTTGCTCACTTGTCACAGCTACAGAGACGAGGCCGCTGTGCGGGGACCAGATCTCCTGTTCGGAAAGCAGCGTCCAGTAGGTGCAGCTGTACTTCCCAGCAGTGTTTTGGGACACCTTGAATGTTTTATAGGGCCCTTGGCCTGTAGAGGGGAGCTCCTTGAAGGTCTGGTCTCGCTGTTCTTTGTAAAAGACGTATCCGGCCGCCTCTACCTCCTCTGGAGCAGAACAAGTCAGGGTGACTTTTTCCCCTTGGAGGTACACGGGATACTCTGGATCCAGGGAAAGGGCTGCCGGTTGGAGCTCTGGGATTGCAGGGAAAATATATATTTTAAAAGTTTGGGATTAATTCCATGAAATCAGTTTTTCAAGTCAGAAGCTGGGACACAGCAAAAGAATAAGTACAATATAAAACCATATTTATTTTTATTTTTATTTTATTTATTTATTATTTCTATAAAAAATAAATAAAAATTATTTCTTGAATTTGTAGACCGCCCCATCCCCGGGGGGCTCTGGGCGGTGCACAACAATATTCATTGCAATCAGTAAATTATTAAACCAATAAAATCTATTAAAATCTATTAAAAGCAGCGGTCAGTACAGAGATATCAGGCACCCCAAAAACCAATTTAATTAGAGGCCTCCCTAAGGAAAGGGAACGGCCGGACTCCCCTCTAAGAGGATAGCATATGGTGGTAATCGAATATAGAGAGGGGGGCGCACATATAAGCAACAGCAATGTACTGTGTGTTTGTTCCTTAGGGAAACAAGTGCCTGGCGAAGCACTTTGTTGGACTGCTTAATATACTCTGTATATAGTTACTTGTACATATAGCAACTCAATGGTAAAAGCCTTCTTTTGAAAGAAACAGCTGTGTGGAGTTTTTCTTCTTGAAGGTGGGAGTCTGCTGTATATGTCCACTTGTCTACTTTGAGTAGTACCGCTCAAGTCTGCTATCAGTTGTCACCATTCTGAATGGATGAAAGAACTACTGCAAGGGAAAGAAAAAACTTCCCTCCCTCCCTGTTGTCACTTCTGTAATAAGCTGGAAATGATATCACACAGTGGTGGGATCCAAAAATTTTAGTAACAGGTTCCCATGGTGGTGGGGTTCAAACTGTGGCATAGCGCCAATGAGGCTGGGTGGGGCATGACCTGGGCGTGGCCAGTCATTCTGGGGGCGGGGCATTCCTGGGCTTGGGCAGGAAACGAATGCACGCAGGCGCAGGCTGCCACGCACGCCGGTGCACCTCCTGCTAGACTGCTTCATGTTCTGCGCGCTGCTGCTGAGAGGAGGGGCGTAACTAAGGCCAAAATTACGTGGCAAAATCACCAATTAGTCGCCCCCTCACGGCACACACAAATAATTAGTAACCCACTTTCGGGAACCTGTGAGAACCTGCTGGATCCCACCTCTGATAACACACCCAGGTGATGCTCTGGTATACCCACAAAACTAGGAATGCCAGAGCATCCACTCCACTGCACGGTTGTATCACTTCCGGGTCACACTGGAAGTGATGGCATTATGCTGGGGGTGCTGATAACCCCCTCTCCAACCGTGAGCCCCCACCTCCCCCACCGCCTGTAAAGGGACAGGCAGTGCCTCGCCCCCCTAGGAACATTCCTCACCAGTGATGGTGACCTCACGATGGTCACTTTGTGCAGACTGAACAGGTACTCCCGCATCATTTTTTCCTTTGTAAACACAGATGAATGTATTCTGCGGTTCCAGGTGTGCTGTGGAGATCTCCCAGCTGTCTTCTTGCTGCTGTCTCTGCAGGGCCCATTTACCACCTGGCGTCATTTTATAGAACAGGAATTCCTCTGCCCTCTGCCTTTCCGGTGGGGTGCAGTTCAATCGGAGCTTCTCTCCTCGGATAAAAATATGATGCAGAGGGACCAGGGACAGCCTGGGTGCTGGAGGAGGTGGACTCCCAGGTGTTGGGTGGGGTCCTGAGAAAGGAAAGCAGACGCCAGATTGGACCTGTTTCTTCTGCTCTGCTCCTGGAACTAGGACTTCCCAACGAGCAGTAGATCGACAGCTCTGACGGCAGAGAATTCAGTTCTCCGTAAATGTTTTTTTTAATTAAACACTTTATTGAATAGTTAAAATGTGTTACAACAATAAGTCATACATGTTATACATAAATTTTTAAAAAATTATATATGTTATACATACTTCTTTCGTACAATCAGCAATACTTTCTATAACCTTTTTCTTTGGTTCTCCCTGAATGGGAGTATTTATTTGCCGAGTAATTAATTAAGGCTTCTCTTCCCAGATACCCTATCTATCCTATAAACATATTAACGCAAAGTTTAACAGACAGAGCTTCACTTGAATAGCATTATGCTACTAACTTTGAAAACATTAAATAATAAATTTATCTATCTCAATTCCCTCTTTTTTTGGAAGGAAAAAAAAACGTTAGAAGTGTCCATATGTTCTCTCTCACCTTCGTATCTTCTTCCTGTAAAGACAACGTAAAATGTAAAAAAAAAAAAAAGTTCTCCGTAAATGTCGAACACGCACATTGTGCCCGTTCCAGGCTAGCGTGCCAACTTCCTGCTGGTACCCAAACATCTCCCCCCAGACCCCACTTCTCACCTCCTCCCCCACTGCTTTGCAAGGAGACAGGGTGTTCTTTGCAACCCTAGGAACGTTCCTCACCGGCGACGGCGACCACGCGATCGTCACTTTGTGCAGACAGGACAGGCTCTCCCGCATCGTTTTCTCCTTTATAAAGACAGATGAATGTATTCTGCGGCTCCAGGTGTTCTGTGGAGACCTCCCAGGTGTCTTCTTGCTGCTGGGTCTGCAGGGCCCATTTGCCCCCATTTTCCACCCATTTGTAGAACAGGAATTCCACGGGCCTCTGCCATTTCGGCGGGGTGCAGGTCAACCGGAACTTCTCTCCTCGAGTAAAAATATCACGCAGAGGGAGCAGGGACAGTGTTGGAGGAGGTGGACTCACAGGTGTTGGCTGGGCACCTGAGAAAAGAAAGGAGATGCCAGGAGCAGCACTGGCGTAGGAGGTTAAGAGCTCTGGAGGAACCGGGTTTGATTCCCCGCTCTGCCGCCTGAGCTGTGGCTTATCTGGGGAATTCAGATTAGCCTGTACACTCCCACACATGCCAGCTGGGTGACCTTGGGCTAGTCACAGCTTCTCGGAGCTCTCTCAGCCCCACCCACCTCACAGGGTGTTTGTTGTGAGCGGGGAAGGGCAAGGAGATTGTCAGCCCCTTTGAGTCTCCTGCAGGAGAGAAAGGGGGGATATAAATCCAAACTACTACTACTACTCCTCCAGATCAGACCTGTTTCTTTTGCTCTGCTCCTGGAACTGGGACTTCCCAACGAGCAGGAGATTGACAGCTCCTAGGGCCGAGAATTCAATACGGAGGATTCAATTCTCCATAAATGTTGAATGCACACAGTGGGCCCATTCCAGACTAAATGCCTATTTTGGAACAACATGGGCACACTTGGCTTTTGTCTCTCTGACTGAGGAGGTCAGATGACACTGGACGTGGCTGGCTGGCAGTTGGACCCAGACCTCTTGTCGTCTTCTGCTCCCGCACTCTCCTGTACTTAAACTACTCTGTTGCCTGTTTGTTTATAAAAGATCTTTCGGTTCCCGTTCCTTTCTTCCTTTTTGGAACTTCTTCTGCAATCTGTCTCCTTTTTCCCAACCACAGCAGAGGTGGGATCCAGCAGGTTCTCACAGGTTCCCGAGAGTAGGTTTTAATGATTTGTGTGTGCCGAGAGGGGGTGACTAATGGGTGATTTTGCCAGAGTGATTTTTGCCTTAGTTACGCCCCTCCTCTCAGCAGTAGCGCGCAGAACTTGAAGCAGTCCAGCAGGAGGTGCACCAGCGTGCGTGGCAGCCTGTGCCTGTGTGCATTCGTTTCCCGCCCAAGGACCGGTGCAGCGGCTGCGTCCTTGCCACAGCCCCGCCCAGGAATGCCCCGCCCCCGGAATGCCCGGCCATGCCCCCATCGTGCCCCGCCCCGCCCAGCCTCATTGGTGCTACGCCACAGTTTGAATCCCACCACCATGGGAACCTGTTACTAAAAATTTTGGATCCCACCACTGAACCACAGCCTTCTTTTCTATTGCCACCCCTGCTTATCTAATATTCACGGTACACCTCGGGGTCAAAACTGGCAACAGAAACTGCCTCACCGCTCAGAATCACAGGCGGACAAACAGAAATAAAATATTTCCTGGCAGGAGATGTAATGTTTCCTCTGTGGAGTTCTGCAAAGCATTTAGCCCAAAACGTTTTGTTTCCAGCCTGAAAACATTTCACTTGCATGCTGTTTCCCAGCGATTCTTTGGTGACACCATTTTGAAAACGTTTTTACTTCCTGTGCGATCTCTTTAAGACATTTCCCACACCTCCTGGACTTCCTCACCAGTGATCATTTCTGAGATCGCACCAGCTGCCTGGCGCTGTATTTTCACCAGTTTTTTTTTAATTTCTGGGGTCGTGTCCAGAGGTGGGATCCAACCAGTTCTCACCACTTCTCTAGAAGTGGTTACGAATTTTTTCTGAGTGCCGAGAAGGGGTTACTAAAGCAACCTCCCTGCCCAATAGGGACTGGAGGCGCGCGTGTGCGGCGGCGCCACTGTTTGAATCCCACCACCGTCGGAACCTGTTATTAAATTTTTTGGATCCCACCACTGGCGTGTCTTTGTAGCTTTGAAGACACAACCCCCAGAGAATCGCAGCGTGAGACTTTGAAGCGTTGTAGCAATGGAAAAAAAACACAAAATGGCAGCCAAGAATCGTTTCGAGGGGGGGAGTGCAAAGAAATGGGGTGGGGTTTGAAAATGTTTGCAAAACGTTTCAGGGGCTTGTGTGAAAAGGGCCAAGGAGAGGTTGACCACCATCCTAGTTGGCCATTTCTCCATTTCTGGATTACATAGAGGCAATGGTGGGATCCAAAAAATTTAGTAACAGGTTCCCATGGTGGTGGGATTCAAGCAGTGGCGTAATGCCAATGGGGTTGGGTGGGCCACGACGGGTCGTGGCCGGGCATTCTGGGGGCAGGGCATTAATAATTTCTGTAAAAAACTCTTACCGTAAAAAAAAAGTTCCTAATTTCCAGCTGGTATCTTTCTGTCCATAATTTAAACTCATTCTAGCAAGTCCTATCGTCTACTGCCAACAGAAACAACGACTTCTCCTCTAATTGACTGCCTGTCAAATACTTAATACTTTCAAATACTTAATTTTGTTTCTAGAAATCAAAAGAAGGATACTTTCCTTAAACAAGGAACTTTACCATCTTTCTGAAACATGTTTTCAAAACAGCCCAACAGGGAGAATTATGCCGTTTTCTACCTTCGCTAACCAGCCACATAGGAAACAATAGGACTTTATGATTTTTGGACCTAATGGCATTTCTAACGGAAAAGCAGACCCAGTTAGTAACCCCCTCTCGGCACACACAAATAATTAGCAACCCACTCTCGGGAACTGGTGAGAACCTGCTGGATCCCACCTCTGCATAGAGGCCCCTGATTGTACTGATCGTGGCCGAGGGTGCGTGGGGCCGTGGGGGGTGGGGAAGGTATTCATTGTTTTCAACTCAGAATTGAAAGAATTGTCTTGTTACCTGCGTCAGGTACCAGCCAGGAAGCAGCTGAGACTGAAGCTGGAAGAGAAGGGAACAGAAGAGAGCGCTTATGAAAACACAGAGTGAGTAATCTGATTGTTTGATTGGTCCGGGCTGAAAAGTTGCATTGTCCCGTGGGCACAATTATGATCCATTCTGTGTATGATCCTAAAATCCACCCAGAGGAGAGCCTTGGCTACTGCAAGATGTAATGTGCTGCCATCAGCTCTGCTGGAGGGAAGATTTAAGAACATGGAACGTTCTAATAAAAGAGTTTGCTCATGTGATAGGACTACGGTTGAAACACTTGACCATTCTCTGTTTCTATGCCCTAAATACAATAAGATACGCATGAAATACATGAATTCCATTTTCTTGCAATGTTCTCAGTGGCAAGAGTGTTATAAGAGACCCAATCTCCTGAACAGCTCTGATGTGCTCTTTTGTGAAACTGTTGCCAATTTTATATTGGAAATTAGTAGTTTTAACTGCATTTCTTAACCTTGTTTTGTTTTAAAATTTTGTCCTGTTTTATATGCCAATAAAGGCTTGTGTTGTTGTATGATCCTAAAATAAAATTACTTGCAAACAACTACTGTCCCTGCTCCCTGGTTGTGTTATATGTGTGTGTGTGTGTGTGTGTGTGTGTGTATGTTTTCATCACTACTGTTAAATATTATGGGTATATACTTAAATGCTTTTAATGCCTTGTTTAAGGAGCAGTAGTGGTGTAGGAGGTTAAGAGCTCGTGTATCTAATCTGGAGGAACCGGGTTTGATTCCCAGCTCTGCCGCCTGAGCTGTGGAGGCTTCTCTGGGGAATTCAGATTAGCCAAGGCACTCCCACACACGCCAGCTGGGTGACCTTGGGCTAGTCACAGCTTCTCGGAGCTCTCTCAGTCCCACCTACCTCACAGGGTGTTTGTTGTGAGGGGGGAAGGGCAAGGAGATTGTAAGCCCCTTTGAGTCTCCTGCAGGAGAGAAAGGGGGGATATAAATCCAAACTCTTCTTCTTCTTGCTGTTGTTAGCTGCCTCGTAAGTCACCATAGTACACCACTGATCAGGTGTAACAGTCCACCTACAAGTCAGTTCAATATTCTCTTTCTCACATTAAGGCATAAAAGGGGGTGATTTCCAGATTTTAGCCCATTCATTTCTAGGTTCCTTTCCCCCAGATCCGTTTCCCAAGCTTTTGTCTTTCTCACTTCTCTTTTCCACTGGAATAAATTTTATGACAACAGCAGCCTTTAAAATGTGTAGCTCTGTATTGAACCAATTAATTAAAAGGAGTCGAGCCTCCATCTAGTTGATTTTTAAGACATGGGGATTAACAGAAATGAGCCACCAAAGCAGAATTCAGTTCACAGAAGACTGAAATGCTGCGAGAAACTGCAAAGCCCATTTGACCTCAGAGCGCAGAAGAACGTTTAAAAAGATGATTAAATGTACCCGCACCACAGACAAGGAGAACAGCATAACACTGTTCTCAAACCTCTAAACAGCCTCTGCTGTTTGTTAACAATCACAGAGCATGTGCAAAGTGCAAAGTTTTGCAATTAGAACTGTTTCAGTTGTAGGAAACAATGCAGCATCCCGCTAAAAGAAGAATTTGTTATCTAGGGGGAGAGGGTCTCCACTCCCATTTTCAGCCCACAAGTCTTGCTCAGCCCCATACCTGCAACCTTCCCAGTCCCCTTCTTCTATAATATGGGGTAATAATACTGGTCTACCCTGAAGGGCTGTGGTGAGAATTAAAATGTGACAGTGTGCAGGAATAGTTTTGAACGCAGACATGGCTAAGCGAAGTGGGTTGAACGCAACCACCTTTTCCAGTAGTGGGAAAAGAGAAGGGGTCTCCACTGACCAGCCAAAAGAGGCTTAGAAGCAGCAGTGGCGTAGGAGGTTAAGAGCTCGTGTATCTAATCTGGAGGAACCGGGTTTGATTCCCAGCTCTGCCGCCTGAGCTGTGGAGGCTGATCTGGGGAATTCAGATTAGCCTGTGCACTCCCACACACGCCAGCTGGGTGACCTTGGGCTAGTCACAGCTTCTCGGAGCTCTCTCAGCCCCACCTACCTCACAGGGTGTTTGTGGTGAGGGGGGAAGGGCAAGGAGATTGTCAGCCCCTTTGAGTCTCCTGCAGGAGAGAAAGGGGGGATATAAATCCAAACTCCTGCTCTTCTTCTTCTTCCTCTTCCTCTTCTTCCTCTTCTTCCTCTTCCTCTTCTTCTTCTTCTTCTTCTTCTTCTTCTTCTTCTTCTTCTTCTTCTTCTTCTTCTTCTTCTTCTTCTTCAGTGGGGATGGTAGGAGGGGAATTGGGCTTGGTTGTGTTAAAAAGCTAGCGGGATCCAGCCCAATGTCATGATTATATATATAAATAGGGGGCAAACAGGGAAGGAAAGGGTGCCAAGGGAAGAGCCAGGAAAAGGAGAGGGGTGAAAGGGAGAGGAACATCCTTACCCCATAGCAGAAAGAGACGACCCAAGCGCTCCATGCTACACAGGCTGCTTCTAGCTGAAGTGGCGCCGGCAGAACAGTGATGATGTGCGGCTCAGTCTCTGACCACACAGGGAGGAAACGGACGCCGGGTGGTGTTGTCAAGAGCCATAGAGCAGCTGTGGGGACCGAGGAGACGAGAGAGTCCTCAGGCCTCCACAAGTCGCAAGCGTGCCTTGCAGCTCTGTACTACCCTGCGGACCCGAGGCTGACCGTTCTTTACCTGCAAGTGCAGAAACAGAAGGAGATGTTGGGGCAGAGGCAGCGTAAGAATGGGAATTTACTCCATTGAAGGAAAATTGAACTGTGTAGAAGAATAAGAGTTTGGATTTATATCCCCCCCTTTCTCTCCTGTAGGAGACTCAAAGGGGCTGACAATCTCATTTCCCTTTCCACCCTCACAACAAACACCCTGCGAGGTAGGTGCGGCTGAGAGAGCTCCCAAGAACTGTGACTAGCCCAAGGTCACAGCAGAACTAGAGGAACTCTCTGCCACTGCGTGAATTCTGATTTGGTTGACACAAAGTACTCACAGCCAATATTTTTTTGGGGAAAAAAAGTCTTTAATTTATTGAGAGGTAAACATTCCTCAACGGTTAAAACAGCATTTGTAAACAGAACATATAGCCAGCTGATATAAAATCAATACTGTCTAAGGTCACAACTGACTATAAATTAATAGCCTAAAAAATGGTTAGCTATGGTAGCGTTGGCTTTATCCCTTAAGAAACAACCGAAAGCAGGCTAATGTATCTGAAGTTTGTGTTTGTTACCTTACAAACTAAACTCAACTAGCTCTTTTTTGTATGTAGTTACAGCTCATCGGTTTCAGATTTAAAGTTCAAGCAGAACAGTAAACAATTACTACTGACTTAACGGCACACACCCAGAGGTGGGATCCAGCAGGTTCTCACCAGTTCCCGAGAGTGGGTTACTAATTATTTGCGTGTGCCGAGAGGGGGTAACTAATTGGGTCTGCTTTTCCATTAGAAATCCCATTAGGTCCAAAAATCATAAAGTCCTGTTGTTTCCTATGTGGCTGGTTAGCGAAGATAGAAAACGGGACAATTCTCCCTGTTGGGCTGTTTTAAAAACATGTTTTAGAAATATGGTGAAGTTCCTTGTTTAAGGAAAGTATCCTTCTTTTGATTTCTAGAAACAAAATGAAGTATTTGAAAGTATTAAGTATTTGACAGGCAGTCAATTAGAGGAGAGGTAGTTGTTTCTGTTGGCAGCAGACGATAGGACTTGCTAGAATGAGTTTAAATGATGGACAGAAAGATACCAGCTGGAAATTAGGAACTTTTTTTTACAGTAACAGAGAAATTATTTTTTACAGTAACAGAGAAATAATTAATGCCCCGCCCCCGGAATGCCCGGCCACGCCCCATCATGCCCCGCCCAGCCCCATTGGCGCTACGCCACTGCTTGAATCCCACCACCATCGGAACCTGTTACTAAAAATTTTGGATCCCACCACTGCACACACCTATACGGAGAGAGCTTTTTTCAGCCCCCTCAGTGTGAGGCCTTCGCTTAACTGCCTAACTGCCGCCGATAGAATTGTTGCTCTCTCAAAATGTCTCCCAACACGCCATCATCAGGCGCAACCGACTTCAACGGGGTGTTGGAATGGATCAACGGCTGCAGCTGAGTCGTATCGGCCTCCAGCTAACGAACTTATTCAGCCGCTGCCTGGGAAGGCTGAAGAAAACCAAAAAACCAACGTTCTAATACGAGAACCAAACTTTTTCAAACACGTCTGCTGTTAGGCGAAGTCAGGCCTTTTTCCTCAGTCGCCCAGCCGGCATGTGTTGGAGTGCACGAGCTAATCCGGTTCACCAGAGAAGCCTCCACAGCTCAAGTGGCAGAGCGGGGAATCAAAACCGTATCTAAAACATCTGCCTGGTAGCAGCACATAAACGATTAAGCTGGCTAGCTTCTGGCAACACCACCACCCCCCCCATTTTAGAAGAAGAAGAGTTTGGATTTATATCCCCCTTTCTCTCCTGCAGGAGACTCAAAGGGGCTGACAATCTCCTCGCCCTTCCCCCCCTCACAACAAACACCCTGTGAGGTAGGTGGGACTGAGAGAGCTCTGAGAAGCTGTGACTAGCCCAAGGTCACCCAGCTGGCGTGTGTGGGAGTGCCCAGGCTAATCTGAATTCCCCAGATAAGCCTCCACAGCTCAGGCGGCAGAGCAGGGAATCAAACCCGGTTCCTCCAGATTAGATACACGAGCTCTTAACCTCCTACGGCCACTGCTGCTCCTAAAACATTGAAGTAGCAACCCACAGTTTTGCCTGGACTGTAACCATTCCTGTCTCTACATGTGCTGCTGTATTTGAGATGCTGTTTGGTAGCTGTAACATTGTCCTCAGGAATTCAGATTGTATTTGCTCCAGACCACGGAAATTACCAGGGATGCCCCATATAGCTGGGCAAGGGACTTGGCTTTATATAACTTAGTAGCAGCTGGAATATAACGTCTGTCTTCATGCCAGGTGGAGCTCGAAGGGCCCAAAGTCATCTAGATAGTTTCCATAGTGAAAGTTGAAATTTGCACCCAGGTTATGTGAGAAACCATGTGAGAAACCATGTTCTTAACAATGCTATTTAACAATGTATCGCCACGATTAACAATGATGAGAATATTGAAACGTCATGAATTGACAGGATTTGGCTTTGTAACATTTATGATGCATCAGCTGTTTTTATCCTATAAGGACTGTGACATTTTGAATAATCAGTGTGACTCCTCTGATTCTAAACAGACCCTCTGTTGGTTTGGAATAAAAATTATTTCTTTAATTATTCCTTGTCGGCTCAAGCTTATTAGCTAACTCTTATTAAACACGTTACCTCGTGGTAACAGTTACCCAGGGGCCTAGTCCATGACGACACACTGGTTTCAGGCAACATAACTTGTGAAATCTGCCCAGGCGTAGCCCATATAATTCAAAGATTCATTAGGACCAAAGCCTTGTTTTAAAAGTGAAAGGGTTACTCTACTCCGTTTCCTTCTTCTGTGAGATATACACAGAGCCAGCTGACATTCAATTCAGACATCCACAGCTTTTAGGAAGGTCCCCTTGTATGGTTCGATCCCCAGAGATCTGACTTTGTAAAGCTAAACAGAGGCAATGGACAACTTTTTGAAAACAATCTCTCTTTCCTATGTACACGTCTGGCCAGACCGCAATATGCTTCCGTGTCACTTCGTACAGGATGAGGTCTCTTCTCTGTCTGGTTTGAGGTCTCCGTGTACTCCTCGAAATTTATTTTTAAAGCTGCTCTTGTGGGTTTTGTGTCATGCGAAAGGCAGGAGATGGCAGTGAAGCGAGTGGCTGGATCTGAAGGGAAGCAAAGGTGGAATAGAAAGGGGTGGGATGGCTAAAAAACCTGACCCCAAAGACTCTTCTCTGGGCACCAAGGCAAGGGCATCATATCCGTAGCCAACTGAGAACTGGTTTATGGCTCATTCCGCACATGCAGAATAATGCACTTTCAAACTGCTTTCAGTGCTCTTTGAAGCTGTGCGGAATGGCAAAATCCACTTGCAAACAGTTGTGAAAGTGGTTTGAAAACGCATTATTTTGCGTGTGCGGAAGGGGCCCTTGTTGACTTTCAGATCTGGTTTCTCTGTATATTCATCTCTTTTTGTTTGCACAGACAAAAGTGTTTCGTTCACACAGACAACACCATTCAATGGTGTTGAAATGGCTTCGCCACACAGTTTTAGATAGGGTGTTAGAGCTTTTAAAATATGTATCTTTAGAAGAGGCAGTAAGTTCTTTTAAGATGGAACTGTAACATTCTGTTGGGTGGTTGGTTGTCCCCAAGGATGGGTTGCCCCCATCAGTTACCCCCATGGGGGCCAGCGATGATTAAGAGTCAAGTCTCATGAGAACCCCACACTCCATAAAACTCCCTTTGGAATCCAAAGAGGCTTGGGTGATTGGGTAAACATTGGAGGAAAAGGGATCACTCAAATCCACCTTGGAAGATCGCCTTCTTGTGTCTCTTCGTACTGTTTTAGGGGTCCCCAGTTCTCCAAGCAGTGGAAAGGTTCAGGAAGGGGCTGGGGAAATTTCTTCTATGCAGAGATTTTTCTGAACTATTAGGCCATGGAGGAGTAGACTGACATATCTCTCTCTCTCTCTCTCTCTCTCTCTCTCACACACACACACACACACACACACACACACACACACACACACACACACACACACACACACACACACAGACCCTAATAAACTAACTGGTGGGAGGGTATACAGGTATATCTATATGAGAACGAGAGAATAATAGGACTTTGCAGTTTGTGGAAAGAGTGAGAAAGAGACACACATTACCATAGTAACAAGGTTGGCTATTGGAATTGCCATAAATTGTGGCCATGTACATAGTTGGGCTCTTCTTCACTTTGAGCGTACATCCCCTTCACGTTTGATACCTGGTTATGCACATGTTTTCCACTCTGGAACTCAACACACCCTTCTCCATGACAAATGTGGGCCTATTTCAAGGGATGAGAAGCCCTACACAATATGCGTGCGACACTCAGGATCTGGGTTTGTTGTTGTTGTTGTTGCTCCGGGCAGGAAGACAGTCTGCAGATGGAGAACTGAGATCTGCCTGTGGTCATGGGCAGATCTCTCCTAGCTCGGGGTTTAGATTTACAGGGATGCCACAACTTTGCAGGGGTGGGGGATTCATTAGATGTTCTGGAGTTAAATGGATCCAAATGGTTTGCTAATGGCCTTCGAGGATTTTAACAAGATATGACTGGCTCTCCTGTGAATACCTTGGTTGACTCCTGGAATGAGGAAGGAAGGCTTTGGTGAGGCTGAGAACAAAGCCACAATGAGCAAGCACAAAATATACAAAGCCAGGCGCATGCAAGTTCTGTTCTGTTCCAGACTTTCTGACTGATAGATCATAACATGCATGAAATTTCATGCATTCCTCCCTTGTGATTCTTGCTTTATAGTTTTCTCTTTTCTGCTTTTCATTTCTCCAAGTCTAAACATCAAACGTAGAAACATCCTTCTATGGACTAGAATATTTTTTAAATGATTGGAGGCAGGAAAATGGCTTCCTTTTTGGAACCTACGGCAACCTCTTCGCAGTAAGGCCTTGACGATACGAAGGAAGCAAGAGGAAAGGAATGCCGTACCGCCCAAGCGTTCAGAAAAATAAATAATAAAAAGATCTGCGTCCCACTCTGTTCCTGGTCCTCCGTCCATTACTCTTTCATCCATGTCCACCCATGTTTTAAAACCTTGACCTCCGAAAGAAGCAGAAAAGGCCTAGTCTGGGAAGAGAAGAACAGTACACGGGTGACCTAAGGAAATGTATGCACGTTTATATGTGCCAAAAGTGGAACTGCAGGTTGTTACCACAATGAGTGAGAGCATACGTCGAAGGCCTGCAAAGTTAAAAGCAGAAGAAGCCGCAGTTGCCGTGACAGAGCAACTTAGGAGGTTTTGCAGAGTTCAAGAGCAGCCCGTGGCTATAAAAAGCTGTGCAAAAAACCCACGTGACGCTCACAGAACATACACGTTAGAGGAGGAAGTCTGAAAGAGAGAATGAACTATTAGCATGCTAGTGCAATCCTATGTGGAGTTCCTGGCCTGAATGGCCCAGGGTAGCCTGATCTTGTCTAATCTCAAAACAGGATCAGCCCTGGTTCATACTAGAATCGGAGCGCACCAAGGAAGTCCAGGGTTGCTAGGCAGAGACAGGAAATGGCAAACCACCTCTGTTAACCTCTGGCTTTGAAAACCATACAGAGTTAAGCACGAAGCTTTTCATGAACTAACTTCACCAGCTTCATGCTTCTGGTCGTAGAAAGTGCTGTCAAGCTACTGCTGACTTACGGAGAAAGAGATTCAGGGGTGGTTTGCCACTGCCCTGCTTAGAGACCCTGGACTCTCTGTCTCCCTCCCTGACGTAACTCAGTTTAGAGCCCTCCTGATCAGGTTTGTGAGCCTCCTAGCAAAAATATTCCTACTTACAGCCGTGAGGTGCAACTCATCCCCTTGCCAGCCGTCCATCTTCATGAAAACCGCAGACCGTGCTCCAAGGAGCCCAAATGTTCCTGGGGGCACCAAATGCGAGGAGACCCCGCTGTGGAGTGAGGAACTTTGAGGAAAGCACTCCGTGCACAATGGGCCTGAGTGACCTGGGGCATGTCCCAAACTCTCAGACTGGCCTACCTCACAGGGTGGTCGTTGCGAGAAAAATGGAGGCAGAGGGGACAATGTTCTAAGCCTCCTGGAGTCCCAGCTGCAGAGAGAGAAGAAGAAGAAGAAGAAGAAGAAGAAGAAGAAGAAGAAGAAGAAGAAGAAGAAGAAGAAGAAGAAGAAGAGGAGGAGGAGGAGGAGGAGGAGGAGGAGTTTGGATTTACATCCCCCCTTTCTCTCCTGCAGGAGACTCAAAGGGGCTGACAATCTCCTTGCCCTTCCCCCCCTCACAACAAACACCCTGTGAGGTGGGTGGGGCTGAGAGAGCTCCGAGAAGCTGTGACTAGCCCAAGGTCACCCAGCTGGTGTGTGTGGGAGTGCACAGGCTAATCTGATTCCCCAGATAAACCTCCACAGCTCAGGCGGCAGAGCTGGGAATCAAACCCGGTTCCTCCAGATTAGATACACGAGCTCTTAACCTCCTACGCCACTGCTGCCACTGGGAATATCATTAACCTCCTACGCCACTGGGAATATCATTAAATGCAAAAAAATGCATTATAATTATGTTCAACCCCAAGTGATAGAAGGTAGCTTGCAGTGATGTTTGTTAGGAAATGGCATCAGTTCACCCTGAGGTAGCGGAGCGCTGCCCCATGTTCCTAAGATACACTCCCTGTTCCCTGCCCCTGGGAAAAGGGCTGCTGCAGGCTGGGGTGGGGGGTGAGATACAGGCAGGTGGGAGGCAGGTGGATGTGGGGAAGGGAAAGGGGGGTTTATTATTGGCTACACAGTTCAATTTGCCTTAGAGACGATGCCCACTCTTACTGCTGCCTCTGCGCCAGCATCTCCTTCTGTTTCTGCACTTACAGCTAAAGAATGGACAGGCTAAGGTCTGCAGGGCAGCATAGAGCTGCAAGGCACGCTGGGGACTTGTGTAGGCCTGGAAGCTGTCCAATGTACTCGACCCCCATGGTTCTTCTTTGGCCACGCTGCCCCACCCACAGTATGAAGAAGCAAACTATAGCTGCCCGGGGCGGACCTGTGAGAGAACTGCCGGAGCCTGCAAAACTCTACCTGTGCTACTGACACCCAGGCAGCCGCCTCTGGGCCAGTGAAACTGTTCAGTGAAAAAAAGGAGACTGAGACGGTCCCATTACTTTCCCTATTTCTCGTTCATATCTTTCCGGGCAGTTCTGATTGGACGGTGCCGGAGAGAACGACCAATGAGAACGAAGCGCGGTTCCAACCAATCAGAAGTCGACTTCGCTTTCCATCCGCTTATTTGCATACAGCCTCCTCGCGCTCTTTCCGCCGGCCAATAGCGGCTCGAGGATTTGAGTCTTGGCGGGCGGCGGGCTCCTATAAATACCGGCGCTGGCCGAGGCGCTGCTCCACACTGTTGCTTTGGTTCTCGTGCGTGAGTGATCTTTGTGGTTGTCGTTATGCCTGAGCCAGCCAAGTCCGCCCCTGCCCCGAAGAAGGGCTCCAAGAAGGCCATCACCAAGACCCAGAAGAAGGGCGACAAGAAGCGCAAGAAGAGCCGCAAGGAGAGCTACTCCATCTACGTCTACAAAGTCCTCAAACAGGTCCACCCGGACACCGGCATCTCCTCCAAGGCCATGAGCATCATGAACTCCTTCGTCAACGACATCTTCGAGCGCATCGCTGCTGAGGCCTCCCGCCTGGCTCATTACAACAAGCGCTCCACCATCACCTCCCGCGAGATCCAGACCGCCGTCCGCCTCCTCCTGCCCGGGGAGTTGGCCAAGCACGCCGTCTCCGAGGGCACCAAGGCCGTCACCAAGTACACCAGCTCCAAGTGAGCAGCCTCTGACACCGGCAGATCCCCAACAACCGCAGATCTCAACCCAAAGGCTCTTTTCAGAGCCACCCACTTTTTCTGATAAAGACCTGAGACACTTGAAAGTGTTAAAGAATGCTAAATGCTAAGCATATGCACATTTATAATCTGGAGTCCCTGTACAACATAGCCCACACAGTTAACAAAAAGGAAATTTCAGTAAGCAGAGAAACAGGGAGTGAACTATAGAACCAGAAATGTACAAAATATCACCCAGCAGAGTCAAAATTACACCATAGAATTCTACTTATGTTACACCACGCTGGAAATGATTCCTCAGGTCCTATTTCAAATTTATTTAACTTTTATTTATAACCCGCCTTTCTGACTGATACTCAAAGTAGGTTAAAGTAGGGAAAGAAAAGTAAGACAGTACAGTATAGGACTCTGAACAGTGCAATAGGGTTCGGAGTACAAAATGGACCGATAGTGTAAACCACAAAGCCAAACGTACAGAATAAACTGTCCAGAGCAACAGGATTAAAGCTACAAAACCGAATGTCAATGATTCAATAGGATATGGAACATGAAATTAAGTGATAATGGGAACTATTGTGGCGCAATTTCTGTTAAGGAGTAGTTGGGGTTTGATTTAATGTTTGATGTTTCCCGAGAGCTCCACTCCAGGGCCACTAAAGCGCCTTCAGCGCTCAAGTTTGACGCGTCCAGCTTTTAAAAAACATTATCGAATTCAATTGTTTTAACTGGGACAGCTATTAACAGAAGGCTTGCGTCCCTCAACTGCGCTGATTGGATAGTTTGTTCTTGATGTTCATTGGTTGCGGCTGCGCGTAGGCGGGACATTCCGAGGATAACAGAGAAACGTAGTTAGAATAGACGAGAGCGGTTAGAAAAGGCGGGAAAGGGTTGCCTGACTAGTTTTCCCTCAGGTCCGCTCATGCTGTATAAAAACCAAACCCGCGGTCTTTCTACACCATTGTTTCGTTAGGCGTTGGTACAGATTGAGTTGTGAAGATGTCTGGTCGCGGCAAGGGAGGCAAAGGGCTGGGGAAAGGGGGCGCCAAGCGGCACCGCAAAGTGCTCCGCGACAACATCCAGGGCATCACCAAGCCTGCCATCCGCCGCCTGGCCCGCCGCGGGGGCGTCAAGCGCATCTCGGGCTTGATCTACGAGGAGACCCGCGGGGTGCTCAAGGTCTTCCTCGAGAACGTCATTCGCGACGCCGTCACCTACACCGAGCACGCCAAGAGGAAGACGGTCACCGCCATGGACGTAGTTTACGCCCTCAAGCGCCAGGGACGCACCCTCTACGGCTTCGGCGGCTGAGCTCCTCTCCTATCAACACCCACTCACACAAAAGGCCCTTTTCAGGGCCACCCACGTATCCGTAGAAGGGCTGTTACTCCTGTTCTTGTACCTTGATTGTGTATATAATGAAATGGGTTGACTCCTAAGTTCACCCCTATAAAATCTTGTCGGTCTCGAAGGGCTCCCCTCCGGTTTTTCTCTCATAGACCGACATGGCAACCCTTCCAAAATATAGCACTGTCGGCGATGCCGCTCATTCCTGGCCAAAGGAGGTTTTTCCTTTTATGAACTGGTAGCTTCTTCGAACCCTTTTATTAAATTACTTCATCGGTAACTGAGTAAAGTGGTCTCGGCCGTAAATTTTATTTATTGGATTGAATATGCCGTCTCTCCTTTGGGGCTCGGGACATAAAAGCAGTTAAAACATTGACCAGACTATCTTACCTGCAGTAAAATGTTTTTGGTTTGCATTTCTGTCCTTTGGTGTATGCAACAACATGGAATGAAGGATGGGAGCACGGTCGGGGATGTAGCTCAGTGGTAGAGCGCATGCTTTGCATGTATGAGGCCCCGGGTTCGATCCCCGGCATCTCCAGTAATTTTTGTCCTCTCGATAAATAAGTAGCACTGCGTATCCGGCACCAGTACTTTTTCCAAATCGGTTTTTCAGCGAGCAGTCTCACATAAAATACCACTAGAGTTTCTATAACTGGATAATTTGAGAACCAGAACCCGCTGAGCCCGTTTTCCCCTTTGCTATGCATTAGGCTCTGATTACCAATCTGATCTGCATGGGACTATTTTTGCTGAATCATGAAGATTTACATATTTTGGAAACAATGGCCAAGTTATCACGATTCGCTCCAAAAACTTATAATTGCTACGCCTTTATTTAAAGTGTGTTATATTCTTTTATTTGTTTCTCTTCATATTGGACTTCTTGTGCCATTAAAGGTTGTATGTATGTATGTATGTATGTATGTATGTATGTATGTATGTATGTGCTATGCATAAGGAGAACAACGGATAGGCTGATGAAATTTAGGCTAAAACAACCATACAAGTTTACTTTAAAGTAAATAGCCAGTGAGCACAGAAAGATTAGCTGCCAAGCAACCATGCATAGTCAGCACTGAGCTACTGATCTACTGTTCAATGTGGGTATGGTGGAGGAGGAGGAGAAGGTAACAAAAATTTCCTGCCAGGGAATTTCTGTGGATAGGGGAGGATTTGGCTCAAAAGTAAGATTTCTGTACGTGCTGTGTTCAGGAGCGAGAATTGCTTTCTCCTTGGCCCTCTCCCTGCTTCAGAAACAAACACACAGACAATAAAAGTTTGTGTTTACTCCTTATGAAAACGAATTTATGCAGAGAAATGGACGAATGCAGGAAATGGATCTCTCTGGGTTTCCAACTCCGGCTGGGGAAATTCCTGGATGTTTGTGGGGTGTAACCTGGGGAAGCGTGGGACCTCAGTGTGGTTGCAAAACCAGGAATGCTTTAAAATGACAGATGTAGAGGTGCAGTACATTTTTGTAGACGAGAGTGGTTGATGAATTGGGCTGCAGTCCACAAACACATTTCTAGGGTCTAGCCACCTAAAGTGTCTCCAACTGTTTGTAACATCGTGGGGAAAAACCAACAGGCAAGTATACGTCTTCACTTCACCTCTTGTTTTCTGCTCCCAAATAGGAACTGGCAGCCCAAGCTTGGCACAAAACAGTTTACAAATTTCTGAGTTCTCCAGAACAGGATTCAGACTGTATGAAAACAAATACAGGAGACAAGGAAGATGGATATCTGAGGCCCTGGCCTGGAGGTCTATAGTTTAACTGGAGGAATCCTCCTGCAGAATTCAAACACTGGCACATTTGGTGTCATTTCGGTTGCCCTTTTGGTTGGTTGACCTAGCTTTTATTTTCAGTGCATCATACACAATCAGATCTGCTCATAAAACAGCTCTCGCCATAATATTCCAGAAGGGCACTTTTGTTATTCTGCCCTGCAAACTAAAAGGCACCTTCAAGACCAGGTTTATTCCACTAGGAACACTTCAGCTAGACTACATTCTTAAAGTTCATATCCCCAAAATCTTCTTGGTCTTTACTGGACTCCTATCTAGACCTTCTACTGCACACTAGAATGGCTGCCTTCCTCAAACTGGACTGAATTTTGTTAGCCGCTGGTTATTATTATATATAGACCAAGCACACTGTCATTATTTCAAATGTGATTTGGTGCAACCTGAAATTTAATTGCACTGGATGTAGGTAGTTTAATTAGCCAAGGGCTTCCAGAATCAAAGAAAGTCAGGGGCTTCTATCCAGGTTCAACCCCCACCCTGTCCCCAGCTGTTTATCATTAAATTTGACAAGGAGTATATTCTAATGCGCTGTTTATTGATGTTTTCCATTTTGTGATAGTATGCTTATGGTATTTTCATAATGTGTAGTTATGGTTATTGCTAATTGTTGATTATATTACTCATGTCTTTGTCTAATATTTTGCCATTCATAATGTTATGCTTATTTGAAGTTGTTGGTTGACTATACCTAACTGATGTTTATGTTGTGACTATTGATATTGTCACTGTTCTTGTACAATGCCCTGAGTCTTTCATGGGAGGGTGGTTTATAATTAAATATATGATATATCATAAGACAAAGAATTCCCTGAAACTCAAAAACTAGGTCATCATTTAACTGGATTTGCAGGCCTGCAGCTTTTTAGTTGGCACTAATCAAGGAAACCCACTATTGCTTATTTCATTTTCGAAAATATCCATGCAAATACCTATATTACCTTAACTCTAGCCAGTCTAATAGATGGCTTTGGTTGGCCAATGATAAAACCGCCCCTCGATAACCAATAGGATTCTGAGAAGCCAATCTACTTTAACTCCTGAGCCAATGAAAAGGACGCGCTCTCTTGTCCAATGGAAACCTAGTATTTGAATGCTGCTCGTTTGCATATTCTTTTTTGTTAATGACGCCATCTCTCTAAACAGCCAATAGGGAAGCGAGAGGTCGCAGCAGCCTTCCTGCAGAGAGCTCGCATAAATAGAAGGCGCCGCGGGTCCATCTTCATTGCGTAGTTTGTCAGCGATTTCGTTTATTGTGGTTGTGTGAGCAGCACCATGCCTGAGCCCGCCAAGTCCGCGCCGGCCGCCAAGAAAGGCTCCAAGAAGGCCGTCACCAAGACCCAGAAGAAGGGCGACAAGAAGCGCAAGAAGAGCCGCAAGGAGAGCTACTCCATCTACGTCTACAAGGTGCTCAAGCAGGTCCACCCGGACACCGGCATCTCCTCCAAGGCCATGAGCATCATGAACTCCTTCGTCAACGACATCTTCGAGCGCATCGCTGCTGAGGCCTCCCGCCTGGCTCATTACAACAAGCGCTCCACCATCACTTCCCGCGAGATCCAGACCGCCGTCCGCCTCCTCCTGCCCGGGGAGCTGGCCAAGCACGCCGTCTCCGAGGGCACCAAGGCCGTCACCAAGTACACCAGCTCCAAGTGAGCAGCCTCTGGCACCGGCAGATCCCCAACAACCGCAGATCTCAACCCAAAGGCTCTTTTCAGAGCCACCCACTTTTTCTGATAAAAGATCTGAGACACTTGAAGGTTTAAAGGGCACTGACTGCTAAGCTTCGTTCTTGGGTAGCCTCGTGCAGGTTTCTTTTGGTAAAGTTGGGGAGTTGTATTGTTTACTTTATGCCCATTTATAATCTGCTTTGCAGGGGACTCAACACATGCAGTCAACAAAATGGGGCCTTCAGTAAGCAAAATAATAGGGAGGGAAGAAGTCTGGAACTATATAACCAAAAATGTACAAGATTGCATAAACACCAAGTACACCAGCTCCAAGTGAAGCACGGGGTGCCTCCTGAGAAGAGAAACCTCGTTTTTAAACTTAAGGGCTCTTTTAAGAGCCAACTCCCTTGTCTCTAAACAGCTGCAGCCAATAAATAAAATAGCTTATGGGCTCACAAATCTTCCTGGATTTTTTTGAAATCCCCTGGCAGCTGTTTAGTTAAAAAGGCTATTCCATTTTATAGTGCAGCCCCCACAAGCATACATTTTTTATTCAAAACAGTTCCAGGCAATATTTTACGCATCCCATAAAGTAGGCTTGGATCTAAAAGCTTTTCCCATATGCAAGCTTAATTCTTCGGCTGGAATTCTTGGATCCTTTGGGAGAGTTATTTCTTGTAGCATTTTATTTATTCATGTATACTTTGATATATTTGTATCGTGCTCATCGCTGGCCCTAGCCAGCCTGAGGCAGGCTTACAGCAGTTAAAACCACATGGGGTCGCTACATGCGGATAAAACCAGTACCAACAGATGGCGATAAATACCACATTTAAAAAGCCTATAAAATCCCCTATTATCATGTATTTTTGCAGTTTGCTGCTTTTGAAAAGATCAAAAACAGATGCAAAAATTTATTTATAATTGATTTTGCATACTGCCCCTCCCCCGAAGGGCTGCTTTATTTTTTATTTTTTTTAAAAACCCCAATGTTACTTTTAAAACTCAGCCTAACTCACTACTGGGTTGAGGGCGGAAAGAATTATAAGCCACTTCCGCTTCGCATTGTGAGAAAAAAGGCATTTGTATGCATATTGTGCAACTCCAGCTACTTCAAGGCAAAGTAGTGGCTCTGAAAAGAGCCTTTGGGATGGTGGGGGTAGGGGACTCGGAGCACCTTCTTAAGCCCTCTCCCCGCGGATGCGTCGGGCCAGCTGGATGTCCTTGGGCATGATGGTGACGCGCTTGGCGTGGATGGCGCACAGGTTGGTGTCCTCGAACAGCCCCACCAGGTAGGCCTCGCTGGCCTCCTGCAGGGCCATGACGGCCGAGCTCTGGAAGCGCAGGTCGGTCTTGAAGTCCTGCGCGATCTCGCGCACCAGGCGCTGGAAGGGGAGCTTGCGGATGAGCAGCTCCGTGGACTTCTGGTAGCGCCGGATCTCGCGCAGGGCCACGGTCCCCGGCCGGTAGCGATGCGGCTTCTTCACCCCGCCCGTGGCCGGAGCGCTCTTGCGGGCAGCCTTGGTGGCCAACTGCTTGCGAGGGGCCTTCCCGCCGGTGGACTTGCGCGCCGTCTGCTTGGTTCTGGCCATGACTCAGCGGTGAAATGCGAAACCTCCTTCCTTCCAACAGCAGGCAACACTGATTCCCTCGCAGCCGTCCGTTAAAGTATTTATACTCTTTTTTCTCTATTTTAATTGGCTGCAAGCAACAACCAATCGCCGCATTTGAATTTTCCGCGCTAAGCGGTGATTGGACAAGATAGCGCACATCCACGGAGCTTCTCTCAGGAAACGCAAGCTGAGCCAGGATATACAGTTTCTGCATCAGAGAGCGCATGCGCAAAGCCACCATTAACCAAACGCCTCGACTTTAAACCAATTAATGACCCTCTGGAACGACACGATTTTTTCCCTCTAAATAGGACAGTAAAATATCCCATATTTACATTAAGGGTGTAGAACTGGGGGAGACGATTCAGGGCATAAAGTCAAATCCCCCTAAACTTGCCTGATTTTCTTCCTATGTCCTTCTTAATTAAAATCTTTAGCAATCTTAATTGATCAAGGATCGCAACTAATAAAATTAAAATGGGATTTAAAACTTCCATTTTTCAATGAAAGAGGAGGTTTTTAAATGTCCCGCGCTGAGACTTGATTGGCTGGTAGCTTTTTCGTCCAATCCGTGTAAAGCAACCATGTTCTCCTTTTGGAGGCTACTAACAGTGTAATCCAGGACAGGGTTTAGATTGGAATAACAACTGACCGATGCCAAAATCTTCTGACAGATGAAAATAAAAGGTTGATGTGGCAAACAACCGAAAAGAGAATTTTGTAGGTCAGAACACCTGCGAAGCGAATCGGTGGACTAAAAATCTGTTTAACTGTTGACGGCTAGAACCTTGTGGGATTTAAAAAAGAACTGAAATGCTTACATGAGATGCTTATAAAATGAAAAGTGCTTCTCCTTTAGCGGCATTTTTTTTAAAGAAAGAAAGATAGGAGAGCAACTCTTCCAAAATATGCACGTTCTCCCCGTCGGGGAATCGAACCCCGGTCTCCCGCGTGACAGGCGGGGATACTTACCACTATACTAACGAGGAACTTGCTGATCAGTGGTTCCTATCTAGTCTATTTGATGATACGGAACTTCCGTTTTGTGTCTTGTTAATGTAACCCTGTCCTGGGAACTGAAGTTGATTCCTTTCTCTACTTTACCTGGACTTCCCTCCTCTTTCCTAGTTCACTATGAAATTGCAACAGCAGCCATTTTGGCCAGACTTCAACAATACAAGCATCTGCTTGCCTGCATGTTCCCTCTGTCTTTATAGGAAGGAAGGTGGATTAACAAAATGTAACTGGAACATAGTTCTAATACTGCAAACAAAAAAAAATTGGGTGTTTTTTTTTGTCAGAAGTAGTGACTCCTGATTTCTGCTTAAAAGCCTGGCTTTTAAAAAAATCCTTCTTGCTTCCCGGTGCAAAATAATAAGTGAGAAAGAGTAAGTAGCTGACAGAACTGGGCAGATGATTCTAACTTGCTGCAAATAGTAGGAAAGGGCTGGGCAGATCTGGGAATGACTGACCTGGTGGCTTGAGCCACAATGCACCGGCTGTGGATCTACCAAGATTCCCAGCTCTGTAGAAAGCCAAAATCAAGTGGACACTGAACATCCCGTAAGTACTTGTCCATACCGTGATGCACTCGTGTGTTAGTTAATGTGATGTGTAGCACTTGGTCAGTTGGCTCAATAGTCTATAAAACATCAATCTTAAAAACTTATTTCGGGGCCTGGATTAGACTCTTCCTACACATAGAGTTTTCCTGTTTAGGATGTACATAAAACCCCTAGGATTTCGAGAACAGGTGACAGCATATTGATGAAATTAGCATTTCGTTATTAAATTATACCTAAAGCAAATATGCTACATTCATATATCTTTGTACAGCATCCTAGATGCAAGACAGATCTCTGCCCCGAGGTGCTTACGGTCTAAATTTGGACATCAGAGAAACAATGATACATGGGGCGACGACGAATTGGGGAGGGGGGGTGCTTCCATAATTTTTCCTTGCCTAAATGTTTGTGACAATTTGTTGGGTGGTTTTTTGTTTTTTTACTTATGTTAATCTTTCATTTTAAAAAACTTATTCATCCGACGAGGGTGGGATTCGAACCCACGCGTGCAGAGCACAATGGATTAGCAGTCCATCGCCTTAACCACTCGGCCACCTCGTCATTCAAAAATAAAACTTCCGGGTCTTTTGCTGCTACAGAGCGTGAGCCTCTCATGGAAGATTTTTAATCAATATTTTCTTTTACACCAAGAAATAAGGGGGTGGGGGAGACTCCGGAGGCCCAGGCGGACTACCGGCCATTGCGGCCCCTTTGAGTCGCCTCTCCTGCCGGGGCCCGCCGTTGCTTTCAGAGGAATCCGGAGAAAAATAAGTCTATTTTAGACCTTCTGCCAGTAATCAGATGCAAAAAGCAAACCATCGGCTGCATCGTTTTGGCAAATCCCATGTATTTCAGGTTGTTCATTTTATCTTAATGCCTGAAAAAGAACCATGTGGTCTACCCCTTCCTACGCCCACTCCCCAAATCAAGTGTTCCTTTTAATGAATCCCGTGAAAAACATATTCAGCCCAGACGCTGAGGGAGAAATGAAGTATTAAAGAACTGTGGCCGACTTTTAATCAACTCTTCAAAAAAAAAAAATACTCTGCCGAAACCCGGGATCGAACCAGGGACCTTTAGATCTTCAGTCTAACGCTCTCCCAACTGAGCTATTTCGGCTCGCTGTCGCACATGTGTCTGCTTTTCTTAGGTAATCTCGCTTTCCAACCCATTCCTTTTCCTAAAACTGCTTGGGTTGCAACCGGAAAAAAGATTTAACCAACATTTAAACCAAATCCCTGCAAAGTTCAACTGCAGTCACCAAAACTCGAAATCGACTCTCCTGTCTGATAAGCCCGGATTTGATCACTAAGCCACCAATGCATGGACCAGCCTGTTGGTGCAGGAGGGACGACGGGGCATCCTGGGTCGGTCCCCGGAAGAAGATTTGGCCCTTCCGGAGTTTAGCAGAACTGGGCCCCCCCACACATCTCAAAGGGGCTTGGGGAGGTGAAAGTTCATGCACGAAGCAGATCTGATGTGTTTTCCCGGGGCCGGCGGCACCTGGACCCGCGTCGTTACTCAGATCTAACCCCCGAGAGACCCTGCGATGGAGCCAGATGCGCTCGCAAGGGGCATTCCGAGCCCTGGCAAAAAGGGACTCTGCACACGCTCAGAGGTTTCTCGCACCACACCTTCCAATTCTCTCTCCCTACCCTGAATCTCCTGCACGGCCCACCCCAGCCCCCAATTTCAGGCGCTTGCACCAAATGCTTTTTTTATTACTTCTAAAGGGAAAGTGCTGGGGGCGGGGGAAAGCACCTTGGAAACTTCACCTCCGTCCCTCCAAAAGGAGGTTCCACCGAGATTTGAACTCGGATCGCTGGATTCAAAGTCCAGAGTGCTAACCATTACACCATGGAACCAACCCTGGGAGTCATCTCCTGTCACCTGTCTTTCTTCCAGAGTTATGACACACCAAAGCATTGCTCAAGACACCTGCCTTTCTCTCCTGCTCCCGCTGCCACCAGGAATATCTGGCATCTCCGGGACCTTACAGAAAATTGGGAAATAGCTGGTTTGCTTGGTCTTCCCCAGGGACTCTCTCTTCCCAGCAGGCTGGAAAAATAGCAGAGGGATTTGGGAGAGTTTTGGCCAGCTTGTATTTGGCACACAAACCTTGGTTTGCTTTTCCAGCAGTAGATCAGCATTATGGGAAGGGGGGGATGGGCCATAATACTGGGAGGAACCCACTGCAGCTTGAGAGGAGGACGATAAGAACATAAGAACATTAGGACTAGCCTGCTGGATCAGACCAGATCCATCTAGTCCAGCACTCTGCTACTCACAGTGGCCCAACAGGTGCCTTGGGAACTTACGTGCAGGATGTGAAAGCAATGGCCTTCTGCTGCTGCTGCTCCCGAGCACCTGGTCTGCTAAGGCATTTGCAACCTCAGATCAAGGAGGATCAAGATTGGTAGCCAGAGATCGACTTCTCCTCCATAAATCTGTCCAAGCCCTTTTTAAAGCTATCCAGGTTAGTGGCCATCACCACCTCCTGTGCCCCTTTTACCCCATTTCCCCACATTATAATGCCGTTACAACACCATTATAATGCTGGCAATGGCCGTTATAACGCGGCTGCTCTTCCCTTGCAACAGACACTCCTGGAGAAACAGGCCAGGTGAATCTCTTCCCTTCCTCTTTGCCCATGGAAAGGCAGAGACCGGCTCCACGGAGCAGATGACTAGAAAGGGCTCCGTCACAAGCAGTAAACAAAAAAGCTAAGCGCCCCATACTTCCCTCTCAAGCATCCCATAGACTACTTCTTCCCATAGACTACTTCTTCCACACACGCAAAATAATGCGTTTTCAAACCACTTTCACAACTGTTTGCAAGTGGATTTGGCCATTCCGCACAGCTTCAAAGAGCATTGAAAGCAGTTTGAAAGTGCATTATTCTGCAGGTGCGGAAGGAGCCTAATATTTTACTTCAAAGATGGAGGTTGGAGGAGGAGCCCTGGCTCAGGTAGGATGTGATGGGGAAGACTTCTCTACCTGAAGCCTGGAAGCGCAGCTGCCGAAGTAGACAATGTTGACCTGGCCTGAAGGCTGGTTCAAGTGGTCACAAGACTATATTGTCTCTCGTAAGCTCGGTTGAGGACAAGGCAGGCTCCCAAAGTTAACAGCCCCAAAGCACCCCAGGACCTACACTTTCTGCCCCAAAAGGAACAGAAGCAGAAGTACAATTGAAGTCTGAAGGCAGAGACTACCTTTCTAGCTTACTCTGACGATCAACGCCCAGTGGTGACCACAGTGGAGTAGCTGGTTCCTCTGGATCGGTTTGCAGGGAGGGCAGAAATGTGCTTCCCTCCTTCACCCCCAGCAAGACTGATATTCAAGCTACTTAACTAAACAGCAACTCCTGCTTTGGAACAGCAAGTAGAACAGCAGAAAAAAATTGTGCCAGGATGCAACTGAGAAGAAGAAGAATAGTTTGGATTTATATCCCCCTTTTCTCTCCTGCAGGAGACTCAAAGGGGCTGACAATCTCCTTGCCCTTCCCCCCCCTCACAACAAACACCCTATGAGGTAGGTGGGGCTGAGAGAGCTCCAAAGAATTGTGACTAGCCCAAGGTCACCCAGCTGGCGTGTGTGGGAGTGTACAGGCTAATCTGAATTCCCCAGATCAGCCTCCACAGCTCAGGCGGCAGAGCTGGGAATCAAACCCAGTTCCTCCAGATTAGATACACGAGCTCTTAACCTCCTACACCACTGCTGCTTGAACACATTGATCCTCCCAAGCCACAATTTCTAGGCATGTTAGGATTGCCTGATTTGAGTCTAGTTACTAGCACCTTAAAGTTCAGCAACGTTTTTGGGGCACAAACCTTTGAATGTCAAAACTCTTGTTGATGCTTTAAGGTGCTTACTGGCTGTTGTGGGGGTTTCGGGCAGTGTGGTCAGACTTTGGTAGTGTTTACTCCTAATGTTTTGCCTGCATAGACATGGAAGGACTGATGATTTCTCAGAGTTGCTACTGATCTCTTGGCATTAGGGAGCTTTGATGCCAGCCCTAGATGCAGGAGAGACATTAGGAGTAAAAACTACCAGATCATGGCCACATAGCCTAGAAAACCCACCACAGATGGTTGATTCTGGCTGCGAAAGCCTTTGACATACAGTGCTTACTGAACTCCATATCTAGCTGTTCTACTGCAGACCAACGTAGATGATCTCTGAAACAGACTACTAGGATTACCGGTGGAGCCGTAGCTCTGTTTGCGTGCAATCCCACCAAGGGGCAAAGCAGTTTCTGCAATTTTTTTTTCATTTTAAGAAATTAATACTCATTAGACCTTTGTGTGTATGAAATCTGAATATTTATCTCAAATGTGGACTGTTTAAACGGGAAGAAAACGACATATGTAACACTGGTAGCAAAATAAACATGGTGATGCTATGTTCCAAACAGATACCTCGTTCCCTATAGAGGGCACTGCTGCTATCTAAACCTTTAGAGCAGGGGTCTCTTGGCCATGCTGGCAGGGGCTGATGGGAATTGTAGTCCATGAACATCTGGAGCACCACAGTTGGCCACCCTACTTTAGAGGAAGACAACATGGTAGTTCTGCTTAATAACGAGGACTAGAAATATCCTTTGTAAAACAAACCAATAATGCTTTCCGGGGAATCTGTGGGAGCTGTTAATTCTACCGCCCCAGCAATATTCAAGGACCTGAAAGATTCCTAGACGCCTAAGGGTTGGGAGTGGAATGTCAATCCATCTGGAAGGTTTCCTGTGAAGTGAATGAAAATGTCTCCCCTTCATTTCATGAAGCCTCGACGCAACTGTTTGCAGTAAACGGGCTATATGCCCGAAGAGACCCCTGCAGGCCCACTTCCTATGCAAAGGAAGCTCCAGCCAAAAAATTATCCAGGATGTACAGAACATCCAAATCCTGTTCCTATCTCAGGGATCAGATTGCAGACTCAGTTTTGCCCCCCTCCCCATCCTGTGCCACCAAGTTGCTTCAGGGGCAGCACAATGTGTGAATTACCCTGTTTTCCCGAATATAAGACATCCCCTGAAAATAAGACGTAGTAGAGGTTTTGCTGAAGTGCGAAATATAAGGCATCCCCTGAAAGTAAGGCGTAGCAAAGTTTTTGTTTGGAAGCATGCCCGACGAACAGAACACAGAAAAATAAGACATCCCCTGAAAAGAAGACATAGCACATCTTTGGGAGCAAAAATTAATATAAGACACTGTCTTATTTTCGGGGAAACACGTTAAAAGCCCGCTTCCTCCTTGGGAAATGGTGGCCTTGAGTACCACCCCCCACCTCCCAATAAGTTCGTCACGCACTCCAAATAGGAGCCCTGCACAGAATTAACACAAGAGAGTCACAGAAAGAGAGATCTGGTTGGAGGCCGGAGAACTTTATGTGTGGAGAAGTGTTTTCTAGTGAACTGTCCTTTCCTTCTGCCTCTGGTAATCTGGAAAGGGGAAAAAAAAACACGAGTGAATGAAACAGCCTGTCAGGATCTGCACAAAGATCCCTCTAATTAAGCTTCCTATTTTCACAATGGCCAACTAGGTGCCTCTGGGAAGCCACAACCAAGGTATGATGGCAATGGACGTTCCCTCCTCTATGCTGGCACTTATGGGCATACTGCCTCTGGACAGGAGCTCTTATGGGGAGAGCAGGGTATAAATATGAAAATCAAATAAAAATAAATAAAATTTAAGCAATCAAGGCTAAAATAAAGGTACCTGGTTCTTCCCCAGCCTGAATATACATTACAAAGTCCATGCTGTTATGCTGATCCATATGATGGATCATGAGAAAATACTTTATCTCACTTCAACTAGGGATTTATAATATAAGAGTAAGCTATTTTCTGAGATTCCTAAATGTTATAAATGGGAACAGCACAGCATACACTGCAAGGTTGTTAGTAGGAGCAAATGGGGGCTGTACGTTGCTAGATAAATTTGCTAGAAAAGGACAAGATTATATACAGATTAGCAGCAGGTAATGGACAGCTGGTGCGGTACAGTGGTTACAAAGTCAGACTGTGTAAGTAGACCCACGACTGAATACCCACTCTGCCACGGAAGCTTACTGGTTGACACTGGGCCAATCACATACTCTAATCCTACCCAACCTCACTGAGTTGTTGTGAGAATAAAATGGAAGGATGAGAGCTGCTTTAGGTCCCCATAAGGGTAGGTTAGAAATGAAGTGAATAAATACACAAAATACTCACTGTAAGGGAAGAAACGGACTCTCATGACAATCTCCCGGGCAGTTTTCAAGATTTCCACGGCCTGCAGGAAGAAGGATAAAGGGAACGGTCACAAGAAGCAGTATGAGGCCAGAACCATCACCAGCCCCTATGCAGAAAAGCTCTTAAGATGGTCGTCTTAAAATATAGAACTCGTGAAGAGGCCCTGCATTGGCCAACAAGTTTCAGAAAGCTGAGGCACACTTAAAAGTATGCTAATTGTGAACAACTGGTGGTTGAAAAGTGCTGAGAGGGGGAAAAGACAAACGGGTGACCTTTTGACCATTCAAAAAGGTATGCTGAGGAACATGAGGTTTGCATGGACGACTGTCCTGTACGATTGGTGCTGCACTAACTAGAAGAATTAGGACAGATTGGATGAAAAAGCTGGGTGGATCCAACCTGTGATGTGCAATTTGTTTCAATATAGTCTGCCATATTTTTATTTGTATGCTGTTTTGTAAGGCTTTTATGATGTGTTTTAATTGATATTTTAGCTTGTACACCACCCTTTGCTATATGCAGCGAGAATTTAATGCTGTGCAAACGAAGTGCTAAAAGATTGTGCTTTTGTAACGATAGTTCAGTTGAATTTTGGATACCAAACACCAATTACTTGCTGCCTTTCAGATTCAAGGAAATCAGATCCAAGTATGTGAATCTTACTCCTTTACATTTACCCGATCTCCCCGATTTATTTAGATTACACTACTTGTTGGACAACCCTGATCCTTCTCTCTGTATGATAGTGGCAGACTTTCTCCTGGAAATTACTAAATGCCAGTAGATTTCCTTTGTCCTAACATGTATATCCTGTATTGTATATGCTTTTTAATCTGTTTTTATTATTGTTGTACTGCTGCCTATGCCAATAAAGGCATGCTTCAAGAATTGTACACCACCCAGAGCCCTTCGGGGATGGGCGGTATAATTAATAAGCAAACAAACAAATCTCTCAATGAACCAGATTATTTCCTCCTTGGAACCCAGGGCAGCATTCCGCCCCAGGCAGTCTCAAGCACAGACCAGACACTGGTTAGCTAAACTCCAGCAAGGATGATGCATTGAGTGCCTTTAAAACCATTTCCTGGAATTAAGAGGCATGCCAGCCGGTGAACTAGCATGGTGGTTAGAGAAATGCTTTAGCCAGTCGGCCGGGGAGTGAGGGGGAGAAAAAGCAGGTGTAGAGAAATTGAGTCTATCATTTTAAATTTCTCTATTTTGGTAGCTTGTTTGGCTAAGTGTAGAGCCCCAGCTGTAGAGCATGTTCCCTTTAGTTAGGACTCAAATGATTAACACCTGTTAGCAACTTTTGATTTTTGCCAAGCTGACTCAGCTAATTATCAAGAAAGAATGATTGGTCCGTTTACATCAGCTGACAGACAATTTCTGTATAATTTGCCTTTCAGCAGTTCATTAGTTTATCTCTCTCTTTCTATACCTCTTTATGCTTGCTGTTGCTCAGTTTGTAAACTCTGCCTGTTATCTATCTATGTTTTAGGTTGTTAATCTCTGCCAGGGAATATTGTTTGTCACAGTTAAGTGTTTAGTCTCTGCTTGCATTTCGTTGTAACAAACCTACGCTACTGGAAATTTTAAGTTATTGTTTTCACTTTAACTTTTGCATTTTCAGTTTATTGAGCAGGTGCAGAACTCAATAAACATCCATATATATTTTTCCAAGAACCGTTTTGTTTTCAGTGATTTTTTTGCACGCTAAATGACAAAATCCCAACCCACGTTTCTAATGAAAAAGTGGCAGGAAGCCAGCTCTTCCGTTACAGCAGGGTTTAAAGGTTTAAAATAAATAAATCCTGCCCCCACAAAGGACAAGGCTTCCAGTAGTGAGGACAACCCTTCACCTTGCTATGCTCAATATCCTGGAAGTCCACATCATTCACAGCCAGGACTTGGTCTCCTTCCTGCAGGCCAGCTCGATGGGCGTCTGAATCTGGGATCACCTGAAAGCAGGAAAGGTATCGTGAGCAGAGCCACCACAGCAATGGCAGGGCTGCCACTAAGTCTCTTGGGCATCTTGAGCATAGGAGTCCCCGCCAGTTGCCCACCTCACCATCCTGCTAAGATCACGCCCAGATGCCCAACTCCCCTGGCACTTGAACCAATAACCAAAGAGAAAGAATTAGAGCCATGTTGTAGGGACTCTGAAACTGGAAGGGATAGAGATACAGTTTGGGGGAAAAAAGTTAAACTACAGCTTCCTAAATGGGCAAAGAAGTAAACCTTTCATTTGTCCAGAGCATTTGTAGTAGCACAGGACTCAAGCTTTAAAAATCAACGAATGAAGCCATTATTAATGGCTGGCTGTGGAAGTAGCAGGACTAGTCAGTCACACGATGGAGTCAAAGAAATCCACAAACCTTTGAGATGAAGATGCCAAGCTGAGAAGCTTTTCCTCCGCGGATATTAAAGCCCAGCTACAAAAGAGAATGGGTGAAAATGTTCTCACATAGGAATTGTCGGGCATTCTAATTAACAAAGCAGAATAATCACACCAGCAAATGCAAAACCTTTCCCTGCTGCCTGAGTCAGGCCCCCCGAATCGTACCTGAGCCCCAGGTGGCTTCTTCAGCACAATTGTGCGGGGCAGGAATTGGGTCAGCTCGTTGTTATAATCCGAATGGTAGATTCTCTAGGGGGGAAAATTAACATGAATGCCACAGTTAAAGCCATAGCGGAAACCTTAGGCAGGTAGTCTTCATCCTACTACAACTACACTATGCCCTCGGTCCCTTCCGCACATGCAGAATAATGCATTTTTAATCCACTTCCACAATTGTTTGCAAGTGGATTTTGCTGTTCTGCATAGTAAAATCCAGCTGCAAAGTGCATTATTCTGCATGTGCGGAAGGGGCCCTAGTTCTGCTCTAAGAAGGCTGGGTAGAAGTCAGAAGGAATTGCTGGAAGGATGCATGTAAAATGCAATGGAAACTCCAAACAAGGACTCTGACCTGATCTTCTGCTGCTATCAGAGAGTCATCGTAAGCAAAGCAGTGCCTGCAGCTACGCACCTCATGAGGAGGGATCCACACCGGGGGGCTCTCGTAGGGAGGGAGGAATACCACCGGGTAATCATCATATGCAAGACGGCCGCCTCCTCCACCGTCCATTCTGGAAGTCCGTGTAAGCCGGAGAGGCCCGCTTGCTCCTGCCACTCAAAGGAAGCCACCCAACAGGTGCTGCCGCCGCTGCTGGTCAACCACTGGCGGAACCGGCCCACCTCTGGGCAGGGAGTGGCGGCTGAAGCTCAGGTTCCAAAGCCCAAGCAAAGTCTTCTCTTCCTCCTTCTCCTCCAATCAGAACGCTCGGTCGCAGCGCGCAACCAATCAGAAGGAGCGACAGCCAAATCTCTCTGGGAAAGGGCAGCCTGCCTGGGGAAAGGCGGTCCCCGGCGGGTGCTGTTCTCGATGCTCTGATTGGCTGACACGACACGACACGACGCGGCGGGGCGGGACATCGATGACATGGGCGGGGCCCCTCTCTGACATGCTCCCTCAAGACGGAAGCCGACCCGCGCACAAAGAAGCTCGCTTCTTCCAGGCGCGCGTCGTGACGTCACCGTCGCCTTCTCCATTGGCCTCTTATTCTGTCCCCCCTGGCGAGGGCGTGACGTTGCTCGTTACCCGGATGAGCGCGGAGCGTTTGAATGTTGGAAGTTGAAGCGGCGGCTGAAGTCGGGAGGGGAGACCGAGCAACGGCGGCGGGTGGCGGCTCCGTGAGGAGAAAAGACGTTGGGGTGTGTCTGGTGGTGTGCGTGTGTGTGTGTGTGTGTGTGTGTGTGTGAGGTTGTTGAAAGCCCCCTTTTAATAAGGGAGGGGGGAGGCGAATTTCTTCTGAACCCCTCCCCCCCCTCCGTGGCCGCCAGTTCGCTTCCCATTGTGGGACTTTCGCCGCCTATTTGGGCTTTTAGGGTGGGGTGGGGTGGGGTGGGGGGAGGGAAGAGAGGAAACCTTTTAAGGTTCTGGAATTAAACCACGATGATGATAATAATAATATACAACTTCCTAGGCCTCTGGGTGAGGCTCGAATTGTAATGAAGGCAGTGGAGCAGCAGTGGCGTAGGAGGTTAAGAGCTCGTGTATCTAATCTGGAGGAACCGGGTTTGATTCCCAGCTCTGCCGCCTGAGCTGTGTGGAGGCTTCTCTGGGGAATTCAGGTTAGCCTGGGCACTCCCACACATGCCAGCTGGGTGACCTTGGGCTAGTCACAGCTTCTCGGAGCTCTCTCAGCCCCACCTACCTCACAGGGTGCTTGTTGTGAGGGGGGAAGGGCAAGGAGGTTGTAAGCCCCTTTGAGTCTCCTACAGGAGAGAAAGGGGGGATATAACTCCTCCTCCTCCTCTTCTTCTTCCTCCTCTTCTTCCTCTTCCTCTTCTTCCTCTTCTTCTTCAATAATAATAATAATAATAATAATAATAATACTACAACTTCCTAGGCCTCTGGGTGAGGCTTGAATTGTAATGAGGGCCGACAACCAGCTAAAGATCTGACAGCTGTGAAATCTACAATAATAATAATACTTAATAACAACAACTTCCTAGGCCTCTGGGTGAGGCTCGAATTGTAATGAAGGCCGACAACCAGCTAAAGATCTGGCAGCTGTGAAATCTATTATCATCACCATCATCATGGTTATTAGGGTGTTGTGGGTTCCAGTAGCATTTTCTGCTGACGCTTTGCCTGCACCTGTCATCTTCAGGGGCCAAATGCAGATGCTCTGAAGATGCCAGCCACAGATGCAGGTGACACGTCAGGAGAAGATACTACTACATGGCCATACAATACTAAATAAATACTACACGGCCATACAACCCGGGAAATTCACAACACCCTAGTGATTCCGGCCGTGAAAGCCTTTGACAATAATGATTATTGATCATGAGGAGAGGAATAATACGGTTGAGGGCAGCCTCGGGATCTGTCTAACTGCCCCCTCTTTCCTTTCCTCTTTCCCATGACGATATGTTAATTCAAATGTTTTCTTATGGGGATTAGTTTAGAGCAGATTGGAATAAACGTGACCTGATCTCAAAATTCAAAGTTTCAGTTGTTAACAACCTTCAGTGGCAGAAATTAAATTTGGTTCAAAATTTAAGCTGTTTAGAATTTGAAAAAAATAATTTGTGTTTTTGTTATACGTACGATAAGACTAATGACTTGAAATATGCAGTTGGATAAAAGCAGTCAAGAATGTACTTATGTGCCTTTGGCATAAAAGCGACAATAATGTTCCATGACAAATTTCTCTCCTAAAAAGTGGTCTGCAACTTATAAAAGTTTGGGAATATCTGTTTTAGACTTTGATGGTTGACCCTTATAGAGATTCATGGCATCAGATATGAGACAAGAATGTTTTAGCAAAGCGCTATTGTGGTGTTGTTCTTAATTATTGTTGTCAGCCCCCCTGAGGCCATGTGAGAAAAGGTGGCTTACAAATTAAGTTAATCATTATTTTTGTTTAGGCAAAACGTCTTGAAGGTGCTTGATGGCTTGTTTACTTATTTATTGTGGTGTTGGTGGTGGGGACTTTCTCCAGTTTTGGTGTATGTTGACTCAGTCTGAAATAGTCTTGGTGCTGTAGCAGACGTGCATCTGTCTTCTGGAGCAGTGCTGTGGTTCAGATAGGCACCTGGAATCACCCTGCCATCTCCTTGTAGTCCCTTATTTTCAGAGGAGAAAATAATATTTTAAAAATCATTGTATGCTTATTTATTTAGAGCATTTTGATGCTGCCTTTCTGCCTCAGCAGGCTCTCCGTTTATGTTGCAGTCTGACTTTCTCACTGAGACTCAAAGTGCATGGCACTTTGTGAATGAATGGGGCAGTATATCTCAGAAGAGATGCGATGCAACTAGAAATTGTAGAGCTGAGGCTGAGAGAATTATTTATTGTTTACGCTTATTTCCCTCCCTCCTTCTGCGTGATGTTGTTTATACTGAATCAGATCATTGACCAATCAAGGTTGTCCATTCAAATGGTCAGCAGTTCTCCAGATTTCAGGCAGAGGTGTTACCTGATCCTTTCAACTGGGAGCTGTGGCCTCTCCCAGCGTGGTGTAGTGGCTAAGAGCAGGTTCACTCTAATCTGGAGAACCGGGTTTGACTCCCCACTCATCCATCTGAGTGGTGGAGGCTTATCTGGTGAACCAGGTGTGTTTCCGCACTCCTCCATTCCTACTGGGTGACCTTAGGCTAGTCACAGTTCTTTAAAACTCTCTCAGCCCCACCTGCCTCACAAGGTGTCTGTTGTGGGGAGAGGGGGGGAAAGGAGTTTGTAAGCCCTTTTGAGTCTCCTTACAGGAGAGACAGATTGGGTATAAATCCAAACTCTATTTTCCTATCCTAATGTTTTGTTTGCTCAAAGCTAATCAAGTTCCCTTGGCAGCAGGCTGGTTCCTCTCAGGCATGATATGTCCTCCCGGTTGTGTTGCTATCCCCTGTGGCAGGGGTCTGCAACCTGTGGCTCTCCAGATGTTCATGGACTACGAATCCCATCAGCCCCTGCCAGCATAACCAGCAACCTGTGGCTCTCCAGGCAGGGGCTGATGGGATTTGTAGTCCATGAACATCTGGAGAGCCACAGGTTGCAGACCCCTGCAGGGCCTGTGGGGATAGGGCGGGATATAAATATGAAATGAATAAATAAGAGAAACGTTCATGTTGGGTTTAGAAATGGCTCCCTGCCACCACTGAGTAAACGCAACTGGGGGGGTGTGTTTCATCGAAATAATGTTGTCTTATCCTGCGGTTCCTTTCAGGAGGATCCTCTTTTAAAATGTCAAAAGAAGACGCCAAGGCGATCCCTGTGAGGGTGGCTCTCCGGTGCCGCCCTCTCGTCCCCAAAGAAACGGAAGAGGGTTGCCAGATGTGTTTGTCTTTTGTCCGTGGACAACCTCAGGTGAAAAAAGAACGGGCAGCTGGAATGTTTTGGTGTATGTTGACTCAGTCTGAAGTAGTCTTGGTGCTGTAGCAGACGTGCATCTGTCTTCTGGAGCAGTGCTGTGGTTCAGATAGGCACCTGGAATCAGCCCTGTCGCCTTGCTGATTCAGGGTGCCAAGCTTCCAAAAGGCAGCGGAGGCCAACTGGAGTGGCCCCCCAGTCCGGCCTGAGGAAGTGCTGCAGGAAACAGCGGCATTTAGGGGGAGAGCTGAAAGCTGGCTTGGCACTCCCACAATGGCTGACTATTGGCAACAGGGCTGCCAGGAGAGCAGAAAACGGGGTGTGGGGCTTGGAAAGCTAAGGGCAGGCAAAAACAGATTCAGTTCCTGCAGCCAGATGCTGAGGAGGATGACTTTGTGTCAGGTGAGGGAGTGGGGAAAACAACCGGGGGGGGGGGGGGGGGAGGTCATGTGTGTTACAAAACATCCTCTCATATTAAGGGGGGGGGGGATCGGAGGTGACTGGAGGGTCCAGAGTCAGCCGTTAAGGCCAGCCTCACCACATCGTTCCACAGAGGCGAGTTTTTAAACGGCAGCAACGTAACCCTCACTCTCTCCCCCTTCCTCCTCACAGGTAATTTTGGGTAACGACAAACCTTTTACCTACGACTATGTGTTTGACCCTTTTGCTGAGCAAGAGGAAGTATTCAACACGTGCATTGCTCCCCTTGTAAAAGGCATTTTTAAAGGTGAGAGGGTGTGCCGGTTAAGACGTGGGGGTGGGTGGGGGAGGGGGAGGGATATGTCTTCAAAGTTCTTGTGTCCTGAGAGTGAGATGTTCCTCGGTTTGCTTGCATCTAAAATGGCCTCGCTTCTTTTTGCTGCATTAGAAGTCCCATTCCCACCCCACCCCCGCTGGACCTTTGTGTTAGTGATGTGTCGGACCATTGTACATAATTAAAAGTAACATAATTGGCAGGAACTCCCTAACACCCCTTCTTTCTTACGGTAACGCTCTTCATCGCTAATTGGGCTTGCTTCCGAAGTTCTTCGTCGTCTGAACTCCTTTGTTCTTCTCCTTGACTCCATTTTCCTTTCATGCTCTGTGCCGTTTCTCTTCTGTGTATGCTTTTCTGTACTCCGCCTCTAGTGTTTTTCTTCTTGTACGCGGTGGTTTTCTTTGCGTGTACGTTTCTTGTCCTTCGCTACGTAATCTGCAGCAATTGTGCACCTTTTTCCAAAACTGCTCAACCTGGAGGCATTGTGGTACTTCAGCCGTATTTTTACTCATGCTAAGAAAGGTCTTCTGTTTTCTTTGCGCAAATGACCCCTTTTGGTTTCTCCTGGTCTTAATTCCGCAGGTTACAATTCCACAGTTCTGGCCTATGGGCAGACGGGGTCTGGGAAGACCTATTCCATGGGTGGGGCCTACACAGCAGACCAAGGGAATGACCCCACTGTGGGAGCCATCCCCCGCGTGATCAAACTGCTCTTTGGCGAAATGGAAGCGAGGGTGGACTGGCAGTTTTCCCTGAAAGTCTCCTATTTAGAGGTAAAAGCTTTTGTGTGTTTCCACATATCTGTCTCCTTTAAGGCCTGTTGCTGTACTGGGCGCAGCTTTAAAACTAGCCCTGCAGTGTCCTTTCCCTGTTGCTCCTCTGTGTTCCATTTTGGATTTCAAGACCTAACCCTCTCTTTTGAACAAAAAATTTCAGGTCTACAACGAAGACATCTTGGACCTCTTGGCCCCGCCCAGAGAACGTTCAGCTCAGATCAGCATACGTGAAGACCCCAAGGAAGGCATAAAGGTGGGCTTCTGTGCTGGCCCTCGATGTTTAGAGTGGAATCGGCAGCATAACATAGAAGTGAGGCTGCCGGGTGCCGTCCACCATGGAGATGGGCTGCAGCTAGTGGTCTCTACCTGGCACGCAGGTTCAGTCTTTCCAGTCTTCAGTGACAAAGATCTAAGCTGTAGATCAGGGGTAGGGAACCTGCGGCTCAAGAGCCGCATGCGCTTCTCAGAATGAGCGGAGTAAAAGGTAAAAAACCTTTATTTTAAATGTCAAAAATTATTTGCGGCTCCAAGTGTTTCTTTTCCCGTGGAAAACGGGTCCAAATGGCTCTTTGAGTGTTAAAGGTTCCCTACCCCTGCTGTAGGTGATGCGAAAGGCATCTGTCTGAGACACTTGGCAGTTACTGCCAGTCTGAGGATGGTGCTGACTGATAGACTGAAAGTCTGCTTTCAATCTTTATTTAAGCTGCACTCAGTGAAGGTGCCAGTAATCTTGATGTCTTCAACTCGGCTTGTGGTGCTGGGGATCTTACAACACAGATCTCCACTCCTCCCAACAAAATGTATTCTGATGTTTGCTTCTGACTCAGAAGAGCGACTTCAGTCCCAGAGAACAGGGAGTTCACTTGAGGGTAGCTTAGGTCCCTCGTAATCTGCACTGCAGCTCTCACTTCCCAAAGAGGAAGATCTCCCCCCTCCTCCTCCTCACTCTGTTGGTATGTCCCATAGAAGAAGAAGAAGAAGAGTTTGGATTTGTATCCCCCCTTTCTCTCCTGCAGGAGACCCAAAGGGGCTTACAATCTCATTGCCCTTCCCCCCTCACAACAAACACCCTGTGAGGTGGGTGGGGCTGAGAGAGCTCCAAAGAACTGTGACTAGCCCAAGGTCACCCAGCTGGCGTGTGTGGGAGTGTACAGGGTAATCTGAATTCCCCAGATAAGCCTCCACAGCTCAGGTGGCAGAGCTGGGAATCAAACCCGGTTCCTCCAGATTAGATACATGAGTTCTTAACCTCCTACGCCACTGCATAGCTAATCTGGGATAAGTACCCTTCTGCCTCAAAACAGCCAGTATTTCAAAGGGTCACATTTCAGCTCCCTGACAAATACCGACTGCTTTGGGAGGGTAGCCATGTTGGTCTGTGTGGAAGAGCTACATGCAAGTCCAGTAGCACCTGAGAGACCAGGTACAACTTCTGTTTGCTGACCTTTCGAGAGTCAAGGTCTCATTCCGCACATGCAGAATAATGCACTTTCAAACTGCTTTCAGTGCTCTTTGAAGCTGTGCGGAATAGCAAAATCCACTTGCAAACAGTTGTGAAAGTGGTTTGAAAACGCATTATTTTGTGTGTGCGGAAGGGGCCAAGGTGTCTGACGAAGGGAGCTTTGACTCCCCAAATCTTGCTGGCCTTTAAGGTGCAGGTGGACTTGAATCTAGCTGGCCTGTCGTGGGCACAAAAGTGGATTGCTGTGTGCTGATATGCCGCCCTTAGCTCTCCCATTTCGCTTTATTTGCATGCTTGATCCTAAGTCTGGCCCGATGAAGCTGTGCCTCGCCATAACGTCAGAATCCAGGGTCCTGAGCAACGTGGAGTTTATAACCCGTAAATGGAAATTCCAGTTTCGGGTTTATTCCTGGGGTCTTTGTGTGGAGAAACAAATTCTACTTTGTAGCTAGGGAGCTTTCCGGGATAAGGGACAGATCTAGCAGTACTCTCTCCTGATATTTTTTGTTTCATGCGTCTGTGGCTGGCATCTTCAGAGGATCTGATGCCAGCCACAGATGCAGGCGAAACGTCAGGAGAGAATGCTGCTAGAACACGGCCATACAGCCCGGAAACCACACAGCACCCCAGTGATTCCGGCCGTGAAAGCCTTCGACAATACATTAAACTCTACTTTCCCCGGGTACTTATGTTTGGACATAAAGCCAGTGGTGGGATTCAAATAAGTTAACAACTGGTTGTTGACAAGCACCATTTTAACAGCCGGTTCTGCCGAAGGGGTGCGAACTGGCTGAATCCCACCACTGCATAAAGCCCACTGGAAATTGATCAGACCTGGCATCTTTGAATCAAGCCATGCCCTCAAAGGGAGACAGGGGCAGCAAGTGGAACATTTATTTTATTTTATTTTATTTATTTCTCAGTCTTTTAGACCGCCCAACCCCCGAAGGGCTCTGGGCGGTGAACAACATAAAATAACAGTTACATAATAGACTGTAAATAAGTTAAGTTAAAATGCAGCAGTTAAGAATGACTAATAACAGCAATGCCCGCAACAATCCCTGTTAAACTCTCCCAGAAGGGGAGAAAAAGAGTGGGCCCATAGATGGTAATGGGCCCAAAATGTAGGAGGAGGTGGGGGCACTTATATCAGCGGCTGGACACTCCAAAGGCCCGGTGGAGAGAAGCCCTTTTAAAGCCAGTCACAGTCACGAGAAGCCCTTTTAAAGCCAGTCACAGAATTAACAGATGGTGCTTCATGATGCAGGCTGACCAGTGGGGCTGGATGTGCAGTCGGGGGGTGTTTGAGGTCTTATTTTCACAGAGGAGGGTCTAGACCACAGGTGTCAAACTCGCGGCCCTCCAGATGGTATGGACTACAGTTCACATCATCCCTTGCCAGCATCATGCTGGCAGGGGATGTTGGGAACTGTAGTCCATAACATTTGGAGGGCCGCAAGTTTGACACCTGTGGTCTAGACAAAAATGCAGCAAAGCGCAATATGTACAAGAAACCGTCAAAGAAGGGAAAGAGTGGGAATGGAAAGCAACCCGTTTTTCCTCTTCATGCAGATTGTGGGATTGACCGAACACGTGGTGACCGGTGCTAAAGAGACGGTCATCTGCCTGGAACAGGGGAACAATTCTCGGACGGTGGCTGCCACAGCAATGAACACGCAGTCGTCCAGGTCCCACGCGATCTTCACCATTTTAATTGAACAGAAAAGCAAGAAGGACGTGTAAGCAAGGGAGGGCGTGGCCTGTTGAAAGAAGGTTTATGATAGCAGCTTTGGGTTGAACTACTTTTGTGGGGTGGGAGGGAGTTGCATCACTTTAAAGATAGAACACGAATGATGGAACTTTGGAAGCCGGTAATTGGCTGGCATGAGCCACGGCTTAATATCCAAAATGTTAACTAGCGAATAAGAGTGAACCTCAGAGCCCAGCTTCATACTGATCCTCTTCTGAGTTTTTCTCACTGTCTTGGGTGTGAACCTCCTCCTCGTCTGCCTTAGGAACCTCAGCTTCCATTCCAAGCTGCACCTCGTGGACTTGGCCGGTTCCGAAAGGCAGAAGAAGACCAAAGCAGAAGGAGAACGGCTGAAAGAAGGTGAGCGGAATGAACTTTTGGGCAGCCACGTGGGCCTGTTTCCTTGAGGCGCTGTGGCTCAGGCGATGAGCCTTTGCTTGGCACGCAGAGAGTGCCAGGTTCTATTCCTGGCATCGCCATCTTAAAAGGCAAACATAGGTGATGTGAGAGACCAAGTGAGACCCTGCTGAGTAGACAATACCGACTTTGGTGGACCAGGGTCTGAGTCAGTGTGAATCAGCTTCATGTGTTCGTGTGACGGCCACTTGGAAGGGGGCAGCGATCGTTTGCGTAGTCAATATTCTTGCTTCCTCAAAGAGGGATAATTCTTGCTTTTGAATGCTGGCAGGTCGAGGAGACAGTGTCTACTTTCAAATCTGAGGCCCGTGCTTTGCTGGGCCCTTCTGTTGTCCTGAGTGCACAGGCTAATCTAGTTCCCCAGATAAGCCTCCACAGCTCAACCCTGGTCTCCAGATTAGAGTGCACCTGCTCTTAACCACTACGCCGCTGCTGCTCTCTTAGCACTTAATGTTAAACGCTTTTGGGAATTCTCAGCCAAGCTTCTTTCAAAGGGGCTTTTGTTACTGCCGGGAAGCCAAGAGGTCAGGGTTCTGCTTTTGTTTTCAGGAATTAATATCAACAGAGGACTCCTCTCCCTGGGAAACGTCATCAGCGCTCTTGGGGATGAATCCAAGCGAGGGCACCACATCCCTTACAGGGACTCGAAGCTCACACGCCTCTTGCAAGGTAAGGGTGGAATGCAAGCCATTGGGAGTGTTGCCTGGTGCCTGTGTATACCCTCTCCCCCTCTGCTGCTGCAATTCACCAAAAGGATTTCTTTTTTGCTTTGTTGGCCCGTGCTTTTGACTCTTTATTACCCTCTCCAGATTCCTTGGGGGGCAACAGCCACACTCTGATGATCGCCTGCGTGAGCCCGGCGGATTCCAACATGGAAGAGACACTGAACACTCTCCGCTACGCCGACAGGGCCAGGAAGATAAAGAACAAGCCTATAGTGAACGTGGACCCCAAGGCAGCAGAGAACAACCAGCTAAGACTGCAGGTACGAAGTGCTGTGTCTGTGGAACGGAGAAGAGAGGGAGCCAATTGGCCGTGCTGTCAGGGGCTGATGGGAATTGTGACAGAGTAAGCGGTTTATCAACGGATAGGTGCGTTACCAGAGAAAGATAAGTGCAGTTGAAGACGGCTTGGCACAGCAGATGAATAACTCCACACCACACAGTAGCTTCACTTCAAAGAAGTTTACTTTCAGGTGCAAGCTATATACAGTGAACATCAAGGAACAAACCGGCAGCATGCCTCGCAGTAAACAAGAATCCCTAGCAGATAATGTGCACTGATAGTGCTCTGCTAATATACAAACACTGCCCAATCACTGAGAAGGTCACAGCACCGGATCAGACTGGTTTGGTTCAGTTGCATCAGGCTTTTGCCAACTGACCCTGGATGACAGGTGCTGTCATTTAGATCACTAAGACCTGTGCACAAGATGCACACCATATTTACTTTGCTTCCCTGACACACCTTCTCATCTTGGGTACAGATTATTTATTTACAATACATTTTACATGGTTACATTACACATCACCAAGATCTGTGCACAAGATGCACACCATATTTACTTTGCTTCCCTGACAAATTGTAGTCCATAACATCTGGAGTGCCCAAGGTTCGCCACCACTGCCCTAGGCCCAGGGAAGCATGTTGCTGTAAGTCACTGCTTTGGTGACTGGCTCCAGCTTCCCATGTTTGGGGTGGGGGAGACCTGCAACGTTTTAAAATTCTACGTGTGTATGTTCCTTTAAAATGAGAGGTCAATTATTGAAGACAACGTTTGGATTTATATTCCCCCTTTCTCTCCTGTAAGGAGTCTCAAAGGGGCTGACAAACGCCTTTCCCTTCCTTCCCCCACCCACGACAAACACCCTGTCAGGTGGGTGGGGCTGAAGAGAGCTCCAAAGAACTGTGACTGGCATGTGTTGGAGTGCACAAGCTAACCTGGTTCCCCAGATAAGCCTCCACAGCTCAAGTGGCAGAGCGGGGAATCAAACCTGGTTCTCCAGATCAGAGTGCACCTGCTCTTAACCACTACGCCATGCTGGCTCCAAGAAGGAAGTGGGGTGAAAGGGGGATGCAAGGGCAGGGTGATTGGTTGACACTAAAGTGTGCCGGAGCAGGATGTGTGCTGAACTGGTAGAAAACAGCAGTTTGTGCTGGAGACTGTCAGGGAGTCCCTCTGAGCTAACCTGAATCAGAGGGTGTGCAGAACTTCAGTGAGAGAAAATATTATATGCTGAACAGAGAGAGAGAGAGACGGTTTCAGTATTGAAGACAGACAGAGAGAGAGAGACTGCACTGTATTGAGAGTGAGAGACTGGAGTCAAATCCTAATATGATCTCTTATATGTCAAGGAAGAAAGAGGGAACTGACGTGAAGTGAAAGTCACCTCAGCAACGGCCGTTGCCTCAGTTTGTTTTGTTTACTGTAAAATATTTCCTGAAATGTTTAAGCCAAAGAACATATATATATATATAAATGTATTTGTCGAATAACCTGGAATCCCACACTAGTCATTTCCTCAGACCCATGTAGCCCTTTGAAACTGCTTTAAAGTTTGGACACACTGCTTCAGAAGGAAGTGTAAAGGGGTTTGGAGTTAAATTCCTGATGGCAGCCGAATATATATGGCCGTGGTGGTGAACCTATGGCGTTCCAGATGTCCATGGACTACAATTCCCATCAGCCCCTGCCAGCAGGGCCAATTGGGCTGATGGGAGTTGTAGTCCATGAACATCTGGAGTGCCATAGGTTCGCCACCACTGAATGGAGAAAGTAAGGAATACATAGCCATTATTGTGAACCTATTTACAAAGGAATAAGAGTGGGCATCCCAGGGCCTCCTCCCACAAGGTGAACCAATGGCAAGAGATGATATGAACGGCAACCACCCACTCTTTTTCCAGGTTCAACAGCTCCAGGTCTTACTCCTGCAGGCTCATGGTGGAACATTACCAGTGTCTATTGGGTAAGATTTCTGAATCAGTGGCCCTTATGGTCCCAACAGGGTTTTCGTTAGTTTGTGGAGACAGTTGTTTTTAGCATTTGAGAGCTTTTGTTTCCATTGTTTTGTTAAATTTGATTTCTGTGAAGCTGGCCACAGCTAGGTTTGGAGGCAGGAAGTGGGGGAGGAGGACAGAGTGTGCAGTGGGATCAAAAAGAAAAATAAAAGCTCATCTGTTTGCAAGAATTGGGGATTTCCAGAGTTACCCTTGTCACTTCCGGGTAGCTCTAGGAGTTGCCAGGAAATCTATGGTCAGAACTCCCTTGTTGGCCATGCAGCACCCAGCTCCCTGTGTGGAGGATGCTTGAGCCTGGGAGAAGAGCATCTTGCAGTTCCCAGGACTGCTAACGCATTCCATACTTCTCAAGATCTATTCTTGTACCACTGCGTAGTCTCTGCCTCCATCTTAACTTTGGATAAGAGATGCTTATCTATTTTAAAGACACTGGTTTAGACCCAGCAGCTTCTTGAATCCGTATCTCTGCATCAAGCAGCATCTCCATATCGTCGGGACTCTGGCCTTTCCTGATTCCCCCCGACAAAACATTTTTGTCTGATTTAGCGGAGAGCCCTCAGAAAACCTGCAGTCCCTGATGGAGAAAAACCAGGCCCTGGCGGAGGAGAACGAGAAACTGAGCCGTGGCCTGAGCGAGGCCTCTGGTCAGATCGCCCAGATGCTCGAGAGGATAATCATGGTGAGGCTCTTTCCAAACCGGCAGTTTTGACTTGGGCGTCTGTGTGCGTGCCTGTATCTTTCTGCAGGACTTGGTGGCTTTTCCATCATTAGAATTAAGACAAGGTTCGGGGAAAAAGCTTGTGGCTTTGACAGCTTTAGGAGTCTGTACTCACAGAAGGGGCATGGGAATGTAAGATTTTCTAGCTGGCTTTTCAGGGTTGCTAGGTTGCTATTTTGCCTTCACCGCTCCTTTATCGTTGACCTTTTCATCCTGATCTAGAAAGGGCTTTCCAGTGGAGAGCAGATCCTTCATAAATACTTAGCAGGGCTCACTGAAAGGCTAACCCAGAGTCTCCTGGATCCAGCTTCGCCTCCCAGACAAAAACTGCCCCAAGGTTGGCATGCTGTCCACTTAATGTGCAACTTAAACAGCACTTTGGTTCACAACCTAATGTCTTCTTCTATAGACGGAGCAGCAGAACGAGAAGACCAGTGCTAAGATGGAGGAGCTCCGGCAGCACGAAGCGTAAGTTCCCCGTTCCGTGTGCTCAGAATGGTTTGGAGTTCCATGTCTTTGTGACGGTTTGGGCCCTGGTTTTGGTCCTGGTTCAGATGGAACTTCAGAGCAAAACGTGTGACTTGGACAGGCCAAGGGAAATAACTTCTTCACACAACAAATGATTACATTGTGAAATCTGCTGCAAGGGGGATGTCAGGATGGCCAGCGACACAGGCGGTTTCCAAAGGGGTGTAGACAGATTCATGGAGGAGGGGCCTATGGGTGGCTACTGGGCATGAGGACTAAAGGGACTCTCCTTGTTCAGAGAAAGTCAGTCGCAATCCCAGGAACAAGGAAGGCTCGGCTTCTATGCCCTGTTTTTTCGGATCTCCAAAGGAACTGGTTTGTCCCTGCGTGAGACAGGATGGTGGACGCTGGTCTAATCCAGCAGGGCTCTTCTGGTGCCTTAAGGACCAGGCCGTAAGGACCCAATCCCAAGCCTCCGGCCCTGGTTGTGTGGGTGGTTGGGTGGGCAGAGTAGGACTTTGCTGCTGAAGACTGGGGTATGGTAAAGTCCAATGCAGGCTGACGCATTGCATTCTGCTGTCTGGACTTTCTGTACGGCTGAACCTGGATCTACAGAAAACACTCGAGACGCTGGAGGACAATGAGCTAAAACATCAAGTGAAGTCGTTCTGCAGCCTGCAGCAAGCAATTGCCCGGCTACAGGTGGGCGCTGGAAGGCAGGGAGGAGGCATTTCCCTGGCTGTGTCCCAGTCGGAGATCTTCTCTGGCCGCCAACCCACCAGGGACTCACTTGAGCAATAAGGACTCACTAATTCTGGAATCTGGTGCTGAGGCCTCCGGAAGAGGCTGGCAGGAGCTGTCCGCAGGACTTAAAGCAGCATCATGTTGCCAGCACATTTTGTTGGGAGGGCACACGGTTTTGAATTAAACAGAGGTATTGGCGGGTTGCAGGAGCTTGGTGAGGCACAGACATGACGCGTGTTTTCTCTGCAGAACGAAAGTCCTCCTTGCGTTGACGAAATGGACACATCTGAACAAGGTTCCGAGTCTGTGAGTAAAAGCTGAGTTCGATGTATCAATAGATACGGATAACCTTTAATGGCATAAGTTACAGAAATTAAAATAGAATACAAACATTTAAAAATAAAGTGCAAAACAAAATTAAGATTGCTTGTTCATGACTGTGCATAAAAACCTGGCCGTTCAGTGGTGGTGAACCTTTGGCACTCCAGATATTATGGACTACAATTCCCATCAGCCCCTTCCTGGGGGGGGGGGGGGTGGGGGGGGGGGGGGGTGGGGGGGGGGGGGGGTGGGGGGGGGGGGGGGTGGGGGGGGGGGGGGGTGGGGGGGGGGGGGGGTGGGGGGGGGGGGGGGTGGGGGGGGGGGGGGGTGGGGGGGGGGGGGGGTGGGGGGGGGGGGGGGTGGGGGGGGGGGGGGGTGGGGGGGGGGGGGGGTGGGGGGGGGGGGGGGTGGGGGGGGGGGGGGGTGGGGGGGGGGGGGGGTGGGGGGGGGGGGGGGTGGGGGGGGGGGGGGGTGGGGGGGGGGGGGGGTGGGGGGGGGGGGGGGTGGGGGGGGGGGGGGGTGGGGGGGGGGGGGGGTGGGGGGGGGGGGGGGTGGGGGGGGGGGGGGGTGGGGGGGGGGGGGGGTGGGGGGGGGGGGGGGTGGGGGGGGGGGGGGGTGGGGGGGGGGGGGGGTGGGGGGGGGGGGGGGTGGGGGGGGGGGGGGGTGGGGGGGGGGGGGGGTGGGGGGGGGGGGGGGTGGGGGGGGGGGGGGGTGGGGGGGGGGGGGGGTGGGGGGGGGGGGGGGTGGGGGGGGGGGGGGGTGGGGGGGGGGGGGGGTGGGGGGGGGGGGGGGTGGGGGGGGGGGGGGGTGGGGGGGGGGGGGGGTGGGGGGGGGGGGGGGTGGGGGGGGGGGGGGGTGGGGGGGGGGGGGGGTGGGGGGGGGGGGGGGTGGGGGGGGGGGGGGGTGGGGGGGGGGGGGGGTGGGGGGGGGGGGGGGTGGGGGGGGGGGGGGGTGGGGGGGGGGGGGGGTGGGGGGGGGGGGGGGTGGGGGGGGGGGGGGGTGGGGGGGGGGGGGGGTGGGGGGGGGGGGGGGTGGGGGGGGGGGGGGGTGGGGGGGGGGGGGGGTGGGGGGGGGGGGGGGTGGGGGGGGGGGGGGGTGGGGGGGGGGGGGGGTGGGGGGGGGGGGGGGTGGGGGGGGGGGGGGGTGGGGGGGGGGGGGGGTGGGGGGGGGGGGGGGTGGGGGGGGGGGGGGGTGGGGGGGGGGGGGGGTGGGGGGGGGGGGGGGTGGGGGGGGGGGGGGGTGGGGGGGGGGGGGGGTGGGGGGGGGGGGGGGTGGGGGGGGGGGGGGGTGGGGGGGGGGGGGGGTGGGGGGGGGGGGGGGTGGGGGGGGGGGGGGGTGGGGGGGGGGGGGGGTGGGGGGGGGGGGGGGTGGGGGGGGGGGGGGGTGGGGGGGGGGGGGGGTGGGGGGGGGGGGGGGTGGGGGGGGGGGGGGGTGGGGGGGGGGGGGGGTGGGGGGGGGGGGGGGTGGGGGGGGGGGGGGGTGGGGGGGGGGGGGGGTGGGGGGGGGGGGGGGTGGGGGGGGGGGGGGGTGGGGGGGGGGGGGGGTGGGGGGGGGGGGGGGTGGGGGGGGGGGGGGGTGGGGGGGGGGGGGGGTGGGGGGGGGGGGGGGTGGGGGGGGGGGGGGGTGGGGGGGGGGGGGGGTGGGGGGGGGGGGGGGTGGGGGGGGGGGGGGGTGGGGGGGGGGGGGGGTGGGGGGGGGGGGGGGTGGGGGGGGGGGGGGGTGGGGGGGGGGGGGGGTGGGGGGGGGGGGGGGTGGGGGGGGGGGGGGGTGGGGGGGGGGGGGGGTGGGGGGGGGGGGGGGTGGGGGGGGGGGGGGGTGGGGGGGGGGGGGGGTGGGGGGGGGGGGGGGTGGGGGGGGGGGGGGGTGGGGGGGGGGGGGGGTGGGGGGGGGGGGGGGTGGGGGGGGGGGGGGGTGGGGGGGGGGGGGGGTGGGGGGGGGGGGGGGTGGGGGGGGGGGGGGGTGGGGGGGGGGGGGGGTGGGGGGGGGGGGGGGTGGGGGGGGGGGGGGGTGGGGGGGGGGGGGGGTGGGGGGGGGGGGGGGTGGGGGGGGGGGGGGGTGGGGGGGGGGGGGGGTGGGGGGGGGGGGGGGTGGGGGGGGGGGGGGGTGGGGGGGGGGGGGGGTGGGGGGGGGGGGGGGTGGGGGGGGGGGGGGGTGGGGGGGGGGGGGGGTGGGGGGGGGGGGGGGTGGGGGGGGGGGGGGGTGGGGGGGGGGGGGGGTGGGGGGGGGGGGGGGTGGGGGGGGGGGGGGGTGGGGGGGGGGGGGGGTGGGGGGGGGGGGGGGTGGGGGGGGGGGGGGGTGGGGGGGGGGGGGGGTGGGGGGGGGGGGGGGTGGGGGGGGGGGGGGGTGGGGGGGGGGGGGGGTGGGGGGGGGGGGGGGTGGGGGGGGGGGGGGGTGGGGGGGGGGGGGGGTGGGGGGGGGGGGGGGTGGGGGGGGGGGGGGGTGGGGGGGGGGGGGGGTGGGGGGGGGGGGGGGTGGGGGGGGGGGGGGGTGGGGGGGGGGGGGGGTGGGGGGGGGGGGGGGTGGGGGGGGGGGGGGGTGGGGGGGGGGGGGGGTGGGGGGGGGGGGGGGTGGGGGGGGGGGGGGGTGGGGGGGGGGGGGGGTGGGGGGGGGGGGGGGTGGGGGGGGGGGGGGGTGGGGGGGGGGGGGGGTGGGGGGGGGGGGGGGTGGGGGGGGGGGGGGGTGGGGGGGGGGGGGGGTGGGGGGGGGGGGGGGTGGGGGGGGGGGGGGGTGGGGGGGGGGGGGGGTGGGGGGGGGGGGGGGTGGGGGGGGGGGGGGGTGGGGGGGGGGGGGGGTGGGGGGGGGGGGGGGTGGGGGGGGGGGGGGGTGGGGGGGGGGGGGGGTGGGGGGGGGGGGGGGTGGGGGGGGGGGGGGGTGGGGGGGGGGGGGGGTGGGGGGGGGGGGGGGTGGGGGGGGGGGGGGGTGGGGGGGGGGGGGGGTGGGGGGGGGGGGGGGTGGGGGGGGGGGGGGGTGGGGGGGGGGGGGGGTGGGGGGGGGGGGGGGTGGGGGGGGGGGGGGGTGGGGGGGGGGGGGGGTGGGGGGGGGGGGGGGTGGGGGGGGGGGGGGGTGGGGGGGGGGGGGGGTGGGGGGGGGGGGGGGTGGGGGGGGGGGGGGGTGGGGGGGGGGGGGGGTGGGGGGGGGGGGGGGTGGGGGGGGGGGGGGGTGGGGGGGGGGGGGGGTGGGGGGGGGGGGGGGTGGGGGGGGGGGGGGGTGGGGGGGGGGGGGGGTGGGGGGGGGGGGGGGTGGGGGGGGGGGGGGGTGGGGGGGGGGGGGGGTGGGGGGGGGGGGGGGTGGGGGGGGGGGGGGGTGGGGGGGGGGGGGGGTGGGGGGGGGGGGGGGTGGGGGGGGGGGGGGGTGGGGGGGGGGGGGGGTGGGGGGGGGGGGGGGTGGGGGGGGGGGGGGGTGGGGGGGGGGGGGGGTGGGGGGGGGGGGGGGTGGGGGGGGGGGGGGGTGGGGGGGGGGGGGGGTGGGGGGGGGGGGGGGTGGGGGGGGGGGGGGGTGGGGGGGGGGGGGGGTGGGGGGGGGGGGGGGTGGGGGGGGGGGGGGGTGGGGGGGGGGGGGGGTGGGGGGGGGGGGGGGTGGGGGGGGGGGGGGGTGGGGGGGGGGGGGGGTGGGGGGGGGGGGGGGTGGGGGGGGGGGGGGGTGGGGGGGGGGGGGGGTGGGGGGGGGGGGGGGTGGGGGGGGGGGGGGGTGGGGGGGGGGGGGGGTGGGGGGGGGGGGGGGTGGGGGGGGGGGGGGGTGGGGGGGGGGGGGGGTGGGGGGGGGGGGGGGTGGGGGGGGGGGGGGGTGGGGGGGGGGGGGGGTGGGGGGGGGGGGGGGTGGGGGGGGGGGGGGGTGGGGGGGGGGGGGGGTGGGGGGGGGGGGGGGTGGGGGGGGGGGGGGGTGGGGGGGGGGGGGGGTGGGGGGGGGGGGGGGTGGGGGGGGGGGGGGGTGGGGGGGGGGGGGGGTGGGGGGGGGGGGGGGTGGGGGGGGGGGGGGGTGGGGGGGGGGGGGGGTGGGGGGGGGGGGGGGTGGGGGGGGGGGGGGGTGGGGGGGGGGGGGGGTGGGGGGGGGGGGGGGTGGGGGGGGGGGGGGGTGGGGGGGGGGGGGGGTGGGGGGGGGGGGGGGTGGGGGGGGGGGGGGGTGGGGGGGGGGGGGGGTGGGGGGGGGGGGGGGTGGGGGGGGGGGGGGGTGGGGGGGGGGGGGGGTGGGGGGGGGGGGGGGTGGGGGGGGGGGGGGGTGGGGGGGGGGGGGGGTGGGGGGGGGGGGGGGTGGGGGGGGGGGGGGGTGGGGGGGGGGGGGGGTGGGGGGGGGGGGGGGTGGGGGGGGGGGGGGGTGGGGGGGGGGGGGGGTGGGGGGGGGGGGGGGTGGGGGGGGGGGGGGGTGGGGGGGGGGGGGGGTGGGGGGGGGGGGGGGTGGGGGGGGGGGGGGGTGGGGGGGGGGGGGGGTGGGGGGGGGGGGGGGTGGGGGGGGGGGGGGGTGGGGGGGGGGGGGGGTGGGGGGGGGGGGGGGTGGGGGGGGGGGGGGGTGGGGGGGGGGGGGGGTGGGGGGGGGGGGGGGTGGGGGGGGGGGGGGGTGGGGGGGGGGGGGGGTGGGGGGGGGGGGGGGTGGGGGGGGGGGGGGGTGGGGGGGGGGGGGGGTGGGGGGGGGGGGGGGTGGGGGGGGGGGGGGGTGGGGGGGGGGGGGGGTGGGGGGGGGGGGGGGTGGGGGGGGGGGGGGGTGGGGGGGGGGGGGGGTGGGGGGGGGGGGGGGTGGGGGGGGGGGGGGGTGGGGGGGGGGGGGGGTGGGGGGGGGGGGGGGTGGGGGGGGGGGGGGGTGGGGGGGGGGGGGGGTGGGGGGGGGGGGGGGTGGGGGGGGGGGGGGGTGGGGGGGGGGGGGGGTGGGGGGGGGGGGGGGTGGGGGGGGGGGGGGGTGGGGGGGGGGGGGGGTGGGGGGGGGGGGGGGTGGGGGGGGGGGGGGGTGGGGGGGGGGGGGGGTGGGGGGGGGGGGGGGTGGGGGGGGGGGGGGGTGGGGGGGGGGGGGGGTGGGGGGGGGGGGGGGTGGGGGGGGGGGGGGGTGGGGGGGGGGGGGGGTGGGGGGGGGGGGGGGTGGGGGGGGGGGGGGGTGGGGGGGGGGGGGGGTGGGGGGGGGGGGGGGTGGGGGGGGGGGGGGGTGGGGGGGGGGGGGGGTGGGGGGGGGGGGGGGTGGGGGGGGGGGGGGGTGGGGGGGGGGGGGGGTGGGGGGGGGGGGGGGTGGGGGGGGGGGGGGGTGGGGGGGGGGGGGGGTGGGGGGGGGGGGGGGTGGGGGGGGGGGGGGGTGGGGGGGGGGGGGGGTGGGGGGGGGGGGGGGTGGGGGGGGGGGGGGGTGGGGGGGGGGGGGGGTGGGGGGGGGGGGGGGTGGGGGGGGGGGGGGGTGGGGGGGGGGGGGGGTGGGGGGGGGGGGGGGTGGGGGGGGGGGGGGGTGGGGGGGGGGGGGGGTGGGGGGGGGGGGGGGTGGGGGGGGGGGGGGGTGGGGGGGGGGGGGGGTGGGGGGGGGGGGGGGTGGGGGGGGGGGGGGGTGGGGGGGGGGGGGGGTGGGGGGGGGGGGGGGTGGGGGGGGGGGGGGGTGGGGGGGGGGGGGGGTGGGGGGGGGGGGGGGTGGGGGGGGGGGGGGGTGGGGGGGGGGGGGGGTGGGGGGGGGGGGGGGTGGGGGGGGGGGGGGGTGGGGGGGGGGGGGGGTGGGGGGGGGGGGGGGTGGGGGGGGGGGGGGGTGGGGGGGGGGGGGGGTGGGGGGGGGGGGGGGTGGGGGGGGGGGGGGGTGGGGGGGGGGGGGGGTGGGGGGGGGGGGGGGTGGGGGGGGGGGGGGGTGGGGGGGGGGGGGGGTGGGGGGGGGGGGGGGTGGGGGGGGGGGGGGGTGGGGGGGGGGGGGGGTGGGGGGGGGGGGGGGTGGGGGGGGGGGGGGGTGGGGGGGGGGGGGGGTGGGGGGGGGGGGGGGTGGGGGGGGGGGGGGGTGGGGGGGGGGGGGGGTGGGGGGGGGGGGGGGTGGGGGGGGGGGGGGGTGGGGGGGGGGGGGGGTGGGGGGGGGGGGGGGTGGGGGGGGGGGGGGGTGGGGGGGGGGGGGGGTGGGGGGGGGGGGGGGTGGGGGGGGGGGGGGGTGGGGGGGGGGGGGGGTGGGGGGGGGGGGGGGTGGGGGGGGGGGGGGGTGGGGGGGGGGGGGGGTGGGGGGGGGGGGGGGTGGGGGGGGGGGGGGGTGGGGGGGGGGGGGGGTGGGGGGGGGGGGGGGTGGGGGGGGGGGGGGGTGGGGGGGGGGGGGGGTGGGGGGGGGGGGGGGTGGGGGGGGGGGGGGGTGGGGGGGGGGGGGGGTGGGGGGGGGGGGGGGTGGGGGGGGGGGGGGGTGGGGGGGGGGGGGGGTGGGGGGGGGGGGGGGTGGGGGGGGGGGGGGGTGGGGGGGGGGGGGGGTGGGGGGGGGGGGGGGTGGGGGGGGGGGGGGGTGGGGGGGGGGGGGGGTGGGGGGGGGGGGGGGTGGGGGGGGGGGGGGGTGGGGGGGGGGGGGGGTGGGGGGGGGGGGGGGTGGGGGGGGGGGGGGGTGGGGGGGGGGGGGGGTGGGGGGGGGGGGGGGTGGGGGGGGGGGGGGGTGGGGGGGGGGGGGGGTGGGGGGGGGGGGGGGTGGGGGGGGGGGGGGGTGGGGGGGGGGGGGGGTGGGGGGGGGGGGGGGTGGGGGGGGGGGGGGGTGGGGGGGGGGGGGGGTGGGGGGGGGGGGGGGTGGGGGGGGGGGGGGGTGGGGGGGGGGGGGGGTGGGGGGGGGGGGGGGTGGGGGGGGGGGGGGGTGGGGGGGGGGGGGGGTGGGGGGGGGGGGGGGTGGGGGGGGGGGGGGGTGGGGGGGGGGGGGGGTGGGGGGGGGGGGGGGTGGGGGGGGGGGGGGGTGGGGGGGGGGGGGGGTGGGGGGGGGGGGGGGTGGGGGGGGGGGGGGGTGGGGGGGGGGGGGGGTGGGGGGGGGGGGGGGTGGGGGGGGGGGGGGGTGGGGGGGGGGGGGGGTGGGGGGGGGGGGGGGTGGGGGGGGGGGGGGGTGGGGGGGGGGGGGGGTGGGGGGGGGGGGGGGTGGGGGGGGGGGGGGGTGGGGGGGGGGGGGGGTGGGGGGGGGGGGGGGTGGGGGGGGGGGGGGGTGGGGGGGGGGGGGGGTGGGGGGGGGGGGGGGTGGGGGGGGGGGGGGGTGGGGGGGGGGGGGGGTGGGGGGGGGGGGGGGTGGGGGGGGGGGGGGGTGGGGGGGGGGGGGGGTGGGGGGGGGGGGGGGTGGGGGGGGGGGGGGGTGGGGGGGGGGGGGGGTGGGGGGGGGGGGGGGTGGGGGGGGGGGGGGGTGGGGGGGGGGGGGGGTGGGGGGGGGGGGGGGTGGGGGGGGGGGGGGGTGGGGGGGGGGGGGGGTGGGGGGGGGGGGGGGTGGGGGGGGGGGGGGGTGGGGGGGGGGGGGGGTGGGGGGGGGGGGGGGTGGGGGGGGGGGGGGGTGGGGGGGGGGGGGGGTGGGGGGGGGGGGGGGTGGGGGGGGGGGGGGGTGGGGGGGGGGGGGGGTGGGGGGGGGGGGGGGTGGGGGGGGGGGGGGGTGGGGGGGGGGGGGGGTGGGGGGGGGGGGGGGTGGGGGGGGGGGGGGGTGGGGGGGGGGGGGGGTGGGGGGGGGGGGGGGTGGGGGGGGGGGGGGGTGGGGGGGGGGGGGGGTGGGGGGGGGGGGGGGTGGGGGGGGGGGGGGGTGGGGGGGGGGGGGGGTGGGGGGGGGGGGGGGTGGGGGGGGGGGGGGGTGGGGGGGGGGGGGGGTGGGGGGGGGGGGGGGTGGGGGGGGGGGGGGGTGGGGGGGGGGGGGGGTGGGGGGGGGGGGGGGTGGGGGGGGGGGGGGGTGGGGGGGGGGGGGGGTGGGGGGGGGGGGGGGTGGGGGGGGGGGGGGGTGGGGGGGGGGGGGGGTGGGGGGGGGGGGGGGTGGGGGGGGGGGGGGGTGGGGGGGGGGGGGGGTGGGGGGGGGGGGGGGTGGGGGGGGGGGGGGGTGGGGGGGGGGGGGGGTGGGGGGGGGGGGGGGTGGGGGGGGGGGGGGGTGGGGGGGGGGGGGGGTGGGGGGGGGGGGGGGTGGGGGGGGGGGGGGGTGGGGGGGGGGGGGGGTGGGGGGGGGGGGGGGTGGGGGGGGGGGGGGGTGGGGGGGGGGGGGGGTGGGGGGGGGGGGGGGTGGGGGGGGGGGGGGGTGGGGGGGGGGGGGGGTGGGGGGGGGGGGGGGTGGGGGGGGGGGGGGGTGGGGGGGGGGGGGGGTGGGGGGGGGGGGGGGTGGGGGGGGGGGGGGGTGGGGGGGGGGGGGGGTGGGGGGGGGGGGGGGTGGGGGGGGGGGGGGGTGGGGGGGGGGGGGGGTGGGGGGGGGGGGGGGTGGGGGGGGGGGGGGGTGGGGGGGGGGGGGGGTGGGGGGGGGGGGGGGTGGGGGGGGGGGGGGGTGGGGGGGGGGGGGGGTGGGGGGGGGGGGGGGTGGGGGGGGGGGGGGGTGGGGGGGGGGGGGGGTGGGGGGGGGGGGGGGTGGGGGGGGGGGGGGGTGGGGGGGGGGGGGGGTGGGGGGGGGGGGGGGTGGGGGGGGGGGGGGGTGGGGGGGGGGGGGGGTGGGGGGGGGGGGGGGTGGGGGGGGGGGGGGGTGGGGGGGGGGGGGGGTGGGGGGGGGGGGGGGTGGGGGGGGGGGGGGGTGGGGGGGGGGGGGGGTGGGGGGGGGGGGGGGTGGGGGGGGGGGGGGGTGGGGGGGGGGGGGGGTGGGGGGGGGGGGGGGTGGGGGGGGGGGGGGGTGGGGGGGGGGGGGGGTGGGGGGGGGGGGGGGTGGGGGGGGGGGGGGGTGGGGGGGGGGGGGGGTGGGGGGGGGGGGGGGTGGGGGGGGGGGGGGGTGGGGGGGGGGGGGGGTGGGGGGGGGGGGGGGTGGGGGGGGGGGGGGGTGGGGGGGGGGGGGGGTGGGGGGGGGGGGGGGTGGGGGGGGGGGGGGGTGGGGGGGGGGGGGGGTGGGGGGGGGGGGGGGTGGGGGGGGGGGGGGGTGGGGGGGGGGGGGGGTGGGGGGGGGGGGGGGTGGGGGGGGGGGGGGGTGGGGGGGGGGGGGGGTGGGGGGGGGGGGGGGTGGGGGGGGGGGGGGGTGGGGGGGGGGGGGGGTGGGGGGGGGGGGGGGTGGGGGGGGGGGGGGGTGGGGGGGGGGGGGGGTGGGGGGGGGGGGGGGTGGGGGGGGGGGGGGGTGGGGGGGGGGGGGGGTGGGGGGGGGGGGGGGTGGGGGGGGGGGGGGGTGGGGGGGGGGGGGGGTGGGGGGGGGGGGGGGTGGGGGGGGGGGGGGGTGGGGGGGGGGGGGGGTGGGGGGGGGGGGGGGTGGGGGGGGGGGGGGGTGGGGGGGGGGGGGGGTGGGGGGGGGGGGGGGTGGGGGGGGGGGGGGGTGGGGGGGGGGGGGGGTGGGGGGGGGGGGGGGTGGGGGGGGGGGGGGGTGGGGGGGGGGGGGGGTGGGGGGGGGGGGGGGTGGGGGGGGGGGGGGGTGGGGGGGGGGGGGGGTGGGGGGGGGGGGGGGTGGGGGGGGGGGGGGGTGGGGGGGGGGGGGGGTGGGGGGGGGGGGGGGTGGGGGGGGGGGGGGGTGGGGGGGGGGGGGGGTGGGGGGGGGGGGGGGTGGGGGGGGGGGGGGGTGGGGGGGGGGGGGGGTGGGGGGGGGGGGGGGTGGGGGGGGGGGGGGGTGGGGGGGGGGGGGGGTGGGGGGGGGGGGGGGTGGGGGGGGGGGGGGGTGGGGGGGGGGGGGGGTGGGGGGGGGGGGGGGTGGGGGGGGGGGGGGGTGGGGGGGGGGGGGGGTGGGGGGGGGGGGGGGTGGGGGGGGGGGGGGGTGGGGGGGGGGGGGGGTGGGGGGGGGGGGGGGTGGGGGGGGGGGGGGGTGGGGGGGGGGGGGGGTGGGGGGGGGGGGGGGTGGGGGGGGGGGGGGGTGGGGGGGGGGGGGGGTGGGGGGGGGGGGGGGTGGGGGGGGGGGGGGGTGGGGGGGGGGGGGGGTGGGGGGGGGGGGGGGTGGGGGGGGGGGGGGGTGGGGGGGGGGGGGGGTGGGGGGGGGGGGGGGTGGGGGGGGGGGGGGGTGGGGGGGGGGGGGGGTGGGGGGGGGGGGGGGTGGGGGGGGGGGGGGGTGGGGGGGGGGGGGGGTGGGGGGGGGGGGGGGTGGGGGGGGGGGGGGGTGGGGGGGGGGGGGGGTGGGGGGGGGGGGGGGTGGGGGGGGGGGGGGGTGGGGGGGGGGGGGGGTGGGGGGGGGGGGGGGTGGGGGGGGGGGGGGGTGGGGGGGGGGGGGGGTGGGGGGGGGGGGGGGTGGGGGGGGGGGGGGGTGGGGGGGGGGGGGGGTGGGGGGGGGGGGGGGTGGGGGGGGGGGGGGGTGGGGGGGGGGGGGGGTGGGGGGGGGGGGGGGTGGGGGGGGGGGGGGGTGGGGGGGGGGGGGGGTGGGGGGGGGGGGGGGTGGGGGGGGGGGGGGGTGGGGGGGGGGGGGGGTGGGGGGGGGGGGGGGTGGGGGGGGGGGGGGGTGGGGGGGGGGGGGGGTGGGGGGGGGGGGGGGTGGGGGGGGGGGGGGGTGGGGGGGGGGGGGGGTGGGGGGGGGGGGGGGTGGGGGGGGGGGGGGGTGGGGGGGGGGGGGGGTGGGGGGGGGGGGGGGTGGGGGGGGGGGGGGGTGGGGGGGGGGGGGGGTGGGGGGGGGGGGGGGTGGGGGGGGGGGGGGGTGGGGGGGGGGGGGGGTGGGGGGGGGGGGGGGTGGGGGGGGGGGGGGGTGGGGGGGGGGGGGGGTGGGGGGGGGGGGGGGTGGGGGGGGGGGGGGGTGGGGGGGGGGGGGGGTGGGGGGGGGGGGGGGTGGGGGGGGGGGGGGGTGGGGGGGGGGGGGGGTGGGGGGGGGGGGGGGTGGGGGGGGGGGGGGGTGGGGGGGGGGGGGGGTGGGGGGGGGGGGGGGTGGGGGGGGGGGGGGGTGGGGGGGGGGGGGGGTGGGGGGGGGGGGGGGTGGGGGGGGGGGGGGGTGGGGGGGGGGGGGGGTGGGGGGGGGGGGGGGTGGGGGGGGGGGGGGGTGGGGGGGGGGGGGGGTGGGGGGGGGGGGGGGTGGGGGGGGGGGGGGGTGGGGGGGGGGGGGGGTGGGGGGGGGGGGGGGTGGGGGGGGGGGGGGGTGGGGGGGGGGGGGGGTGGGGGGGGGGGGGGGTGGGGGGGGGGGGGGGTGGGGGGGGGGGGGGGTGGGGGGGGGGGGGGGTGGGGGGGGGGGGGGGTGGGGGGGGGGGGGGGTGGGGGGGGGGGGGGGTGGGGGGGGGGGGGGGTGGGGGGGGGGGGGGGTGGGGGGGGGGGGGGGTGGGGGGGGGGGGGGGTGGGGGGGGGGGGGGGTGGGGGGGGGGGGGGGTGGGGGGGGGGGGGGGTGGGGGGGGGGGGGGGTGGGGGGGGGGGGGGGTGGGGGGGGGGGGGGGTGGGGGGGGGGGGGGGTGGGGGGGGGGGGGGGTGGGGGGGGGGGGGGGTGGGGGGGGGGGGGGGTGGGGGGGGGGGGGGGTGGGGGGGGGGGGGGGTGGGGGGGGGGGGGGGTGGGGGGGGGGGGGGGTGGGGGGGGGGGGGGGTGGGGGGGGGGGGGGGTGGGGGGGGGGGGGGGTGGGGGGGGGGGGGGGTGGGGGGGGGGGGGGGTGGGGGGGGGGGGGGGTGGGGGGGGGGGGGGGTGGGGGGGGGGGGGGGTGGGGGGGGGGGGGGGTGGGGGGGGGGGGGGGTGGGGGGGGGGGGGGGTGGGGGGGGGGGGGGGTGGGGGGGGGGGGGGGTGGGGGGGGGGGGGGGTGGGGGGGGGGGGGGGTGGGGGGGGGGGGGGGTGGGGGGGGGGGGGGGTGGGGGGGGGGGGGGGTGGGGGGGGGGGGGGGTGGGGGGGGGGGGGGGTGGGGGGGGGGGGGGGTGGGGGGGGGGGGGGGTGGGGGGGGGGGGGGGTGGGGGGGGGGGGGGGTGGGGGGGGGGGGGGGTGGGGGGGGGGGGGGGTGGGGGGGGGGGGGGGTGGGGGGGGGGGGGGGTGGGGGGGGGGGGGGGTGGGGGGGGGGGGGGGTGGGGGGGGGGGGGGGTGGGGGGGGGGGGGGGTGGGGGGGGGGGGGGGTGGGGGGGGGGGGGGGTGGGGGGGGGGGGGGGTGGGGGGGGGGGGGGGTGGGGGGGGGGGGGGGTGGGGGGGGGGGGGGGTGGGGGGGGGGGGGGGTGGGGGGGGGGGGGGGTGGGGGGGGGGGGGGGTGGGGGGGGGGGGGGGTGGGGGGGGGGGGGGGTGGGGGGGGGGGGGGGTGGGGGGGGGGGGGGGTGGGGGGGGGGGGGGGTGGGGGGGGGGGGGGGTGGGGGGGGGGGGGGGTGGGGGGGGGGGGGGGTGGGGGGGGGGGGGGGTGGGGGGGGGGGGGGGTGGGGGGGGGGGGGGGTGGGGGGGGGGGGGGGTGGGGGGGGGGGGGGGTGGGGGGGGGGGGGGGTGGGGGGGGGGGGGGGTGGGGGGGGGGGGGGGTGGGGGGGGGGGGGGGTGGGGGGGGGGGGGGGTGGGGGGGGGGGGGGGTGGGGGGGGGGGGGGGTGGGGGGGGGGGGGGGTGGGGGGGGGGGGGGGTGGGGGGGGGGGGGGGTGGGGGGGGGGGGGGGTGGGGGGGGGGGGGGGTGGGGGGGGGGGGGGGTGGGGGGGGGGGGGGGTGGGGGGGGGGGGGGGTGGGGGGGGGGGGGGGTGGGGGGGGGGGGGGGTGGGGGGGGGGGGGGGTGGGGGGGGGGGGGGGTGGGGGGGGGGGGGGGTGGGGGGGGGGGGGGGTGGGGGGGGGGGGGGGTGGGGGGGGGGGGGGGTGGGGGGGGGGGGGGGTGGGGGGGGGGGGGGGTGGGGGGGGGGGGGGGTGGGGGGGGGGGGGGGTGGGGGGGGGGGGGGGTGGGGGGGGGGGGGGGTGGGGGGGGGGGGGGGTGGGGGGGGGGGGGGGTGGGGGGGGGGGGGGGTGGGGGGGGGGGGGGGTGGGGGGGGGGGGGGGTGGGGGGGGGGGGGGGTGGGGGGGGGGGGGGGTGGGGGGGGGGGGGGGTGGGGGGGGGGGGGGGTGGGGGGGGGGGGGGGTGGGGGGGGGGGGGGGTGGGGGGGGGGGGGGGTGGGGGGGGGGGGGGGTGGGGGGGGGGGGGGGTGGGGGGGGGGGGGGGTGGGGGGGGGGGGGGGTGGGGGGGGGGGGGGGTGGGGGGGGGGGGGGGTGGGGGGGGGGGGGGGTGGGGGGGGGGGGGGGTGGGGGGGGGGGGGGGTGGGGGGGGGGGGGGGTGGGGGGGGGGGGGGGTGGGGGGGGGGGGGGGTGGGGGGGGGGGGGGGTGGGGGGGGGGGGGGGTGGGGGGGGGGGGGGGTGGGGGGGGGGGGGGGTGGGGGGGGGGGGGGGTGGGGGGGGGGGGGGGTGGGGGGGGGGGGGGGTGGGGGGGGGGGGGGGTGGGGGGGGGGGGGGGTGGGGGGGGGGGGGGGTGGGGGGGGGGGGGGGTGGGGGGGGGGGGGGGTGGGGGGGGGGGGGGGTGGGGGGGGGGGGGGGTGGGGGGGGGGGGGGGTGGGGGGGGGGGGGGGTGGGGGGGGGGGGGGGTGGGGGGGGGGGGGGGTGGGGGGGGGGGGGGGTGGGGGGGGGGGGGGGTGGGGGGGGGGGGGGGTGGGGGGGGGGGGGGGTGGGGGGGGGGGGGGGTGGGGGGGGGGGGGGGTGGGGGGGGGGGGGGGTGGGGGGGGGGGGGGGTGGGGGGGGGGGGGGGTGGGGGGGGGGGGGGGTGGGGGGGGGGGGGGGTGGGGGGGGGGGGGGGTGGGGGGGGGGGGGGGTGGGGGGGGGGGGGGGTGGGGGGGGGGGGGGGTGGGGGGGGGGGGGGGTGGGGGGGGGGGGGGGTGGGGGGGGGGGGGGGTGGGGGGGGGGGGGGGTGGGGGGGGGGGGGGGTGGGGGGGGGGGGGGGTGGGGGGGGGGGGGGGTGGGGGGGGGGGGGGGTGGGGGGGGGGGGGGGTGGGGGGGGGGGGGGGTGGGGGGGGGGGGGGGTGGGGGGGGGGGGGGGTGGGGGGGGGGGGGGGTGGGGGGGGGGGGGGGTGGGGGGGGGGGGGGGTGGGGGGGGGGGGGGGTGGGGGGGGGGGGGGGTGGGGGGGGGGGGGGGTGGGGGGGGGGGGGGGTGGGGGGGGGGGGGGGTGGGGGGGGGGGGGGGTGGGGGGGGGGGGGGGTGGGGGGGGGGGGGGGTGGGGGGGGGGGGGGGTGGGGGGGGGGGGGGGTGGGGGGGGGGGGGGGTGGGGGGGGGGGGGGGTGGGGGGGGGGGGGGGTGGGGGGGGGGGGGGGTGGGGGGGGGGGGGGGTGGGGGGGGGGGGGGGTGGGGGGGGGGGGGGGTGGGGGGGGGGGGGGGTGGGGGGGGGGGGGGGTGGGGGGGGGGGGGGGTGGGGGGGGGGGGGGGTGGGGGGGGGGGGGGGTGGGGGGGGGGGGGGGTGGGGGGGGGGGGGGGTGGGGGGGGGGGGGGGTGGGGGGGGGGGGGGGTGGGGGGGGGGGGGGGTGGGGGGGGGGGGGGGTGGGGGGGGGGGGGGGTGGGGGGGGGGGGGGGTGGGGGGGGGGGGGGGTGGGGGGGGGGGGGGGTGGGGGGGGGGGGGGGTGGGGGGGGGGGGGGGTGGGGGGGGGGGGGGGTGGGGGGGGGGGGGGGTGGGGGGGGGGGGGGGTGGGGGGGGGGGGGGGTGGGGGGGGGGGGGGGTGGGGGGGGGGGGGGGTGGGGGGGGGGGGGGGTGGGGGGGGGGGGGGGTGGGGGGGGGGGGGGGTGGGGGGGGGGGGGGGTGGGGGGGGGGGGGGGTGGGGGGGGGGGGGGGTGGGGGGGGGGGGGGGTGGGGGGGGGGGGGGGTGGGGGGGGGGGGGGGTGGGGGGGGGGGGGGGTGGGGGGGGGGGGGGGTGGGGGGGGGGGGGGGTGGGGGGGGGGGGGGGTGGGGGGGGGGGGGGGTGGGGGGGGGGGGGGGTGGGGGGGGGGGGGGGTGGGGGGGGGGGGGGGTGGGGGGGGGGGGGGGTGGGGGGGGGGGGGGGTGGGGGGGGGGGGGGGTGGGGGGGGGGGGGGGTGGGGGGGGGGGGGGGTGGGGGGGGGGGGGGGTGGGGGGGGGGGGGGGTGGGGGGGGGGGGGGGTGGGGGGGGGGGGGGGTGGGGGGGGGGGGGGGTGGGGGGGGGGGGGGGTGGGGGGGGGGGGGGGTGGGGGGGGGGGGGGGTGGGGGGGGGGGGGGGTGGGGGGGGGGGGGGGTGGGGGGGGGGGGGGGTGGGGGGGGGGGGGGGTGGGGGGGGGGGGGGGTGGGGGGGGGGGGGGGTGGGGGGGGGGGGGGGTGGGGGGGGGGGGGGGTGGGGGGGGGGGGGGGTGGGGGGGGGGGGGGGTGGGGGGGGGGGGGGGTGGGGGGGGGGGGGGGTGGGGGGGGGGGGGGGTGGGGGGGGGGGGGGGTGGGGGGGGGGGGGGGTGGGGGGGGGGGGGGGTGGGGGGGGGGGGGGGTGGGGGGGGGGGGGGGTGGGGGGGGGGGGGGGTGGGGGGGGGGGGGGGTGGGGGGGGGGGGGGGTGGGGGGGGGGGGGGGTGGGGGGGGGGGGGGGTGGGGGGGGGGGGGGGTGGGGGGGGGGGGGGGTGGGGGGGGGGGGGGGTGGGGGGGGGGGGGGGTGGGGGGGGGGGGGGGTGGGGGGGGGGGGGGGTGGGGGGGGGGGGGGGTGGGGGGGGGGGGGGGTGGGGGGGGGGGGGGGTGGGGGGGGGGGGGGGTGGGGGGGGGGGGGGGTGGGGGGGGGGGGGGGTGGGGGGGGGGGGGGGTGGGGGGGGGGGGGGGTGGGGGGGGGGGGGGGTGGGGGGGGGGGGGGGTGGGGGGGGGGGGGGGTGGGGGGGGGGGGGGGTGGGGGGGGGGGGGGGTGGGGGGGGGGGGGGGTGGGGGGGGGGGGGGGTGGGGGGGGGGGGGGGTGGGGGGGGGGGGGGGTGGGGGGGGGGGGGGGTGGGGGGGGGGGGGGGTGGGGGGGGGGGGGGGTGGGGGGGGGGGGGGGTGGGGGGGGGGGGGGGTGGGGGGGGGGGGGGGTGGGGGGGGGGGGGGGTGGGGGGGGGGGGGGGTGGGGGGGGGGGGGGGTGGGGGGGGGGGGGGGTGGGGGGGGGGGGGGGTGGGGGGGGGGGGGGGTGGGGGGGGGGGGGGGTGGGGGGGGGGGGGGGTGGGGGGGGGGGGGGGTGGGGGGGGGGGGGGGTGGGGGGGGGGGGGGGTGGGGGGGGGGGGGGGTGGGGGGGGGGGGGGGTGGGGGGGGGGGGGGGTGGGGGGGGGGGGGGGTGGGGGGGGGGGGGGGTGGGGGGGGGGGGGGGTGGGGGGGGGGGGGGGTGGGGGGGGGGGGGGGTGGGGGGGGGGGGGGGTGGGGGGGGGGGGGGGTGGGGGGGGGGGGGGGTGGGGGGGGGGGGGGGTGGGGGGGGGGGGGGGTGGGGGGGGGGGGGGGTGGGGGGGGGGGGGGGTGGGGGGGGGGGGGGGTGGGGGGGGGGGGGGGTGGGGGGGGGGGGGGGTGGGGGGGGGGGGGGGTGGGGGGGGGGGGGGGTGGGGGGGGGGGGGGGTGGGGGGGGGGGGGGGTGGGGGGGGGGGGGGGTGGGGGGGGGGGGGGGTGGGGGGGGGGGGGGGTGGGGGGGGGGGGGGGTGGGGGGGGGGGGGGGTGGGGGGGGGGGGGGGTGGGGGGGGGGGGGGGTGGGGGGGGGGGGGGGTGGGGGGGGGGGGGGGTGGGGGGGGGGGGGGGTGGGGGGGGGGGGGGGTGGGGGGGGGGGGGGGTGGGGGGGGGGGGGGGTGGGGGGGGGGGGGGGTGGGGGGGGGGGGGGGTGGGGGGGGGGGGGGGTGGGGGGGGGGGGGGGTGGGGGGGGGGGGGGGTGGGGGGGGGGGGGGGTGGGGGGGGGGGGGGGTGGGGGGGGGGGGGGGTGGGGGGGGGGGGGGGTGGGGGGGGGGGGGGGTGGGGGGGGGGGGGGGTGGGGGGGGGGGGGGGTGGGGGGGGGGGGGGGTGGGGGGGGGGGGGGGTGGGGGGGGGGGGGGGTGGGGGGGGGGGGGGGTGGGGGGGGGGGGGGGTGGGGGGGGGGGGGGGTGGGGGGGGGGGGGGGTGGGGGGGGGGGGGGGTGGGGGGGGGGGGGGGTGGGGGGGGGGGGGGGTGGGGGGGGGGGGGGGTGGGGGGGGGGGGGGGTGGGGGGGGGGGGGGGTGGGGGGGGGGGGGGGTGGGGGGGGGGGGGGGTGGGGGGGGGGGGGGGTGGGGGGGGGGGGGGGTGGGGGGGGGGGGGGGTGGGGGGGGGGGGGGGTGGGGGGGGGGGGGGGTGGGGGGGGGGGGGGGTGGGGGGGGGGGGGGGTGGGGGGGGGGGGGGGTGGGGGGGGGGGGGGGTGGGGGGGGGGGGGGGTGGGGGGGGGGGGGGGTGGGGGGGGGGGGGGGTGGGGGGGGGGGGGGGTGGGGGGGGGGGGGGGTGGGGGGGGGGGGGGGTGGGGGGGGGGGGGGGTGGGGGGGGGGGGGGGTGGGGGGGGGGGGGGGTGGGGGGGGGGGGGGGTGGGGGGGGGGGGGGGTGGGGGGGGGGGGGGGTGGGGGGGGGGGGGGGTGGGGGGGGGGGGGGGTGGGGGGGGGGGGGGGTGGGGGGGGGGGGGGGTGGGGGGGGGGGGGGGTGGGGGGGGGGGGGGGTGGGGGGGGGGGGGGGTGGGGGGGGGGGGGGGTGGGGGGGGGGGGGGGTGGGGGGGGGGGGGGGTGGGGGGGGGGGGGGGTGGGGGGGGGGGGGGGTGGGGGGGGGGGGGGGTGGGGGGGGGGGGGGGTGGGGGGGGGGGGGGGTGGGGGGGGGGGGGGGTGGGGGGGGGGGGGGGTGGGGGGGGGGGGGGGTGGGGGGGGGGGGGGGTGGGGGGGGGGGGGGGTGGGGGGGGGGGGGGGTGGGGGGGGGGGGGGGTGGGGGGGGGGGGGGGTGGGGGGGGGGGGGGGTGGGGGGGGGGGGGGGTGGGGGGGGGGGGGGGTGGGGGGGGGGGGGGGTGGGGGGGGGGGGGGGTGGGGGGGGGGGGGGGTGGGGGGGGGGGGGGGTGGGGGGGGGGGGGGGTGGGGGGGGGGGGGGGTGGGGGGGGGGGGGGGTGGGGGGGGGGGGGGGTGGGGGGGGGGGGGGGTGGGGGGGGGGGGGGGTGGGGGGGGGGGGGGGTGGGGGGGGGGGGGGGTGGGGGGGGGGGGGGGTGGGGGGGGGGGGGGGTGGGGGGGGGGGGGGGTGGGGGGGGGGGGGGGTGGGGGGGGGGGGGGGTGGGGGGGGGGGGGGGTGGGGGGGGGGGGGGGTGGGGGGGGGGGGGGGTGGGGGGGGGGGGGGGTGGGGGGGGGGGGGGGTGGGGGGGGGGGGGGGTGGGGGGGGGGGGGGGTGGGGGGGGGGGGGGGTGGGGGGGGGGGGGGGTGGGGGGGGGGGGGGGTGGGGGGGGGGGGGGGTGGGGGGGGGGGGGGGTGGGGGGGGGGGGGGGTGGGGGGGGGGGGGGGTGGGGGGGGGGGGGGGTGGGGGGGGGGGGGGGTGGGGGGGGGGGGGGGTGGGGGGGGGGGGGGGTGGGGGGGGGGGGGGGTGGGGGGGGGGGGGGGTGGGGGGGGGGGGGGGTGGGGGGGGGGGGGGGTGGGGGGGGGGGGGGGTGGGGGGGGGGGGGGGTGGGGGGGGGGGGGGGTGGGGGGGGGGGGGGGTGGGGGGGGGGGGGGGTGGGGGGGGGGGGGGGTGGGGGGGGGGGGGGGTGGGGGGGGGGGGGGGTGGGGGGGGGGGGGGGTGGGGGGGGGGGGGGGTGGGGGGGGGGGGGGGTGGGGGGGGGGGGGGGTGGGGGGGGGGGGGGGTGGGGGGGGGGGGGGGTGGGGGGGGGGGGGGGTGGGGGGGGGGGGGGGTGGGGGGGGGGGGGGGTGGGGGGGGGGGGGGGTGGGGGGGGGGGGGGGTGGGGGGGGGGGGGGGTGGGGGGGGGGGGGGGTGGGGGGGGGGGGGGGTGGGGGGGGGGGGGGGTGGGGGGGGGGGGGGGTGGGGGGGGGGGGGGGTGGGGGGGGGGGGGGGTGGGGGGGGGGGGGGGTGGGGGGGGGGGGGGGTGGGGGGGGGGGGGGGTGGGGGGGGGGGGGGGTGGGGGGGGGGGGGGGTGGGGGGGGGGGGGGGTGGGGGGGGGGGGGGGTGGGGGGGGGGGGGGGTGGGGGGGGGGGGGGGTGGGGGGGGGGGGGGGTGGGGGGGGGGGGGGGTGGGGGGGGGGGGGGGTGGGGGGGGGGGGGGGTGGGGGGGGGGGGGGGTGGGGGGGGGGGGGGGTGGGGGGGGGGGGGGGTGGGGGGGGGGGGGGGTGGGGGGGGGGGGGGGTGGGGGGGGGGGGGGGTGGGGGGGGGGGGGGGTGGGGGGGGGGGGGGGTGGGGGGGGGGGGGGGTGGGGGGGGGGGGGGGTGGGGGGGGGGGGGGGTGGGGGGGGGGGGGGGTGGGGGGGGGGGGGGGTGGGGGGGGGGGGGGGTGGGGGGGGGGGGGGGTGGGGGGGGGGGGGGGTGGGGGGGGGGGGGGGTGGGGGGGGGGGGGGGTGGGGGGGGGGGGGGGTGGGGGGGGGGGGGGGTGGGGGGGGGGGGGGGTGGGGGGGGGGGGGGGTGGGGGGGGGGGGGGGTGGGGGGGGGGGGGGGTGGGGGGGGGGGGGGGTGGGGGGGGGGGGGGGTGGGGGGGGGGGGGGGTGGGGGGGGGGGGGGGTGGGGGGGGGGGGGGGTGGGGGGGGGGGGGGGTGGGGGGGGGGGGGGGTGGGGGGGGGGGGGGGTGGGGGGGGGGGGGGGTGGGGGGGGGGGGGGGTGGGGGGGGGGGGGGGTGGGGGGGGGGGGGGGTGGGGGGGGGGGGGGGTGGGGGGGGGGGGGGGTGGGGGGGGGGGGGGGTGGGGGGGGGGGGGGGTGGGGGGGGGGGGGGGTGGGGGGGGGGGGGGGTGGGGGGGGGGGGGGGTGGGGGGGGGGGGGGGTGGGGGGGGGGGGGGGTGGGGGGGGGGGGGGGTGGGGGGGGGGGGGGGTGGGGGGGGGGGGGGGTGGGGGGGGGGGGGGGTGGGGGGGGGGGGGGGTGGGGGGGGGGGGGGGTGGGGGGGGGGGGGGGTGGGGGGGGGGGGGGGTGGGGGGGGGGGGGGGTGGGGGGGGGGGGGGGTGGGGGGGGGGGGGGGTGGGGGGGGGGGGGGGGGGGGGGGGGGGGGGGTGGGAGGGGGGGGTGGTGGGGGGGGGGGGGGGGTTTGGGAGGAGGGGGGGGTAGGTGGGGGGGGGGCGGCGCGGGGGGGGGGGGGGGGGGGGGGGGGGGTGGGTGTGGGGGGGGGGGTGTGGGGGGGGGGGGGGGGGGGGGGGGGGGGGGGGGGGGGGGGGGGGTGGGGGGGGGGGGGGGTATGCGCTATGTCTTATTTTCAGGGGATGTCTTATATTTCTGTATTCTGTTCGTCAGGCATGCTTCCAAACAAAAACTTTGCTACGTCTTACTTTTGGGGAATGCCTTATATTTCGCACTTCAGCAAAACCTCTACTACGTCTTATTTTCAGGGGATGTCTTATATTCAGGGAAACAGGGTATATTTCTGCATTTTTTTATATTTAGAATCAGTCTTCGTATTTCCATTTTGGTTTGGTTTGATAAATTTTACAGATGGCCAAACTTAGTGTGTTCTTGAAGGCTTTCCCAGCTGAAATCAATTGGATGTTATGTGTTTTCCAGCCTGTGAGACCGCGATCTGGCGGTTTTAGCTCCTGTTACTCCCACGTCTGTGGTTAGAATCTTTAGAGGCACGACGGAAACATGTTTTACCGTGACGTGCCTTGAAAGATGCCAGCCACAGATGCGGGCGGAACCTCAGGAGATAAAACCACAAGCTCGAGGCCACATAGCCCAGAAAACCCACAATAGCCAATGGGCAAATGTACCTTATTTATGGTCTGTTTCCCACTCAAGGTGAATTACACAAAGTGAGTCAATATGATTGACAAGATGGCACAATCAATAAACAATAAAGTAGGATTTGGGTTACCCAGACGGCTGAACTGAGATGCCTCTCAGGAGAAGAAGAAGAGATTTGGATTTATATCCCCCCTTTCTCTCCTGCAGGAGACTCAAAGGGGCTGACAATCTCCTTGCCCTTCCCCCCTCACAACAAACACCCTGTGAGGTAGGTGGGGCTGAGAGAGCTCCAAGAAGCTGTGACTAGCCCAAGGTCACCCAGCTGGCTTGTGTGGGAGTGTACAGGCTAATCTGAATTCCCCAGATCAGCCTCCACAGCTCAGGCGGCAGAGCTGGGAATCAAACCGGTTCCTCCAGATTAGACACACGAGCTCTTAACCTCCTACGCCACTGCTGCAGGGAAACACATTTGGGAGAAAAGGGCACGGCCACAGAGCTCAGCTTCCAAGCCAAAATGGTACAAATAAGTCAGCAACTGGAAGGATCACACAAGGAGGACACAGCAATATGGGAGCACAACTCCTCTGAGCTGCCGAACAGTACCTAGAGTTGGGGTGCTGGGCCTGCTCGTGACTGCTCCGACGCTCAGTCGTGGCACGGTTATCCTTCCAGCGGAGGAAGAGACCTGGGAAAAGGCCAACAGGGTGCAGTGGTTAGAGCATCGGACTAGGATCTGCCATGACTGAAATGGCTCTGTCCCAGAATGATGTGGTAGCTAGAAGGCTGGACTAGGATCTAGGACAGTGATGGCGAACCTTTTTGAGACCGAGTGCCCAAATTGCAACCCAAACCCCACTTATTTATCGCAAAGTGCCAACCCGGCAATTTAACCTGAATGCTGAGGTTTTAGTTTTCGTTTAGAAAAAAACGGTTGGCTCCCTCTTCCTCTGCCCCACCCGCTTGAAAAGGGGCCAGCCTGCTCTAGCCTCCAGAAAGTCCCGCGTGCACCTCTCTGTGCCTCTCTAGCATCTCTGCCTCCTCTGCACTGATGACCCCCCCCCCCCCGGCAGCAGCCACCCAGAGCACAGGCACCAGGTCCGCCAGCCGAGTCCTCCCTGCTCACCGCGATGCACGCACGTCATGCTCAGTGGCCCAGGCCAGCCTAGGTGTGTGTGTGTGGGGGGGTGGTGGTGACGAAATCTGTGTTCGCGAGCCCACAGAGAGGGTTTCGAGTGCCACCTCTGGCATCCGTGCCACAGGTTCACCATCACTGATCTAGGAGACCCAGGTTCGAACCCACACTCTGCCATGGAAGCCTGCAGGACGACTTGGGGTCAGTCACACACGCTCAGCTTTCTATCACTGCTGAGAGCAGCTTTTGGGCCAGCTACCAGCTTGGCAGGAAAGTTCTGCTCAGCTGGACAACGGGACCATCCCACAGACCAAGGACACAAATACACACACACACACTCCAATTCCAGTTCCCACCTTTTTCTGCAAGGACTTCAGTTTGTAGTTGGGCGCTGTCAGGCAGTACCTATCTGGGGGCAGCCGGGGGCCCGAGTATGGCTTAATTAGCGGCAGCGGCATCTGGTTCTTCTGCCGGGCAATGTCCAGCAAAAACTGGGAAAAGAGACGCTGGATTAATTCACACTTTGTCCACTCCACAGCTTTGAATCACACCTTCCTAAAGTCTAGGCCTGTGGTGGCGAACCTTTGGCACTCCAGATGTTATGGACTACAATTCCCATCAGTCCCTGCCAGCATGGTCAATGGGCCATGCTGGCAGGGGCTGATGGGAATTGAGGTCCATAACATCTGGAGTGCCAAAGGTTCACCACCACTGGTCTAGGCAATTGAGCACATGCAGCTCTCCTGACTCACTTCCCCACCTCCCTTCCCTCCCCGCCCGCTGAAAGTAAGCCCATAAGCTCCTCGCAGCGGGGACCTTCTCCTTTGCTGGCATTACTGTGTCGGGGTCCCCAACCTTTTCCAGCCTGTGGGCACAAAATGGGAGCCACAAAATAGCCAAAGTGCGGGCGGGTGGGAGGCAAAACAAGGCAAACATTGTGGTGGTAGCTACTACTGGAACAATGTTTCTACAATCCGCACAGCTGAGCAGATTTTCATCAGCCAATCAGGTCCTTTCTGGGCAAGAGCCCCAGCGCTTTCTTAAAAAGGTGGGAGGACACCAAAAAAAAGTGGTGGATGTCACGGTGGCCACAGGCACCGTGTTGGGGACATCTATCTGTCTGTCTGCCATGTCTGTCTGTCTGTCTTTAGATTCATAGGCTGACCATTCCTAGAAAAGGACTCAGGGTGGCATTCCAAGAAAAGGACTCAGGGCGGACTCAGGATCCATAACCAGGTTAAAATACAATTAAAATATAATACAATTGCAAATACAGTTAAAGCTATGGGCTACATTCAGGAAGGGCGCTGTCTAAATCAGCGTGAACTGATCTCGTTCCCTCTCATAGCGGAAGAGCAAGCGTACATCTCTGGGAGGGGGAGAGGTGAACGACTGATCCGTCCGGCACTGGATAGCCAACCTCACATCATCCGCATCGACACTGGACTTCTTGGCATGGCTGGAATAAATTTTGGCATCTTCCAAGATAGTCGTCACGTAACCTTTCAGGAAACAAAGTCCAGAAACTTTACAATGGCTGTGTGGCCTCTTGCAGCCAGAAAACAAAGGCAGTGTGGAATAGTAGCTAGTAATAGTACACGTTGAAATATATCACAATGCAAAGAGGACTTACGGTATGCAAACTCCAGCATCTGATTTATAACCCGTGGCTCATACTCTGCAATCCCCATATCTTTCAAGATCTGGGCCATCACCTGTGCAGTCCAATAAAACAAAAAGGAAATGCTTTAAAATTCCACATCTGAGGGCAACCCCAAAGAAAAGTGGAAATCCTACACAAGGGCAATACAGCTTCTCCATCTGTATTGATGGACATTCTACAACAGCTTCTCCAGCCTACAGCATTGGTCAGAGAGGCCAGATCTCCCAGGGAGATTGTTTGGGAGGGCTTCACCAACTTCCCAAAGAAACTTAATGAACTATGTCTATGTTAACAGCTGCCTGAGTGTTAATAGCATCCAGCTGGAAGATCGAGACTTGCCCAAATATGGAAACTTGGGAAGATAAAAATAAGAGAATGTGCTACAAAGTGACGAATTTTGTAAACATAAAGTCAAAATCTGAGTTTGATGAGAAGCGGAAAGCATTTTTTTTCATTAGAGGCTGAATCAATAACAAAAACACGTTAATAGTTAAGGTTAACAAGTATTTGTTAAATTGATATACATCAATAGTTGTTAATGAAACCATTTAAGAACAGAATGTTAGATGGTATAAAAGAAGATCTCTCTCAAAGTGGTATTATGTGTATGTGTTAATTTGTTAGAATATTCAGTTGCATTCAGTTGTGTTTTAGTTTTATGGTTAGGTATTTTTCTGTTTATTATTCCAGCATTATTTTTCTTGTTTTTCTGTTTGCTATCTTCTGCTTCTGTATAATTATTTAGAGAAAATAATTAAAAATATTTTTAAAGGGCTTGACCTATTTTCATGTGCAAAAGGATAGCTCAAAGTGATGTGTTGACTAATGCAAGAATGATTGGCGTATGCTGGAGCACATACAACTCTTTATCTTTGCAACTATTTTGGCTTCTGCCTTTTGCAAGCATCCTATCTGGACTGCAAACCAGACAAAGTGGATTACCCCTCTCACCTTGGGGATGGTCTTATGGGGATGGTGGGTAGTCAAGCCCGATCCTGGGACCCTCCTTGGAAGAAGGGCCGCATCCTGTGCCAGTTCAAAGCAGCCAACCCCTCCCTTCCTGGGCACACAGCTGTTTTACCAACAGAGCTAAACTGAAGGGGATGCCCTGCCCTCTTTGTGCTGCTTGGCTCGTGTGCCCAACTTGGTCTCTTGGCATTGCACTATTGCAGGAGGGAAACACACAGATACACCCCTCCAGGGGGGCAACCCTGCAAATTCTACCAAATTCTTAGTTTCCCCCCCCAAGGCAAAAATCTTTGGCTAGTCCAGTTTTTGTGCAAGCTGCCGGACTGCACAAAGCTCTGAATCGCTCAACACCCAGCTGCAAGTTGCAAGGACAGTCTTTGGGACCCCCACCCCACCCTGCCCTCCCCCCAGCTACCCACCTGGGCATCTTTAGGGGCGCTCTTGGGCGACGCCATCTTGCTCGCCTCCATCGCCGCCATGACGCGAAAGGGCAGGAGCAGCTTCTGCCGGCCCCACTTGGCATGCGCGTTCTTTTTCCCCACCCGGACCGTTTTTGCGCATGTGCAGCGAGGAAAGTGAAGCCGACGCCGTTGCCCTTCCTTCTGCCCTCCCTCTGCTGCCTGCAATAAGTTTTTTTGGGGGTGGCAAAGCAGCAACGGGGAAGAGGTAGCAGCGCTCCCAAGGGGAGGGCGGGGAGGGGGGGCGGATAGACGAGGAAGGAAGAGCACCGTTTTGTTTGGTGCATAAGCAAGCCCCCCCCCAAAAAAAACCCCTCCCCTCCCCCACCCATTATGGCACTTTGGGGGCTGCCCCGTCCAGGAAAAAATAACAGCCGGATGCTGGTTTCGGAAGGCGCAAAGCAGCAGTGATTTACTGGCATTTCGCACCCACTTCTCGTGCGAAGCGACTTCAAATCCAAGATTGCAGATTTGCTAGGGTGCGCGCGGGCACCGTGGCTGGCCGTTGTACCCCCCCCCCCCCCAGGTGACCAAAGAAATGTAAAAGACTGCATTGTTTTCCCATAATTAAACCACGATGAGTTGCAAAGAAAAAAAAAATCAAAGCAACAACATACTCCCATGCACCTCCATCAGCCACCCGGATCGAGACCCCCGGTTTTCCGTATCGGGACCGGGGAATGAATGGATTCAAAAGCAGGCTGGGAAACGGAGACACGGTTTGAGGGACCTGGGGCGGAGGCAGGGGGACTAAAGCTGTGCGATCCCCTCCTCGCGTGCAAGGAGGCTCAGAAAATGTTTGCCAAAAAAAAAAAAAAAAAGGAAGCGTTGCATTGGCCGGGAATCGAACCCGGGCCTCCCGCGTGGCAGGCGAGAATTCTACCACTGAACCACCAATGCGCTACATAGAATGTGCTGTTGCATGATTATTTTTATACGTCTTCCACACTGTCTCCTGTGCCCAGAGTGGCTCTAAATATTTGTGGCTGCAAACTCTGGAGTTTCGAGCTCCGGAAGTTAACAGAGAAGACTCTGAATAAATATTCAAGTCGCCACAGTCCACTTCCAGCTGCTGTTCAGGGCCCACAAGGCTTTCTTAGCCACCAGGAGATACTCTGGGTCCCTTTCCTCAGCCTTAGTCTCTCCCCCCCCCCCCCCCCCGCCCATCTCCTTTCTTGTTAACCCTTCCCTTGAACTCCACTCCACAGGTAAGTTCATCTTATTTTTAACAATTATAACAAATAAATTCAGGGTCATCCGTATTAATTCAGGTAAGTATTTAGTTCATACTCTCCCATCAATTCAGCATCCTTAAGGTAATCCTTAATACGGATGACCCTGAATTTATTTGTTATAATTGTTAAAAATAAGTTGAACTTACCTGTTGGATGTAGTCGACAAGAAATTATTGTATTTACGACTAATGAAATATAAAAAATATGAACAATGATATAAACTCATGTATATAGATATACGTATTTGAAATATTAGTTATAGCCAGAGTGCAACAGTAGTGGTAGTTCAATTATTATTAATATATATATTTTTTAATATTGACTGTTGCACCCCCTTTTCTTATGTGAGCCAACCCAGACTACAAGCCATCGCACCTGCCGCAGATCACCCCATTTCTCCGAGAAATTCTGTAAAAGACTTATTCTGTTCATTCAAGCAGACTGCACGGTTACTGCAGGGAAGAGGCTAAAAATATTTGGACGGGGCTGCGTACTCGCCAGCCTTGGCTTCTTATCTCTGTTTCGCAATGTTTTTCATAACTACACATTCCAAGCAGCCAGATGCAACGCCTGGCCGGGATCCAGGGCCTTCGGAAGATTCTGACCCTGAGCCCACACTTCTAAATACACTGAAATCTTAAGAAATGTTTGCAAAGGGTTGCAATGTTGGTCTGCAGCCCAGCAGCTAGACTGGAGTCCAGCAAGATTTTGGGGTGCAGTTCTCTCCCTGCTCTAGTCAATTGTGCATCGTCCCCCTGAGTCCTGAATCCCCTCTTTCCATCTCCCCCCCCCCCAAATTGACAGCCCAAGCAGGCATGTTCCCTGCCTTATGTGCATGAAGAGCCAATAAAATGGTGGAGATACGGGACCTTTTACTTTTGCACAGAATAACAAAAATGAGAACCCTTTTGTTATTCTGTGCAGAAGTAAAAGGAGCCAGCAGGCTTCAGGGTTAAGAAGAAGAAGAAGAGTTTGGATTTATATCCCCCCTTTCTCTCCTGCAGGAGACTCAAAGGGGCTGACAATCTCCTTGCTCTTCCCCCCTCACAACAAACACCCTGGGAGGTAGGTGGGGCTGAGAGAGCTCCAAGAAGCTGTGACTAGCCCAAGGTCACCCAGCTGGCGTGTGTGGGAGTGTACAGGCTAATCTGAATCCCCCAGATAAGCCTCCACAGCTCTGGCGGCAGAGCTGGGAATCAAACCCGGTTCCTCCAGATTAGATACACGAGCTCTTAACCTCCTACGCCACTGCTGCTCCTTAACACCAGCACATGCGCATTTTTGCACCTACATAAACATAAACACATACATTCAGAAGGACACCTTCCTTATCAGCACTTCTTCAGACTGGATAGCCTTAGTTTCTCTTGCAGTCCAAATTCCAGGATGTTTCTGGCAAAGCACAGGGGCCTTTCTGGCTGGCAGTGCCAAGTTCCTACTAATGTAGTTGGTTGCCTAGAAACCCAAGCCTGCTACTGATAACAATTTTGAGTGAAAGCAGAAAAGTGCTCCGTGCACTAAGTAGAGGTGAAAGGGGATGGGGGTGGGTGGGGGGGACAACTGAAATTAAACCCAAGGACACCCAGAACCGGTATTAGCTAATGCTGAAGTAATTCATACACTGCCTACTGATTCTACCCTGTTTCCCCGAATATAAGACATCCCTTGAAAATAAGACGTAGTAGAGGTTTTGCTGAAGTGCGAAATATAAGGCATCCCCCGAAAGTAAGACGTAGCAAAGTTTTTGTTTGGAAGCATGCCCGACCAACAGAACACAGAAAAATAAGACACCCCCTGAAAATAAGACGTAGCGCATCTTTGGGAGCAAAAATTAATATAAGACACTGTCTTATTTTTGGGGGAAACACGGTACTAAAAGTATTCATATTCAGAACATACTTTAGAATGTAATATTTCACATATTAGTTTGGAAAATATTGAAGCTGCATCTAAGAACAGTTATGCTTATATGGGACGTCTATAAATCATGCTTATCCAAGTTGCTTGTAATCCTTCCAGTCGGCCAGTTAAAGTTGAACTAGGACAAGCGGATCTGAGTTCAAGGCGAGCCTTTTTTCTTGATTACCAGCAACAATTTCCTTTTGCTGTGCTTCCTGATGCAATCCGTTTCTAATTACGCTGTTTGTATCTGCTTATGAAAAGCTGGTTTGCCTGAGGGGGTTTTTGAGAGGGAGGAACGACGCTGGTCTGGCTTGCTAGATTCGGCTCTCTCTTTCTCTTCGGAGTACACAATATTTTCTTGCATGAAAAACGAATAAAACTTTGTGTCTTCTTGGACGGCTGCTGAAAACCCCCAGCAACCAGGGAGCAAAGGTCTTCTCCTTCAATTGCCTCCTTCCTTTTTTGCAGCTGCCACTCAATTTGGATTTCCTCTTTGCATCACATTTCCCTTCTCTCCCCCCACCCCCCACCCCCACCCCCACTTCCCTTTTCTTCCCCAACTGAAGTCTTCTCAGAAGCCAAAAGTCTTCTCAGAAGCCCTGGGATTCTCTGCTGATTTCCTGTTGTTCAAAGCACAGCCATTCTAGATCATGGGAGCCTTCTAGGTTCTGCAAAAACCCAAGACTTCCATTCCATTGCTGTTCTTTCAACGATCCCCCCTTACCTAACCATTTTTGCTGATTTTGTATGTATTTTAACTGTTTTTGGATTATTTAAAGGGTCTGTGCTTGGGAGGCGGGCTCCTTCCAAACACACATCATTGAAACAATTTTTTAAAGTGTTGAAGAAGAAGAAGAGGAGGAGGAGGAGTTTGGATTCATATCCCCCCTTTCTCTCCTATAGGAGACTCAAAGGGGCTTACAATCTCCTTGCCCCCCCCCTCTCACAACAAACACCCTGTGAGGTGAGTGGTGCTGAGAGAGCTCTGAGAAGCTGCGACTAGCCCAAGGTCACCCAGCTGGCGTGTGTGGGAGTGCACAGGCTAATCTGAATTCCCCAGATCAGCCTCCACAGGTCAAGCGGCAGAGCTGGGAATCAAACCCGGTTCCTCCAGATCAGAGTGCACCTGCTCTTAGCCACTGCTCTTAGCCACTACGCCACTGCTGCTCCTGAAGTAGACACAGAAGTTTTAATGCTCTTACAATGTAGTTTGATCATGCATGTTTGTAATGTGCTGGTCAGAATGTCTGACCAGCAACTGGGAGCCCCAAGTTTGAATCCCCACACTGCCATGGAGGTATGCTGAGTGATGTTGGGCCAGACACACTTTCTCAGCCTAATCTACCCCATAGGGTTGTTGTGGCGACAAAGTGAAGGAAAGGTGAATGGGTTCCCATTGGGGAGAATGTTGAGGTATAAGGAAGTAATTAAAGGATATAAGCTTGATAGCTGCCTTTCATGGTGGTGGGGGGGGAGGGTGAAGAGTGGTAGACTCTGATCCGGAGAACTGGGTTTGATTCTCCACTTGAGCAGTGGACTCTAATCTGGTGGGCCAGCTCCAATTCTCCCCTCTTCCACATGAAGCCTGCTGGATGACCTCAGGCTCATCACAGTTCTCTCAGAACTCTCTCAGCCAGCATGGGGCAGTGATTAAGAGTGGTGGATTCTAATCTGGAGAACTGGGTTCGATTCCTCACTTCTCCACATGAGTGGCGGACTCTTTTATTTGGAGAACCAGGTTTGTTTACCCCTACACTCCCTCCCTGCTTCCCAAAGCTCTACTTCTTGGTGTCCTGGGGGCTAGGAGCAGCAGTGGCGTGAGGAGCAGTTAAGAGCTCATGGTGATCTAATCTGGGAGGAACCGGGTTTGGACTTCCCCCCCGCTTGCTGCTGCCTTGAGCTGTGGGAGGCTTATCTGGGGAATTCAGGATTAGCCTGGGCACCTCCCACACACCAGCCAGCTGGGTGGACCTTTGTGGCTAGTCACAAAGCTTCTCGGAGCTCTCTCAGCCCCACCTACCTCACAGGGTGTTTGTTGTGAGGGGGGAAGGGCAAGGAGATTGTCAGCCCCTTTGAGTCTCCTGCAGGAGAGAAAGGGGGGATATAAATCCAAACTCTTCTTCTTCTTCTAGCTACAGTTCGCTCAGAACTCCCCCAGGTGTCTATGGTGACTCAGGCTAGTCCAATCTTGTAAGATCTTGAAAGCTAAGCAGGTTTGGGCCTGGTGAGTATCTGGATGAGACCAGAGTGGAAAAAACAAGGCTGTTAGTCAGAGGCAGGCAATGAAAAACCTACCTCTGAGCATCTCTTGCCTTGAAAACTCTAGGGCAGTGGTGGCGAACCTTTGGCACTCCTGATGTTATGGACTACAATTCCCAGATAACATCTGGAGTGCCAAAGGTTCGCCACCATGGCCCTAGGGGGATCACCATAAGTTGGCTACTACTCAGTGGGGCTTTCCACAGTCACGTGACCAATAACAGCCATGTGACCAACCTGGAATGGCAGCAATTATTTTGGCTTTATTACTGAGGAAGGCAGCATCCTATTCTTGGTCCCAGCAGCAGCTCCCCAAAGATGGGAAGAACATGGCGGTCTGGATCTCTTGAGAAGGAGTAGCCAAGCGCCATGCCACAGACTAGGCAGAAAGACTCAGCAGAGAGGGACTCAGATGGGTTGTTTGAGATAATCAGAGCCTTAAATAAAGATTCCAGTGAATGTATGTGTGCCTGTGGAGCAGAGGCGCACCAAGGGGGAAAAGCGTCCAGTCCACCCCGTCCTGCCCCGCCCCCACAACGCGCTCGCCACACCCCCACAGGGCCTGGTGTGTCATGCACCCCCCCATTACCCCCTTGGAGCTACGCCTCTGCTGTGGAGGGAAGTGAGACACACAGTTTTCAAACTCCCTCGCCCATCGCAAGCTCTTCCTCTGAGAGAAGCAAATTCGAGGCTGCTCATTTTGCTCAACTTTTTATTATTAAGAGATTGTTTCACATTACAGTGCAAAAATGCCGTCTTTTAGGGAAAACAATTAAAAATAAGATTCGGTAAGCAAATGCCTGAGATTTTTTAAAGAAAAATTGTGCTTTTTTTTACTGCATAGATAAACAGTGCAAAATCATGTGCCGACAGCACACAACTCCAAACAAAAGGCACAGAATACAATCATATGCTAAGAATGTTGATGATGTAGAATGGAAAAGCAGTTTACCAAGCTCAAACGGTGGCGTTAGTGGCACAAGAAGAAACTTAGATGCTGGAAACATATCATGGGAAATACAAATCATTCAAATCCAGAAGCTATATGAAAAGCAAAGGAAATACAATCCAGTGGGCACTTAATTGTAATGTTCCTTCAAAAAATGCTGATAAAATGGGATGTTGGTTGTCTCTGGGTTGTATGGCCGTGTTCTAGTAGAATTTTCTCCTGTCACCTGCATCTGTGGCTGGCCTCTTCAGAGGATCTGGTGGTAGACAGCCAGAAGCCACACAACACTCCAGTGATTCCAGCTGCGAAAGCCTTCAACAATACAATGAAAAGGGAAAGTACAATTTAAAACATAGCGTGCGCTAAAACAAAGGGGTTATGGCACATGACTAATTTCTTCACTTCATGCATAGTATGCCTCTTCTGCAGCGAGCGCGTTGACAAGGGCACGCTTCAGAGCATCCACCAAGCGGTTCCTTTGCTTTGGGACTATCACTTGTTTGGATACTTTCATGCAGACCTCCCTGCCATAGACCCACTCACAGTCAACAAACTCGCACAGTCGCCAAGTGGCATCCCTGGCACGGATCCACAGGGGAACTATATCTCCACGAGTGCCATAAACCTTTTTTCCCTTAAACCCATTCAGGTACAAGTTGACCTCTTTAAGTCCATCTCTGCTGAAGCTCTCACGGACGATATCTTGAAGGGCAAAACCGCAGCTAAGGCACACTTTCACGCAATTCTCCCTCATCGGGCTGGGCTGGTGGAGAGCATATGGAATGCGCGTGGAGCAACCTCACTTCCAATCGTCACTTCCTAGGTCTGCCATTCTCAGTTCCACCGCATCTCTGGGATTAGGGTAAGGCAGCCTGGAGATTGCAACGTCCATCCGGTCCAGTCCTTCCTTTCCAACATGGCAACCTCTCAGCGCACGCAAAGTTCTGGGCAACACGATACGGTTCAGCATGTCCGCTTTCTGCCAACAAGACAGACGCGATTTCGCGATCTTATCCACATCAGTCTTAAGGTCACTAATGATGGTCTCTGACTGACTTTGTAAGCCGATGGGCATTCCCAGGTATCTGACAGTCTCCCCTTCCTTAAGAGAAGATATCTCTTTCTCCTGGATGGTGAACTTCGTGGCCTGAAGGGTTTTTCCCTTGAAATGGAGTGATTTGCACTTCCCGGCATTGAAGCGCAGGCCGATCCAATCCGCAGCAGCTGTGGCATCATCGAGCATGCTCTGAAGTTCTTGGGCGCTCTCAGCAACCAGCAGCAGATCGTCAACATAAGCCAGAACGCTGACTCTTGTGCCATATAGGCAGAAGCCGCCTGAGTCGCTGTTGATGAATCGGAGGAGTGGTTCTATAGCCAGGCGGAACATGACCTGGCTGAGGGGGCACCCTTGCTTCAGTCCCGTCCGGAGAGGGATCTTGGCCGTTTCTTTGCCGCTCACTTTCACGGTGGTGGTCCAGCTACTGTAGAGTTCCCGGAGCAGGTCGACGAAGTCGGCAGGCATGCCGAACTCCGCCAGCGTCTCAAAGATGTGGCAGCGGAGGATGCTGCCGGAGCGCCGGTTTGAGGTCCAGGAAGCGCTTTCACGGGCGCATTCCTCTCCCGAGACGATTATGCAGCCTGCAAGGCAGCAGTGGGACTGCAAGATCTAAATGCTGCTCGAGGACGCTGCCTCAGCTGTGGGCTGGAGAGGACGCTATGCCTCGCCTGCCTGGGCCCACTGGGAGATGCGTGTGGCCAGGCACCTGCCGTACCACTTGTACATGGTGTTGCAGAAGGCAACGGGCCGCCAGCTGCTCAGAAGCTTGGGGTCAGCCAGGTCACCCTTGAAAATGAGGTTGGTGGTAGCCACCTTCCAGGCGGGTGGGATGAGCTTGAACTGCCGGCATTCCTCGAAGACAGATGCCATAGTCTTGCCCTTCGGGTCCTCCTCCTTCAGCTGGCTGTATTTGATGCCGTCCGGCCCAGGCGCGGGGTCTTTGCCGTGCGGGAAGGCAGCCAAGACTTCCTTGGGGGTGAAGGCCTCGCCCAAGACCCCGTGGGCCTCCACGGAGGGCAGAGGGGGCAGGCGGGGCGGGCGGGGCGCTCTCCTGGCATCGTCTCTGGCGAACACCTCCTCGAAGTGGCGCTGCAGTTTCTCCAGCGGGATCGGGCAGGGCGGCGCGCGGCCGTCCAGGATCTGCTGGACAGCCTCCTTACGGTTGACCCGGTAGAGCCAGCTGATGTCGTGCGGGCGCCACCTCGCGCGGTGGCTCCGGGCTTCCCTCGAAAGAGGCTCCGTGAAACGCTTCACATCCTGCTCCAAGTCATGGAAGGTGCGACGGCCGCCTCGGCCCTTTTCCACCCGCGCCTCTGGCTGCAAAGCACCGTCCCCCGGGGGCACCTTCAGCGCCGGGCAGCTCTCAGCAAGGCCGGGGGGCGCCACGCCGGTTTCCTCGCGGCCGCCCCCGCACTCAGCGCCCCCAGGGACTGCCGGGGAGGGGTCTGTTGGAAGCTGAGACTCCCCCGCAGTGGGGGCGCTCCCCGCCTCTCGTCCTGCTCGGTCCCGCGGCTCGGCTGCTCCGGAGTCGGGGGGAGTCTCGGGCGGCAGGTGGTCAGCGGGTCCGGGGGGCGCCACGCCGGTTTCCCCGCAGCCGCCCCCACTCCGGCACTCAGCTCCTCCGCCCCCAGGAACTGCCGGGGAAGGGTCTGTTGGAAGCGGAGACTCACCCGCAGGGGGGGCGCTCCCCATCTCTCGTCCTGCTCGGTGCCGCGGCTCGGCTGCTCCGGAGCCGGGGGGAGTCTCTGGCGGAGGTGTCGGCGGGTGGTCCTGGGAACCCATCCGGAAAGTTTGCAAGAGAAAGTTTCCCTGCAGAACTCAGATCACGCCCTCCCCCACCTTCCGTCCCCGCCAGTGACTCCGCCCACAGCCCCACCGCCAATTGGGTCGCAGCGACCCCAGAACGACGGAAAGATCAGAGGATGCCGCCTGGTTCCCAAACGTTGGCGCCTCCTGATTGGTCTATTAACATAATCCCCTCTTCCCCTTTTTTTTGTGTGAATGGGAATAAGGAAGGAGCATCGTCATTGGCTCGCCTCTCCTCCAATCACCGCTGCCGTAGAGGAACGCGGATTAAGACTCGCATCGTTCGCCATCCTGGAGGGTTTTGCCATTCTGTGGTGGCGGGAACGAACCCTCGCGCTCTGATTGGTCGCCGAGCTTCAGGGTCTGTCCTCGTCCAATCAGAAAGGAGTGTTCAGGAGCCGCGGGGAGACAATAAAAGCAGCCGGACGGAGAGCGCCGTCAGTGGTTACTTTGGTGTCTCTGCTGCAGTTACTTCCTATTCAGTGAGCCTCTAAGAGCATCATGTCCGGCCGCGGCAAGCAGGGCGGGAAGGCGCGGGCCAAGGCGAAGACGCGCTCCTCTCGGGCCGGGCTGCAGTTCCCGGTGGGCCGCGTGCACCGGCTGCTGCGCAAGGGCAACTACGCCGAGCGGGTGGGCGCCGGGGCGCCGGTCTACCTGGCCGCCGTGCTGGAGTACCTGACGGCCGAGATCCTCGAGCTGGCCGGCAACGCGGCCCGCGACAACAAGAAGACGCGCATCATCCCGCGCCACCTGCAGCTGGCCATCCGCAACGACGAGGAACTCAACAAACTGCTGGGCAAGGTCACCATCGCCCAGGGCGGCGTCCTGCCCAACATCCAGGCCGTCCTCCTGCCCAAGAAGACCGAGAGCCACAAGGCCAAAGGGAAGTGAGGCGCCCCCCCCCCCATTTGAAAACAAAAAGGCTCTTTTCAGAGCCACCCACCCCATCCTAAAAGAGCTTGTGACGCTGCTCAAGAGGCCACCTAACCTGGTGACGCCCCAAGCGGGCAACAGGGACGCTGGCCAATCTATGGCTACTCCCAAGTGCTCATGGACTATGATTCCCATCAGCCCCTGCTCACAGGGTCAATTGGCAGAACTGATGGGAACTGTAGTCCATGAACAAGTCTACTCTGCAGGAAAGGCCAGATCTGCATAGCAATTACCTTGGATTTGATCCATATAAGAGATGTGCGCTGTCAGTGTGTAGGCAGGTTGTAAGGTTTCTAGTATTAAGAGTTAGAAATAATATTAAGAAGTATTATTTTCACATTCTAGATGTACCTAGGCACACACATTTCTTTACAGAGTTTAGAGTTACTTTTTTGTCTTGAGTTTAGGCCTGCCAATATAAGTTATGTCTCTTTTAGCATATTTAAAAGAAGAAGAGTTTGGATTTATATCCCCCCTTTCTCTCCTGTAAGGAGACTCAAAGGGTTTTACAATCTCCTTGCCCTTGCTCCCTCACAACAAACACCCTGTGAGGTGGGTGGGGCTGAGACAGCTCGGAAGAACTGTGACTAGCCCAAGGTCACCCAGCTGGCGTGTGTGGGAGTGCACAGGCTAATCTGAATTCCCCAGATATAAGCCTCCACAGCTCAGGCGGCAGAGCGGAGAATAAAACCTGGTTCCTCCAGATTAGATACATGAGCTCTTAACCTCCTACGCCACTGCTGCTCCTTTGGTTCATTCTTTGGGTCCAAATGGAGGCCCCATTTGAATTATAGCTTGGCTTTGCAGATGGCCCACGCCTGAGATAAGGAAGAAACCGGATAAATCAGGGTAAAGGAATTTCGAGTGTCAGGCAAATCCCTTTGTTCACAATGATGGGATTCATGGGATTCATACAACTTATCAAGTAGGCAGGGGAAAGAGAAACACAACAACAGATAGCACCATTGGGCCCCAGGGATCAAAATAACAAAAGAGCCATAGTTGCGAAACTTGTTTTTGGAACTCACAGTAATAGAAACACGAAGCCCAGTCTCCCCAAGCAATAGGCAACAATTTCAATATCTATTCAGCCGCCCGTATGTCAGGATGCCCAGATGGGATGAGAACCAGAGAACATCTTTTGTTACTACAAGCTGCCATAAAAGAAACATTCAGAGATAAGCAAAACAAGTCCCAAGGATGGGGGAAATGGTGTGAAAACAATTAAACCATTAAAGTGCCAGGATGTCTGGGGGGAGGGGGGGGGTCCTTGATGGGCCCATGTTTGCCCTGCTACATAGCAACTAATGCCTGTGATGTGTGCTCTTGATTTCCTATAAGAGTTTTGCCTTTCTCTGTGTTCAGGGAGCTCATTTCCCACATTTGAAGGGACCCCAGCCTCTCGAAAATAAAAATATTACTTTTATAATATTTTTATGTGTGGTTATTTGCTGTAGCAGGTTGGTCTGAAGTAACAAATGGACTGACTGCAGGATGAAGAAGAGTTTGGATTTATATCCCCCTCCCCTTTCACTGCTGTAGCTGTAACCAAGGGAAAAGGATACCATGCAAACTCTCCTTTAAGAAGGCTTTCACGGCCGGATTCAACTGGTTCTGGTGGGTTTTCCAGGCTGTGTGGCCGTGGTCTGGTGGATTTTGTTCCTAACGTTTCGCCTGCATCTGTGGCTGGCATATTCAGAGGTGTATCACAGAGAAAAGTCTGTGGAACCAGACCACGGCCACACAGCCCGGAAAACCCACCAGAACCAGTCTCCTTTAAGATTTTATCCTTCACGATTTTTGTAGACACCCCCCTATATTCAATGGGGCTCACTCAAGTATTTCAGATGTGATAAGGATGGGGGGGGGGGGTCATTTTGAGCAGAACAGAACTGTATTATTACGGTCAAAGACCAGCCCTTAAAAGTTTCTACAACATTTCGTCAATAAAATGCCTATATACAAATCTGATGTACCTTCAGCTGTTACCCAAGCCATACAATAAAGTCATTTCGATCAAGGAGAAAAACCTGATGCATGAAGCATGCAGCGTACATCAAAGCAGATGCAGCCAGCAAACGTCTGGTGGGGGGGTGGGGAGTGCGTGGGAAGCCATCTTGCCCTCCTGGGCTCACTTCAATCACCAGGCAAATTTGACATTAATGATATTTTGGCTGTCCCTTACCTGGTTTAACATAGTAGCTGCAAAATTCCGTTGGGTCTTTTTTAGGCCCCATTTTGGCACTTTTCAATCAGCCAGTCTAATAGGAAGATTTCAAAAAATCCCAGGGCATGGGAGAGTATGTGTTAACAATTCAGGGGAAGTGTCACACATCCTTCCTATTGCCTTGTGAGCTCCATAAAGCGGAAAGGAAGTCTTCAATGCATCCACTGTTAGCTCATTATACAAATTCAATCAATCCTGATTCAGCTCTTGTAAGAATTTTACTGGAAGACCCAGTTTCCTTTATATCTCAGCAGGTAGCCTAATTTTGTATGTTGGCACATAATAAGCGTAGATCCATGTTAGGATAGAGAGCCATATTGCATGATGGTGACTGTAATAATTTTACAAGCTGATTATATTTTTGCGTGTAGGTTTTATACCATGGATTTCTGTACATGTGAATAATTTGAATAAATAAATGAATATGTATTGTCTTAAGGCTTTTCATCGACTGAAGATTGGGATTAGCGGTTGTATATTTTTTCTCGGTTTCTCTCCTGAGTTTGTGCATCTGTGGCTGGCATCTTCAGAGGATCTGATGGTCCATCAGATCAAGTCCATCAGATCCTCTGAAGATGCCAGCCACAGATGCAGGCGAAACGTCAGGAGAGAATGCTGCTAGAACACGGCCATACAGCCCGGAAACCACACAGCACCCCAATAAATGAATAAATAATGGCTGTAATAAAACTGATTAAACTGAGATTCACGAGCCAGAAAGGGAGCAACAGACCCTTCCAGCCCCCTCCCCCCAACAGACCCTTCCAGCCCCCCTTCAAATCCAGATTCAAACCGGCACAAAGACCCAACAGAGGAGCAAGATTCAGATCCGGACAAAAAGGGATTCTTTTTAACAATTCCCAAAGGGATGTGCAGTCAGTGGACTGACTGGGGCAGGATGAGCCTATTGCGCTGCTTTCTTCCTAAGACAGGAGGCCATTCCCCTGCAAAAGGATACAATCAAGACTCCTTTTAAGTCTTGTAAAGATTTTATCCTTCATGAATTTTTAAAACCCCCACAATATTCTTTTACAATCTTTTTCTGCCTGATTCTTCCTTCTCCTTCAACTTTGACTTTAATCTTATGTTTTCCTTTTTGCTATTCTCAATGGCTGATTAATGTCATACAATGCTTTCCAATATGCCATCCCCGCTCCATAGAGGAAGACTCAAGGGTCTACCGAGCGATTAGAGGCTTTGCCCCTGCAGTCCAGGGCAGCTGGATTCCATTCCGCACATTCTCCTCCACTGCCTATTTTACCAGAATCTAAGATCCAGCTTATTATCACAGGTTATTGACTCTATGAAAACCCATACAGAGCTAGATAAAGTAAATATGCTTTTAAAAACAACTGCAATGATTTTAACTGTTGTCTCACAGTGGCAAAGTTCCTGGCTGAAGCTTGCAAACTGAACTTATGATCAAATGTGAAGTTTTTACCTTATGGTTTTAACTGTATTTATACTATATGTTCCGTATGCCAATAGAGGCTTGTTGATATTGATTGAATGCTTTCCAATACTTTCAACCCCATGAACACGATTTCTAAATAAAATCTTCAGTGACTCAACATAATCAGCACACGTCCCCCTTGAACTGAGGCTACATTTTTGCTATTAGGTTCAACTAGCACAAGGAAATCAGCTTTTTCTTGGAGAAAGTGGGTGGCCCTGAAAAGGGCCTTTTGTGTGGGTGGGTGTTGGGAGGGCGCGGGGGGGCTCAGCCGCCGAATCCGTAGAGGGTGCGTCCCTGGCGCTTGAGAGCGTAAACGACGTCCATGGCGGTGACCGTCTTCCTCTTGGCGTGCTCCGTGTAGGTGACGGCGTCGCGGATGACGTTCTCGAGGAAGACCTTCAGCACCCCGCGGGTCTCCTCGTAGATCAAGCCCGAGATGCGCTTGACGCCCCCGCGGCGGGCCAGGCGGCGGATGGCCGGCTTGGTGATGCCCTGGATGTTGTCGCGGAGCACTTTGCGGTGCCTTTTGGCGCCCCCTTTCCCCAGCCCTTTGCCTCCCTTGCCGCGACCAGACATCTTCAACAATCTCTCTCCAACTTCTACAATTGAAAGACTGTCCCTTCCAAAGCGATTCTAGCGCTTATATAGAATGAAGTCCGACCAGAATGAAAACTGCAGTCATGGTCTACTGAGAAAGGTCCTTTCGAACGACAAGCCTATTGGAAGTGCTGCCGTTGCTATACAGCCAATCGCTGCAGAGCGTGGGAAATTCAAATTGCTCCAACGGCTGCTGGGCTATGTTCAGCCAATCAGGACGGGAGAAGTCGCCTATAAATACCCAGCCGCCCGACCGGCCTCGTTTGTTGCTGCAGCTCGTTGTTGTGTGCAGGCAGGATGGCTCGTACCAAGCAGACGGCGCGCAAGTCCACCGGCGGGAAGGCCCCTCGCAAGCAGCTGGCCACCAAGGCTGCCCGCAAGAGCGCTCCGGCCACGGGCGGGGTGAAGAAGCCCCATCGCTACCGGCCGGGCACCGTGGCCCTGCGCGAGATCCGGCGCTACCAGAAGTCCACGGAGCTGCTGATCCGCAAGCTGCCCTTCCAGCGCCTGGTGCGCGAGATCGCGCAGGACTTCAAGACCGACCTGCGCTTCCAGAGCTCGGCCGTCATGGCCCTGCAGGAGGCCAGCGAGGCCTACCTGGTCGGCCTCTTCGAGGACACCAACCTGTGCGCCATCCACGCCAAGCGCGTCACCATCATGCCCAAGGACATCCAGCTCGCCCGACGCATCCGCGGGGAGAGGGCTTAAGGCCACTGCAAAGACCGCTGCCAATCCAAAGACCCAAAGGCTCTTTTAAGAGCCACCCACATAAACACGAAACGGCTGAATCATGAACTCATAAGCTTTTACTTTTGTAGTATGTACGTTGAAAACTTACTCTAAAAGCAAATCAGTTTTTACTTAGGTTAATAGTCCAGCGCAAAAAGTTTTCCAAACAAGCCTTTATTGGCATATATGACAATACAGGTTACAAAAAAAAAAACAAATTGAAAAAAATCCCCAGATAGAATAATAATCTACAATTTACAAACTTCTGACAAAAACTTTGCCACTATAAGGCAACAATGAGAATCCTGACAATTTAAAAGCATGACTACTTTATCTGATTCAGTATAAACCATAGAGTCTATAGCTTGGGATAACAGGCTGGATCGGAGATCTTGGTATAATAAGCAGTTCAGGAGAATGGATGGGATGGAATCCAGCTGCCCTATGCTACAGGGACAGAACCTCTTATCGCTTGAAAGACCTTTAAGTCTTCCTCTATGTAGCGGAGATGGCATGATAATCTATAACTGACAATTAAACACAGTTATCCAGAGCTGTTTAAACAGACTGGATTAACATATGTCGGGAGTGCTTTGTGTGTTCCTGCATGGCAGGGGGTTGGACTGGATGACCCTTGGGGTCTCTTCCAACTCTAGGATTCTGTCCTTTAGGGTATATAATTTCTAGATAAACAGGGTCAGAAGTTGTTTAGCTGTTTGTTTGATAAAATTATGAAGAAAATACAGGGGGGAGGGGGAAAGGGAAAATGTATTATTTGAAAACTTATGAAGAAGAGTATTAATATAAAATGGAATATTCAAATGATACAATAATTTTTTTTACAAAAAATAAGTTATTTAGCAAGTATAAGACCTTTTGAGCATCTGATATCGGAGTGAGGTGGACCGACTGCTCTCATGGTGCAGGGAAAATAACCTGGTTCTTAATACTAACAAGACAAAAGAGCTTATAGTGGACTATAGAAGGAATAGTTCAGAAATTCAGCCCTTGACTATAAATGGAGATCAAGAAGAGCGGGTGGCTAGTTTTTAATTTCTGGGCGTTATGATTAAAGAGGACTTAACCTGGGGCATACAGATTGCCGCGGTGGTTAAGAAGGCCCAGCAAAGACTGTACTATCTGAGACTTTTAAGGAAGCAACAACTGGATGGAAAACTCCTGGTGTCCTTTTACCGCTGTGCTATAGAGAGTGTCTTAACCTACTGCATCTGTGTATGGTTCTCCAGTTGCACAGTGGCAGATAGGAAGGCGCTCCAAAGGGTGATCACTACTGCACAAAGGATTATCGGCTGCCCTCTCTCCTCCTTGGAAGAACTCTATAATTCCCAAAGCCTAAAAAAAGCCCAAAATATTCTGAAGGACCCGTCTCATCCAGCACACTCTCTTTTTGAACTGTTACCATCCGGTAGATGATACAGGTCTATCAAAACTAGGACAAAGAGGCTTAGAGACAGCTTCTCCTCTAGAGCTGTGGCTATGCTAAACTCCGCGGCTTCATGTTGATGTGTTTGGGGCTGTGTAGGGATGGGTGGAGGAAGGGGGAAGTGAGGATGATGTATGAGTCTGAAATTGTATGAGTATGATGTATTGTATGAAATTGTATGAGTATGATGTATGAGTCTGGAATTGTGTGCATCGAGGAATGCTGCTGTAAATTTCGTTGTGCGTGCACAATGACAATAAATGCTTATCCTGATATCCTGTCACAGTTTAAGAGAAGAGCAATGGCATATTTTCCCCCTAATTCCCTCATGTTTCATGCAATGGAAGAGGGGGAGTGGGCTAAAGTTTCCAGTTGATTTAAGTAACAGAGTCTCTTTGTTGACTCTATTTTTAAAAATCTACCATATAGCAGCTCTGAGAGCAGAACATTAAACCTAGCCGCTGATATGGCTCTCCTAAGACTAGGGTTCAGCATTATGCATACTGTATATTTAATTTATACACCGCCCTCCCCCCCCCCAAAGACTCAGGGCCCTGCACAACCACATAACAACATCAATAAACCTAACATTGTAGAACAACCATCAGTAAACAGGGTCAATAAACATAACATCATAAATTATAACATCATACAACAACCATCAATAAATATGGGGTAATAAATAGGATCATAACATGATAAACATATAATTTGCTATGCATCCCTGTCTAAAAGGTATCCAAGAGCTAAGGGGTGAATTATGTTTTGAATGCCGCTGGAAATAGATTTTGAGATTCTGTTTCTAGTCATCTTTTCCCCCTCAAACTATTATAGGTTTCAAAAAGGGACAACATACCCAAAGATTCACGAGAAATGCCAATTTCCTCAATTTGGTTTGTAATTAATGGGAGCAGAGCATAAATACTGAAAAGATTAAGTGTTTAAAGGTTGCAAATATAAATATAACAGGATCAATTCATTTAAAAGGTCTGTAAAAACTTTTAAAATGGGGATTGGGGGGGGCAATAAAATTGCTAACTATGAGATCATTACGCCTGTTTAGTAATACAGACTGTTTAGTAATACTGAATCTGGCAGCATGTGTAAGTTATGTCCCTTACTTGTAAGCAGCAAGGAAATGTAACATTGTTTTGTGTGACCAGGAAATGTGCACAGTAGTGATTAAATAAATCCAGTATGTGTAGCTGTTACATTAAAGCTATCCTTTGAACTAAGCAAATTCTCCCTTCCTGGACTCCCCAATTTGGAAAGGGTTTTTTTTTTTCACTCCAGCAGAAATATGGACATGTTGAATCCTTGGCCCAGCAATTATTGCATTGTTCTAGAGAGATTTCAGATCTAAGTTTATGAACCTTACCCCCTTATTCCAAACTGATCTCCCTGATTTATTTAGACTATTCTATTTGTTACATAACCCAGATCCCTCTTTCTGTGATGGCTGCAGATTATCTTTTGGAAATATTACACACACACACTCTATGTTGTTTATTTTGTGCATTTTACGCTTATTGCTCAAATACAGGAGAGCAGGCGGACAGAAGACCCTTCATTCCTATGGAGGAATGGCAAAATAAGTTTTAATTATATTTGTAACTTTCTAACCCTGCATTTATAAATAATTTGGAATTTGGCTCCTTATGAATTGTTTTACTGGTTGTTAACCCTAAATAAACTAAGCTGTTATTCTTATACCTATAGTATCCATATACATACACGTTTCTGCTACTGTTATGCCACTAAAAGGCTTACTCTAACTTACACCACCAGAAACCTAACATGACTTCATGTTATCTCTTAAGCTTGGCGATCGCTGTCCATGGTGGAGAAGGGAATTGATCCCAGTCCTAACCCACCCGTCACCAGTGCAGAAATCCCCACGTTCCTGCCCTACACGTGTGTTGGGGACCCTCCCAGATCATAGGCCATCCCAAACTTAAGAGGGGATCACTTGGTGAAGGATCCACGAGTGGACATTCAGCTCTTTCCGGGAAGCGGTGGGTGGCTCTTAAAAGAGCCTTTGGGGAGAGGGGGTGTGTGGTCGGGAGGGCGCGCGCTCGCTCGCTCCCTACTTCCTCTTGGGCGCCGCCTTCTTGGGCTTGGCCGTCTTGGCCTTGGGCGTCCTAGGCTTAGCTTTGGCGCTCTTGGCTTTGGCGGGGCTCCGGGCGGCCTTCTTGGGCTTGGCCACCTTCTTGGGGCTCTTGGCCGCCGCCTTCTTGGCGGCCGCCCCGGCAGGCTTCTTGGCCACCTTCTTGACGGGCTTCTTGGCGGCCGCGCCGGCGGGCTTCTTAACCTTCTTGGCGGCGCTGCTGGCCGGCTTCTTGGCGGCGGAGGAGGGCTTCTTGGTCCTGGCCGCGGCGCCAGCGGGCTTCTTCCGGGCAGAGACGGAGGCGGCCCCCTTCTCCTTGGCCCCGCCGCCGCCGCCGCCCTGCTGCTTCTTGTTGAGCTTGAAGGAGCCGGAGGCGCCGGTGCCCTTGGTCTGCAGGAGGGTGCCCTTGGTGACCAGGCTCTTCAGGCCCAGCTTGATGCGGCTGTTGTTCTTCTCCACGTCGTAGCCGGCGGCCGCCAGGGACTTCTTCAGCGCGGCCAGCGAGACGCCGCTGCGCTCCTTGGAGGCCGACACCGCCTGGGTCAGCAGCTCCGTCACGCTCGGGCCCGACGGCTTCCGCGCCGCCTTCGCGGCCACCTTCTTGGGCTTCTTCGCCGGCGCCTTGGCGGGCTGCAGCGCAGCGGCGGGCGCGGCCGGCACCTCCTCGGTCATCGTCCTGCGGTCCTGAAGTCCCCTCGCGACGGCAGCAGCGGCAGCAGCTCTTTCTTCTCTCGAGGGCAAGCGCCGAATGAGCGCCTCGCAGGCAGCCGCCGGGTATTTATAGGGGCGGAGCTGCGCTCTGATTGGTGCGTTCCCCGCACCTCTCTCCGCGGCCCGGAGCTGTCCCCCCTGGGCCGGTGCAACTTTGTGTTTCTTGCTCGGCACAAAACAACCGATTACTCGGAAGCCTCGCGGCGGATCGGCCCCAGACCCGGCGGGATCCGAGAGGAGACGGTCCGGGCCCGGTGGCCTCGTTTGCACGGCCGGGAGAGGCGACATCGCTTTGCAAACGGGGCGGGAAAGCAGCGTCCGCCGGCTCCGGCCGCCTCTCCGGTTGCAAACTTTTGCTTTTGGGTGAAAATTGCACCGGGCCCGCCCCCGCGGGGGCCGGGGCAGCTGCCGGTTCCGAAAGGCCAGAGGGTCTGCTCCTGGACCGTGGAGGAAGGGGGGGATTCGGGCCGGTCCCTTCGCCGCAGTCGCTTCTTGAAGCGGGTCAAGTAACACATCCGAGAAGGAGCTCGGGACGGAGCTGGCAGAAGGCGGCCTGACTCGGCGGCCCCCAGGACCAGAGCGGCAGCGGGGCGCGGGGGGGCTGGAGCCGCTTTAAATGACCTGATTCTGCTGAGCAGTGACAATTGCACCTGGCTGCTTACAAAAACTGCCCCCCCCCCCCTTCACTGTTGCTGTTTCTGCCTCCCTCTGGGAGCTGCCAAGTGCAAGGTGTTGGGAAGGCTTTCTGGGGCAGCCAGCCTTGGGAAGATGCCCGTTCATTCACCTCGTTTTAAAAACTATATTGAAGTAAACTATATCACCTGGCTGTTTACAAAAACTGCCCCCCCCCCCCCCCCCCCCACTTTGCTGTGTATCTCCTTCCGGGAGCTGTGAAGGTGATTGGACTGCATCATGGAGCAGCAGTGGCGTAGGAGGTTCAGAGCTCATGTATCTGATCTGGAGGAACCGGGTTTGATCCTCTGCTCTGCCGCCTGAGCTGTGGAGGCTCATCTGGGGAATTCAGAGTAGCCTGTGCACTCCCACACACGCCAGCTGGGTGACCTTGGGCTAGTCACAGCTTCTCGGAGCTCTCTCAGCCCCACCTACCTCCCAGGGTGTTTGTTGTGAGGGGGGAAGGGCAAGGAGATTGTCAGCCCCTTTGAGTCTCCTGCAGGAGAGAAAGGGGGGATATAAATCCAAACTCTTCTTCATAGAGTTGGAGGTGACCTTAAGGGCCATCCAGTCCAACCCCCTGCCATTCAGGAACACACAATCAAAGCACTCCTGACATATGTTCATCCAGCCTCTCTTTAAAAACCTCCAAAGGAGACTCCACCACACTCCTCTGAGGCGGTTCATTCCACCCTCCAGCAGCCCTGACTGTGAGGAAGTTTTTCCTGCTGTTTAGGTGGAATCTCTTTCCCTTGACCTTGAACCCATGACTCCTGGTTTATATATTTGAAGGGATGTCATGTTGAAGGTGGGGCAAGCTTGTTTCCTGCTGCTCCAGAGACTAGGAACAGGAGTCATGGGTTCGAGGGGAAGGGGAAGAGATTCCACCTAAACAGGGGGGGGGGGGCAGGGAAGGGCTGTCTGACAGTTAAATTCACTGCCTCGGGGAGTGGTGGAGTCTCATTCGTTGGAGGTTTTTCAAGAGAGGCTGGGTGGCCATCTGTCGGGAGTGCTTAGATTGTGTGTTCCTGCATGGCAGGGGGTTGGACTGGATGGCCTTTGGGGGTCTCTTCCAGCTCTCGGATTCTAACTTAGTTGCATTATTTATGGGGTTAACGTGGGAAGGTGGATCAGCCTCACTTGTGTGTGAACAGGCACTGTGGTCATTGTGCTACATCTCTTGGTCTCACCCTGAGGCAGAAGCCTGTTGCTATGAACTAGTGAAGAAGAATTTGTGAGCGTGTCTGTGAAGGAGCACGAGTGGCATCGGGTCCCACACCTGTATGTAGCATGCCCTCATCACAGACCCCCTGAGGGAGACCACCACTTAGCCCAGGGAGGGAAAGGGGGTAGTGACACTTTGGACAGTGTGGCATAGCGGTTGGAGTGTGAGACTCGAATCTGGGGGTGCTCAGGTTTGAAATCCCCACTCTGCCGTGTAAAGCTCACTGGGCCAATCACACACTCTTCGCCTGACCTACCTCACAAGGCTGTTGTGATAAAATAGATAAGGACGTAAGCTATTTTGAGCCCCCATGAGGAAGAAAGACAAAGTATAAACAAAGTAAAGAAGGGGGGGAGCTCACTGGGTGACCTTGGCCCAGTCACACACTCTTTGCCTGACCTACCTCACAAGGCTGTTGTGATAAAATAGATAAGGACGTAAGCTGTTTTGGGGCCCCATGAGGAAGAAAGACAAAGTATAAACCAAGTAAAGAAGGGGAGGGGAGAAGGCCCTCGGCCAGTGGTGGAGAGTTTTCCTACAGTATGAAGATCCTGTTAATTATGGCTGAGATTCGTGGGAGTAAAGGGGACAAACTGAGCCCCGGCGTAGTCTTGAGCCTCCACAGCTCAAGTGGCAGAGCTGCAAATCAAACCCGGTTCTCCAGATTGGTGTGCACCTGCTCTGAACCATTACACCATACTACACTTGGATGCAGTGGTGGGATCCAAAAATTTTAGTAACAGGTTCCCATGGGGGTGGGATTCAAACTGTGGCGAAGCGCCAATGGGGCTGGGCAGGGCACGACGGGGGCGTGGCCGGGCATTCCTGGGCGGGGCTGTGGCAAGGACGCAGCCGCTGCGGCGGTCCTTGGGCGGAAAACGAATGCACACAGGCACAGGGTGCCACGCACGCAGGTGAACCTCCTGCTAGACTGCTTCCAGTTCTGCGCGCTACTGCTGAGAGGAGGGGCATAACTAAGGCCAAAATCACGTGGCAAAATCACCCATTAGTCACCCCCTCTCGGCACACACAAATAATTAGTAACCTACTCTTGGGAACCTGTGAGAACCTGCTGGATATCACCTCTGCTTGGATGAGAGAGTCCAAAATTGGTCCACAAAGGCAGACAAGGGCAAACCATCTTGAACACCCTACAGGGCCACCCACCCTACATCGTCTGTGACTTCACAGCCCTTTCCACCCCCCACCAGGAGCAGAGAGGCAGGCAAAGGCAGTGGAAAGCAAAATTCTACGTAACCCACACTGTGCACCCACCACCACTGGGAGACGGGGGCTATGTGTCCTCCCGCCTGGTCGAAGCCGGCAATTCTCCCACCTAGAGTCTCCAAGATGGGGCGGCTTGGGCTGTTGCCCTGCCCCTGCGGAGAAGAAAAGGCACCTTTGCACCAGCTTTCTCTCCCGTTCTGCAATGTTAGTGGGGGCTCTTTGCCACCGCTCTCCTCCAAGCAGATTCTTTTCAAAGCAGGGTCCCCGACGTGGCCCCTGTGGCTGTCTTGGTGGTCGCCGGCACTTTTCCTGGCACCCAAGTGAGGTCAGAAATTGGGTGGGGCCGCTGGGATATCTGCCCAGCAGTGGTGGAGTGGCTGCGTGGATTAAAATAACAGATGCTGCCGCCCCCAAGGCCTTGCCTTTTTTCTCTCTCTCTCTCTCACTCCTCTTTTGTACAGTGTATTTTTAACCCTCTTCTCCCTTGCACCGGCCTTTCTGTGTGCGGTTGTCTCCAGCTCCTGCCCCCACCGCAGTATCAGGATTCCAAAGGTGCCCACCGGCTAAAAAAAGGCTGGGCCCCCTATTCTAAAGGAAGGTTTTGTGCAGATGCAAGGATGTGTTTTTCAGAACCAAGGAAAGCAGAAACTTGCAGATTTCCCCAGTGCAAAGGCATAAGAAGAATATAAGATACATGCAACACGGCTGTCTTGTAATAAATTGTTGCATGAATTTGATTTAAAGGGGAGATATATATGTGTTATGGAGATATAATAGTTTGATAAATCTATTAGCCAACCATTTGGCATACTTTACAAGTAACTGATAGGTAATATAAATTGCTTGAGCCAGCGCCTATATGCCACGAGTGTTTGTGTATCTTATATTGTTTTGAACGTAGCACATTCATTTCATAAGAAGAAAGAACTCATAGGTTTGTGGTGAAGGGGGTGGGGGGGGGAAGTTCGCGAAGCTAAGAGAAAAAGGATTTGGGCTTTCCAGTTTTGTTTTGTTTTCTTTCATTTTTTTATTATAAGTGCCACAAACAAGCCCGTCAAGAGCTCGCTCACAGATCAGTAAAAAAAAAAGAGAAAGTCTCTTTAACAAAAACAAAAAAATACACAACAGACAGACAATTCTGCAAAAAAAATAAATTACAGTCGGTCCCCTCCCCTCCCTCCTTCCCACCCGGCTTTACAGGAGGTCTGTGAAGAAATCCTCAGTAAGGCAGCATAAGGATAGGGCGGCTGGTCCAACGGCAAAGGGCAGAAGGGCCTGTCCACAGCCCAGGAGCCGCGGCCGTCCCAGGCCAGGCCCGAGTGCAACGTCCCAACTGGCCGTCCGTGGTCTCTCCTGCATACCACGCAGCCGGCCGCATGTCTGCAAGCCCGCCGGCCACTTCTTTCCGGCCAGGCAACAGCTGTGTGAGGCCCAGCCTCCAGGCCTTGCCCACCGCGTGGCAGCGTCCTCAGTCCAGAGCAAGCAGACGTGGCTGCCGGCTTGCAGGGAGAAGTTTGTGGTTTGGCACCTTGGTGCTTAGCCCGAGTTCTCTGCCGGCGCCTCTCGCCCGGCTTCCTCTTCCTCCATGGCCGTTTCCTGGGACAAAGAGGGAAGGCAGCTGTGCCCACTGTTGCCCTCCTCCATGGGCACCGGCTCCAGCAGGCTGTTCAGGTCCATGTCGTGGATTTCGACGTCGTAGGGCGGAGCGACTTTGGAGACGGCGCTGCTGCCGCACTCCACGCAGGCCTGGGGGGGTCAGAGAGAGGAGAGGAGACATATTGAGCGGGTCCGTTATTGCCTTCGAATTGGGCGCCAGCATTTTGCGCCACTGGGATCTCACTCGGGTCTCTCAAGCCAGCCTCCTCCGATGGGTGCAACCCGGACAACCAGGATCTCCCGTTGGATAGATTATTTAGTGAGACTATGTATTGTCGAAGGCTTTCACGGCCGGAATCACTGGGGTGCTGTGTGGTTCCCGGGCTGTATGGCCGTGTTCTAGCAGCATTCTCTCCTGACGTTTTGCCTGCATCTGTGGCTAGCATCTTCAGAGGATCTGATAGTAGGAATGGAAAGCAAGTGGAGTATATATACTGTGAGGTCAAAAGGTGAGGCCCTCTGAATAGAGTAGCCTGGTATGTGAGTCACAAAGAAGACTGTAGCCTGGGAGTAACAATGAAGATAGCAAGGTCAATAGGTGAATGCATCTGAGTAGAAGCAACCAAGGAAACAAAGACCAGGATACTTCTACTCAGATGCATTCACCTATTGACCTTGCTATCTTCATTGTTACTCCCAGGCTACAGACTTCTTTGTGACTCACATACCAGGCTACTCTATTCAGAGGGCCTCACCTTTTGACCTCACAGTATATATACTCCACTTGCTTTCCATTCCTACTATCAGATCCTCTGAAGATGCCAGCCACAGATGCAGGCGAAACGTCAGGAGAGAATGCTGCTAGAACACGGCCATACAGCCCGGAAACCACACAGCACCCAATCTAGTGAGACTATCCCGTCCCGTCCAGCTCAGTTTTGCCAGATCTCGTAAAGCTGGGCGGAGTCAGTCCTGGTTCATCCTTTGGTGGGAGATCCCCTAAGACAGGGGCGGCCAACCTACGGCGCTCCAGATGTTCATGGACTACAATTCCCATCAGCCCCTGCCAGCAGACCCACCACCACAGAGTTGGCATCATTCGATCTCGCTCCTCTTTCCCAGCATTTTTTTGTTTTTTAACCGCCCCTCCTCTCCCCTGCAGCTGGGACTTCCTCTCTCTTTGGCCCTACCTCCGGAAGCCATATTGGGGGTGCGCCCGCCACTCGTTATCAGCATCCCAGAGCTCTCCACCAGCTCAAAAGGTGCGGGGGGCCCGGGCTCTGAGAGTGTGGCGAGGCAGGTTTTGCAGTTCGGAGAGGACTAACCTGGATAGCTTTAAAAGGGGCTTGGACAGATTTATGGAGGAGAAGTCGATTTATGGCTACCAATCTTGATCCTCCTTGATCTGAGATTGCAAATGCCTTAGCAGACCAGGTGCTCGGGAGCAACAACCACAGAAGGCCCTTGCTTTCACCTCCTGCATGTGAGCTCCTGAAGGCACCTGGTGGGCCACTGCAAGTAGCAGAGAGCTGGACTAGATGGACTCTGGTCTGATCCAGCTGGCTCTTTCTTATGTTATTAAGGCCCTTGCTTTCACCTCCTGCATGGGAGCTCCCAAAGGCACCTGGTGGGCCACTGCGAGTAGCAGAGTGCTGGACTAGATGGACTCTGGTCTGATCCAGCAGGCTCTTTCTTATGTTCTTAAGGCCATTGCTTTCACATCCTGCACGTGAGCTCCCAAAGGCACCTGGTGGGCCACTGCGAGTAGCAAAGTGCTGGACTAGATGGACTCTGGTCTGATCCAGCAGGCTCTTTCTTATGTTCTTAAGGCCATTGCTTTCACCTCCTGCATGTGAGCTCCCAAAGGCACCTGGTGGGCCACTGCGAGTAGCAGAGCGCTGGACTAGATGGACTCTGGTCTGATCCAGCTGGCTTGTTCTTATGTTCTTATGTTCTTATGACTAGGCTGCTGCTGGCAACAGTTCTTAAATTGCGTTCCCGCCCCCTTCCCTCCTAAGAGTCGCCCCCTCACCGTGATGTTGATGGCTTTGGGCAGGACCCCCTTCTGCACCCACGAGTGCACCTCGGCCAGCTCCTTCTTCTGCTCCTCCGTGAACCGGGGCTGCCGTTTCTGCATCTGCTTCAGCTTCTCCCGGTCCTCCTGCAGCACCGTCTCCAGGTCTCTGCAAAGGGACAGAGGGGCCGCGGGGTCAGGAACAGGCTCCAAGGGAACCGCTGTGATTACAAAAACGAGGACCCCCCTCGCTGGGTCAGAGAAGGCGGTAGACATTTCTGTGCGAAGGAGGGGCAGCGGTGGCCTAGTGGTTAAGAGCAGGGGCACTCAATCTGGAGGGACCGGATTTGACTCCCCGCTCTGCCACTTGAGCTGTGGAGGCTTATCTGGGGAACTAGCTGGTGCGCTCTTTCCCGCGACCCATCACACTCTCTCCTCGACAAGACGAGGCTCTTGCGTTCCGGAGCACACCACTGGCGAGGGGACAGTGTCTCCTGTGTGTGTGTCTGTGTGTGATGCAGGGGTAGGTCTGTAAAACTGCCCTAACCCATGTCCTGTTTCCCTCCCCCTCCCGCAGCACCCAGAATTCCTCCAGATAAGAGAATCTTCACCACCAGACATACTCCCAGCTGCCTGTTCCAGGACGTGGATGAGCGGTAAGGAATGGGGGAGGAAGCAAGATAAAGGTTGGAGGGTTGGTCTGGAAGGAGGGGGTCTTTTTCTCCTGGCTGCGAGGTCAATTGCCAGGGGTGAGCAGCAGTGGCGTAGTGGTTAAGAGCAGGTGCATTCTAATCTGGAGGAACCGGGTTTGACTCCCTGCTCTGCGGGGAGCTGTGGAGCTTATCTGGGGAACTAGATTGAGCTGTGGATTATCTGGGGAACTAGATTGAGCTGTGGAGGCTTATCTGGGGAACCAGATGAGCTTGTGCACTCCAACACATGCCAGCTGGGTGACCCTGGGCTAGTCACCGTTCTTTGGAGCTCTCTCAGCCCCACCCACCTCTCAGGGTGTTTGTTGTGGAGGGAAGGGAAAGGAGATTGTCAGCCGCTGGAGAGAAAGGGGGGGATATAAATCCAAACTCTTCTTCCAAACCCCCAACCCTCAGGTGGGAGTCAGGGATTCGGGGTCCAGAGGGTGCACAGATCGCAGGGACGGCGTGCAGCAGAGGAGCCGCAAGGTGGCCCGAAGGGGGATATTTCCATCAGTGTGGGAGGGGTTTCCACTGGGCCGGTCCTCCTCACCTGGAAGGCAGCTGGTAGGTCATCATGACCTTGTCGTCGGTGTTGGCCATCAACAGCCAGATGGGGTCCTGCAGGACGTACTTCATGAAGTGCTCGTTGTCCTCCGCCTCAGCCCGCTTCTTGCCCCGCAGGTCGTTCTCCGAGGAGTCGACGCTGCCAAAGTACTTGCTGGTGTTGCTGCTCTTGCTGCTGGCTGGAGAGGCCGGAGGGAAAGGAGAGAAGCAATTGAGACCCCGTGGAGAACCAGGAAGAACGAGCAGCAGCTCAGCTCAAAGTGCACAGGGGAAAGAAAAGTCGGGGGAATCTCTGGCAAAAATAGGGAGGGGGGGGTTCAAGCAAGGTACAGTTCTACTATTCAGCTGAGCATTAACCGGTCCTTTTAATAAAGGGTATACCCATTGCAGATGCAGATAAAACATGGTGTAGAATCAGGGGTCTGCAACCTGTGGCTCTCCAGATGTTCATGGACTACAAATCCCATCAGCCTGTCAGCACGGCCAATTGGCCATGCTGACAGGGGCTGATGGGAGTTGTAGTCCATGAACATCTGGAGAGCCCATAGGTTGCAGTCCCCTGGTAGTGGTTAAGAGCAGGTGCAGTCTAATCTGGGGAACCGGGTTTGATTCCCCGCTCTGCCACTTGAGCTGTGGAGGATTGTCTAGCGAACCAGATTAGCTTGTGCACTCCAACACACGCCAGCTGGGTGACCTTGGGCTAGTCACAGTTCTTCCGAGCTCTCTCAGCCCCACCCACCTCACAGGGTGTTTGTTGTGAGGGGGGAAGGGCAAGGAGATTGTCAGCCCCTTTGGGGTCTCCTTAAAGGACAGAAAGGGGGGGATTATCAATCCAAACTCTTTCTTTTCTTCTAAGAGGAAAAACTGCCAGACCAAAAACTACCAGACCAATCAGCCCAGAAAATCCACAATGGCTGACCAGGAAAGCCTTCGTCGAGGCACACACAGTGTTCCTTGGATCCTTTTTGGGCGGCCCTTCGCTCCCTAAGGAAGCTGGCATATGCTGTGCTTGCTGCAAAGAGCCATTCCTGGGGCTAGTGGCAAACAGGGCAGGGAACGGGAAGTGACTCCGCCGCCCCCCACTTGGTGCCCCTGTGGCACGGATCCCACTCCGCCTTGCAAAACCCCCATTCACACACAGTGAGCCGGGCAATACACCCCGCTCGGCTTCCCACTCTGAGATGAACGCAGAGCGGCTGACTTACTCGTGCCGCTGGCTAACGTGCTGCCCCCGTTGGATCCGGAGCCCATGGAGCCCGAGGCTGCTGAGCCGCTGCCGGAGGCCGCCGAGCCAGTGCCGGAGCGCGAGTCCTCCTGCAGCAGCAGGTCCAGGAGGTCACTGGAGCTGGACAGGGCGTCGTTGTTGGAGGAGTCGTGCGCTTCTACCTGCAATGAGATGGAGGGTGGGGGGAAGGCTGTGATTGGCAGATCCAGACAGGGGGATTATGGGAGGGGACAAACCCCGACTTCGATGCTTCTGACCAGCCAGAAGGCAGGACCGGCATTCCTCCCAGGTAGAAACAGAAGGGGGGAGGTCTTCTGAGGGAGGGGGCACGTTAACCCTTGCCCATCCAGAGTGTGAGTTGCCTGCTGCCCAAAGCTAGTACCACTCTGCTCCCGTTCCAGGACATCCTTTCTGTGCGATCTCTTCCTCTCTTACAGTAGTTTCTTGCCCCCCCCAAACCTTCCCAGAATGACTTCAAAATGTCCAGCCTCACAATTCTGGCAGACTCGAGCAATCCCAGGGCACGAGAGGATTGATTTCCCAAAGCTCTTGCCACGCCGTGGTTTGCTACATGGAGGGAATCGACGGCAATGCACCTTCTTTTATTCCTTCCTTTCAACACCCTATGCCGGCACAGGTGTCCAACTCGCGGCCCTCCAGATGTTCATGAACTACAACTCCCATCAGCCCTTGCCAGTAGAGCCAATGCTCATGTTGGGAGGGACTGATGGGAATTGTAGTTGATGAACATCTGGAGGGCCACGAGTTGGACACCCCTGTCAGAACATGTGTAGATGAACAAAATCTAAATGACAGCTGGACCCTCCTTCTAGCAGGTGCCGTGTGCAGATTAGTACCGAGGGCACAGCTTGTACCATGTGCAAAACCTGATAAGGCAAGGGCACCTGATTGGTACTACTTTTGTATATAGTTAGCACAGACAGCAGAGTGAGGTGTGCCTGAAAACACCTGTGGGCTGGCGAAGCACTTTGCCAGTAGATAGCAATAAACAGAACTGAACTGGTGACTGTGTGTCTATCAGTTCTTGTCTACGTTGCGTCCTGCAAGGTGGTCTACTCCGAGTAAATCTGCTGCTTCAACAACCCCTGCGTGACGGGTTTGCCATGTGTCTGTCAGGCCTGGCTCCTGCCCAGGCCTGGACATTAACCGGCTGGTGCCAAGGTCAACGGGCCGTTCTGCTTCAGTCGCGGTGCTCGTAACTAGTGAAAAACGCATTCCTCATTCCTCCCCGAGGTCGGATGAGTCTATCGCTGCCCTTCTAATCCTCTCTATTGTGGGAACAGGTGGGAGGGGGGAGCCTGCAGAAGCGGGGAAGTTTGGAGATGCGAGCTGCAGCCCGAGCCCCCAGCTGTGGCTTCCCACAGCTAAGGTCCCGACACAGTTCAATAAAGCTCATTGCATACTTATTGCTATTTTTAGGGAGGAGTTTGGTCGCTCCCTTCTTTTTGGGGTGGTTTTAAAGGGATTGGGTTGCAGGACGCCATTTTTATTGTTACTGTTTTTGACCGCCGTTTACGTGGTTTTTAATGGTTTTAATGAATTTTAGTATATATGGTCACTATTGTGACCCTTGTTATATATTGTATATAGATGATGTCTATAAATTTAAATAATAAATAAAGCAAGCAAGCAAGCTCTGGAACCCTTTGAGTCTCAATTACGGGCTGGAGCAATAGATCCTTGCAATGTTGGCCGTGGTTTTAGGACGTTTCCCGTCACCACTAGCAGGCACCCAATGACAAGCTGCTCCGTAGCCAAAGACAGAAGGAACGCCGAGGGGGGGGGGATCTGCCGCCGGGTCTACGCACCTCCCCAATCCACAACGGAGCCCTCCCACAACGCACAGGGGAAGGACGTGCTCTCCCCCTCGGGCAGACAGGCGGGACTTACCATGCACGTTTCTTTCTGAGCGCCCAGTTCGCTCGCCAGGCCCGGCCCGTTGGCGATGCCGGTCCAGTCGCTGGCGGTCCTGGCGGGCGCCGCTTGGCTGGCGCTGGCGGCTTCCGGCCGGTCGCAGGCCTTGGGCATCTCTTCCATCTGCAGCAAGTTGAGCTGCAGGGGGGAGCTGCAGCGCGACTCGAAGAGGGGCGACTTGGCCCGCTCGGGCTGGCTCATGGAATGCGGGGTGGAGGAGCGCGACGGCGCCTGGGCGCCCGCTTCGGGCGTGGGCACGGGCATGCTGCCCAGCTGGGGGCCGAAGGGGAAGACGGGTCCGCCGGGAAAGTAAGACTGGGGCATCGGGCAGTTCATCTGGGGGAACATGTAGTTCGGGAGGACGAGGGCGACCATGGGGGTGACCAGAGGTGCGGGGAACTGGGCAGCCGGGAGCGCATTCGGGGAAGGCTCAGTGCCGGAGGGGGGGGCAGGGCGAGGGGGGAAGACGGGGATGGGATAGGTGGGCATGACGGCTGGGTATGGCATAGTGGGCAGGCTGGCCTGGGAGTTGGCCGAGGGGTGCCAGGAGGGGGTGGGGTGGGCTCCCGGAGTCTGCCGCGGGGCGGTTGAGTTCTGTGGGGAGCTGGTGCTGTCGGACGACTTGTTCTGCTTGATACGCTTGGCTTTCGACTTCCGGCTCCGGCCGCGGCAGCCGGGACCACGGGCCCCTTGGCGTGGACCTTTGTGCCCTGAGGAAACAGGAAGGAAAGGTGGTGAGAAGAAGATTTTGGATTTGTGCCCCGACTTTCTCTCCTGTAGGGAGACTCAAGGTGGCTGACAAGCTCCTTTCCCTTCCTCTCCCCACAACAGACACCTTGTGAGGTAGGTGGGGTTGAGAGAGTTCTGAGAGAACTGGGACTGGCCCAGGGTCACCCAGCTGGAATGTGGGAGAGTGGAAACACATCTGGTTCACCAGGTAAGCCTCTGCTACTCAGAACCAAACCCGGTCCTCCAGATTAGAATCCACCTGCTCTTAACCACTATGCCACGCTGGCTGAGGGACGCCCCTTCTCTTCCGCCACGGCCCCCATCGCTCCGCTACGGTCCGCCCCCGGCTTACCTTGCTCGGCACGGGGTCCCGCCTGGCGCAGCTCCTGCCAGCTGATCCCCGAGGGGGAGTTGAAGACGTGCAGCTGGCTGAGGTCCTTGAAGCGGGTGAGGAAGGCCTGCTCTTCCTCCTGGGTGTGGACGGAGAGCACTTCCTTGGTCAGCCCCACTCTGCGGTACTGCTGCTCCCGGTCTGGGGTGACGCTGGGGGCCGGGGCCGGAGGGGTGGCGCTGGGGGCGGCCTCTTCCATCATCACGATGTCTGGAGAGAGGGGAGAGGAAAAGAAAGGAAGTGGTTAGCTCACCTGTCACCATGTCCTGATGGACACAATCTCCAGCATTCGACAGGTCTAATTCCAGCCTCGATTTAGAAGGGGCATACAGAGAGAAGAAGAGGAGTTTCGATTTATACCCCCCCCTTTCTCTCCTGTAAGGAGACTCAAAGGGGCTGACAATCTCCTTGCCCTCCCCCCCCCACAACAAACACCCTGTGTGGTGGGTGGGGCTGAGAGAGCTCCGAAGAACTGTGGCTAGCCCAAGGTCACCCAGCTGCTGTGGGTTGGCGTGCACAAGCTAATCTGGTTCACCAGATCAGCCTCCGCCACTCAGGTGGAGTGGGGAATCAAACCCAGTTCTGCAGATTAGAGTGCACCCGCTCTTAACCACTACACCCACGCTGGCCAGGGGAGGTAAACCTGTGTGGGCCAGGAAAGCCCTGGGTGAAAACTCTCAAATGAGAAGGACAGCTTAAAGCCCCACCGGACGCAACCCCCCCCCCCCCAGTTAAAAACAGCAGAGTGCAAACTGAGTCCTCAAGGGAGAGTTCTGACTGACAGTCGCAGAGAGAAGGAACGCCAGCAAACTGGGGCAGCTGGAGGCCGAGGCCCACGCGGAGCAGAGCTCCTGGGTCTGAGCTGCTGCATAACGCAGAAGCCGGAGAGGGCTGTTCTTTGAAGAGAAGAGGTAGGAAGGGGGGAAGAAAGAGCTGCAGGGAAATTTGTCTGACCCCCTTTTCCTGGATGCTCCCTGACTAGCTTGCAAGAAGACAGCGGGGAGGACAAGGTGGGTTGCGGGCTACTTCCCTGAAAAGCTGGGCAGGCTCCAACCGTGTGTTTCAAAAAAGGTTTCGAAACAAAGAAGTTAAGAGGGCGGCGGAGCCGGAACATAGCACCGAAAGGAGACTCGAGTTCGGCAGCCCAAGTAGAATCACAGAATCCTAGAGCAAGAAGGGGGACCCTAAAGGCCATCAAGTCCGACTCCTGCTCAAGGCAGGGTCCAGCCTGGCGAGTGTGTGTCCAGCCACTGCTTGACGGCTGGGGAGGAGGTGGGGTGTTTGCATTAGATGTCCCTTCACGAGAGGGCTTTCGGGTTCCCGGCCATGAAAAGGAGGGCTGGTGAAGAACGGAATAATAAAAGAGCACGTGGCCAGCTCAAGGCGTGGCAGGCGGGCACCGAGAGCCGACCTAGCCCTACTGATAGCCCTGGCACCATCCAGCTGCACATGAGCAGAGGACCATTTATATACTAATGACTGGGATTGGCTGCCTCTGGAACTTGGCATACTGATAAGAACTGCCATGTAAACGAAGAAGAAGAAGAGGAAGAAGAAGAAGAAGAAGAGTTGGATTTATATCCCCCTTTCTCTCCTCTAAGGAGACTCAAAGGGGCTGACAATCTCCCTTCCCTCCCCCCCACAACAAACACCCTGTGAGGTGGGTGGGGCTGAGAGTTCTGAGAGAACTGTGACTCGCCCAAGGTCACCCTCCCTTTGCACCTCTGACCAGACAGATGCTGCAGGAAGACCCCAAGCGCAGCAAGGTGACAATACCCAAAAGCTACCCTGGCCTCAGAAACTAAGAAGGATCATCCTTCGTTAGTACTTGGATGGGAGACCACCGCAGCCACGCAAGAGTGGCCACGCAGAGCCAGGCGAGGAGCAAACTGAACACCTCTTGCCTTGAAAGCCCTGTCGGAACGCCATGAGCCAGCTACAGCTCCGTGGCACGTTCCCCCGCTACCCTGCCTTTGAGCAAAGAGATGCCCGCAGCCAGCGGGGGCATCAGGGGGTTGTGTGTTCCAAGAGCTACTCGTGTGTCATGGGTTGAAGGATCTCTGTTCATACCACCAACTGGGGAAGCAAAAGAGCAAAGCCCCCGCACCTTGTGGTGGCCGTGAGGGGTGAAGCGGTTAGCGGCCTCTCCTCCAGACTCCCCTCCCCACCCATCACCCCGCCACGCTACGCTTCACGAGCATGCCCCTCCCGCCACGTCCCCCTCCTGGTAATTTCCCAGAAGAATATGATCGCCACCTCCCATACCCGACTCAGGGGGCTTCTTGTCTCCGACGTGGACAATGGTACTGCTGAAGCTACACTGACTGGTCACAGAGACCACGCTCTCGGCTTTGCTAGGCAAGGCCAACGGCGTGAGCGGGCCTCCGACCACGGCAGCTGCTGCCGTCCCAGGCTCTTCCCTCTCGGGCTGGCTCTCCAAGGTCTGCAGCATTTCCTCCGGCACATCTGTTCAAAGAGACAACAGTGTGTTAGCATCGGGGCCGAGGGGGGGAGCAAATCAGGAACGCAAACGTCCACGGGGGGCCTCAAGAGCGCCGACCGGCAAGAATGGGCATCAAGAGGCGGCGGCCAGGCCCGGGCGAGGAGCCGGCCTGGCGGAAGCGTCAAAAGAGCCAGTCCGGCAGACCGCCGGCATCAAGAGCATTCGCAGCGAGGAGGGGGAGATCCGGGGCTGCCCGTGTTGCGAGGGAACAGCCCCTCTCCGCCTCCTCCCTACAACAGCCAGATTCCGGACGGGAGAGCGAGCAAGGAGAAGCGAGGCCGAGCAACGAATGTGGGTCGCTGCGTTTGGAGGCAAGGTGGGGCAGAAACGAAGCCCTGAGGAGGGAAACGGGGACACCGGGCTGCCGGGGGCGGGGCCAAAGCGGGAAGGAAGGGAAGTCACCTTTGCTGAGGCCGGTCCTTTCCTCGCCCGCCGCCTTCTGCTTGTCGTCGTCCGAATTGGAGGACGTTGTGTAGGAGGAGGAGCCGCACTTGCGCTTCACCCGGCTCGGGATGTTGCAGCTCTCGAGGTACCTGTCGGGAGGAGGAAGCGGGGAAATTAAGGAAAGGGCCCGGCGTTTCGAAGCGTTCCCCCGCCCCTTCTGCGGCACGGCTGACGCTGCTCGTTCAAATTCGCTAGAAAGCTATCGCTGCTGTCTCAAAAGAATAGGTGGAGGTGTTATGCGTGGAAGCTCGAGAGTACCTGACCTGGGAGGACCGGGCTCTCCCAATCTTGTCAGATCCGGGAAGTTAGGCAGGGTTCACGCCTAACTTGGATGGGAGACCACCGTTGGCGGTTCAGGGTTGGCAGGAAGAGGCAGGAAATGGCCACACCACTTCTGAACGTCTTCCGACTAGGGAACCCTACGGGGTAACCATACGTTGGCCACGACCTGATGGCACTTTCCTCTACACCACCACCGCTGCCAAGTAGGACCACGTGACAGAGCCCGCAACCAATCAGGATTTAACATGAAACATGGGAGGAAAATTGAGGGGGGGGGGGAAATGTCTGGATAATGCTCCCCTGGCCAACACAGCACCACACAGTTTCCTTTCTCACGTTTCGCCTCTCGAAAGGAGAGGGGGGAAATGGAAAGCAAACGCCTGACTGTCTTTTCCCAGAAGCCAATGCAACTTCCTGTTTCGTGGCTCCCCTTCCTGCCTTTCCAGCTGCCCCCTAACCAAGAGAGAGAGTCGCCGGGGAATTCTCCTCCCAAGACCCACCTGATTATTCCGTCCAGGCAGTTGATCTGCTGGTAGGAGTAATTGGAGGGTTCCTTCCTGACGGATTCCTCGGAAGTGGCCACGTTCCCAGGTCTGTCAAGCACCCTCAGGGTCTTCACTGGCTGCACACTGCGACCGGCTGGCGCTTCAAGAGCTGAGAAGGAACCGGGGGAGAGGGGGGGTTACAACTGGGCCAAACCCACCCCAGTCACACGAACACACGCGCAGCTGCGTTATGACGACCCGGATCGTCTGCAGCAGAGTGGGAATTCGAACCCAGGTCTCCTAAAGATAACAGCCCAACACTCTGAACCACCACCGCAGCAGCCTCAGAGCAAGACCTCGGCGGGGACGTAGCGAAACGAGGGGCACCCGGCAGCCCTTGGGGCGTGGGACTGGGGGGTCGGAGGGGAGGTGAACCACAGACCCTCCCCACCTCACCTGCTCGGGCTTGCCTGGCGGCCGGCGGCCTGACTCGGGACTCGATGAAGACCTTCTGGCCTTGGTTCTTCACCATGTGCACGTCTTTGCAGATCTCCTGAAAGGTCATCTGAGGTCAAGAAGGGAGACCGGTCAGAGCCGCCGCCCACGGAACCCCAAGCCCCACCCTCCGAGAGAGCGCCACTCTGGAAGCACTTCCTGATATAGGTTTCCCTTCCCCTAAACCCCCCCCCCAGATCTCTCTAGGAAAGGAACATCCAAAAGACAAAGGTGCGTAGCCAGCACAAAACGTGAGGCTAGGCCAGTGGGGGCGAACCTATGGCACTCCAGATGTTCATGGACTGCAATTCCCAATTGGCCGTGCTGGCAGGGGCTGATGGGAATTGTAGTCCATGAACATCTGGAGTGCCATAGGTTCACTACCATGGGGCTAGGGCCTATGACCATGGTGGCGAACCCTTGGCACTCCAGATGTTCATGGACTACAATTCCCATCAGCCCCTGTCTGGCCTATGACACACGGCCCACTCCCTTCCCACCGGTTGCATCGACCGCTGCTACTCCACAGCTTCGCTTCCTGTATCCCCACAACGCCACCCCTGCGAGGCGGCTCTTAAGAGACTGGCTTCCCATTTGGCGAACCCCCCCTGCGCTCACCGGCCGCACGGCCTGCGCCTCCTCGTTGGGGATGCCGTTGCTGTCGCTGGAGGAGGCGATGCTCAGGAACTGCTCGTGGGAGGCGTTGCTGCCGATGCTGCACAGCCCCATGGTCCCACTGTTGTGCACCGGCTGCAAGGGGGGGGAGGACAATGGGGGGCGGAAGAGAAGATGAGTTTGGAGTTATATCCCCCCCTTTCTCTCCTGCAAGGACACCCAAAGGGGCTTACAATCCCCTTCCCCCACAACAAACACCCTGTGAGGTGGGGTTGAGAGAGTTCTGAGAGAGCTGCCACTAGCCCAAGGTCACCCAGCCGGCGCGTGTGGGAGTGCACAAGCTAACCGGGTTCCCCAGATAAGCCTCCACAGCTCAAGAGGCAGAGCGGGGAATCAAACCCGGTTCTCCGGATGAGAGTGTTAAGCATGACGCCACGCCTGCTCTCAGTTAGGACCCGCCGGTGGGGACGGAGGGAGGGGAGGTTGAAGGGGGGGGGGCGCTCCTCACCTGCAGCAGGAGCCGGTGGATCTGCTCAGACAGCTCTTGGATGTCCTGCTCCAGCGGCTTCACCTTCTGAGCCTTGGGGGCCGTGAAGACGTCCTCGTTGAGGGGACCCCTGTGGGGACGCAGAGGGAAGGAGCCGAGAGTCAGGGCAAGGGGGATCCAGCTTAGGGGAGCGCGAGGCAAACCCCCCCCCCCACCAAAGACCCCCAAAGGCAGGCCCACTCACGTCCGGACTTTGTGCCTCCCCATGATGAAGGAGACCTTGCGGCTCCAAGGATTGACAAAGCTGGACCAGCTGGTGTCGATGGTGACGTATTCGCCGTTGCGGGCGCAGAAGCGGAGCGGGGAGTGGTCGAAGGGCTGCCCGGCGTACTGCAGAACTGGAGAGGACGGCACGGGTCAGAAAGGGGATCAGAGGGCAGCCGGCACCCAAACGGCCGCCTCCGCTCAGCCCGACTGGATTCGAGCGCTCTGAGCCCTTTCTGCGGCAGATCGGCCTCCTGGGCCGCTCTCCCGCTTTGCTCGGGACTCACTTTTTTTGTGTATGGCCAGCATGAGAGGCCGGTCCTCCGGGTGCAGGTAGAAGAGGACGGGGGTTCCGATCAGGTCCTGGGGAAGGTAGCCGAGTAGGGGGGCGGCCCTGAAATGGAAGAGCAGGCCAGCAATCACAACGGTGCCCATGCAGAGAGGTCACTTCTGCCTCTGCATTTATTCATTTTTCTCCATTTATACCTCACTTTCCTTCCCCAAAGGAGACCCGAGATGATTGACATAATTCCCTTGTCTGTTACATCCTCACCCAAACCCTGCGAGGTAAGCCTAGCTGAGGGTGTGTGATTGGCCCAAAGTCACTCAGTAAGCTTCCGTGGCAGAGTGGGGGGGAGGGATTCCAGTGGTGGCAAACCTATGGCACTCCAGATGTTCATGGACTACAATTCCCATCAGCCCCTGTCGGCATGGCCAATTGGCCATGCTAGCAGGGGCTGATGGGAGTTGTAGTCCATGAACATCTGGAGTGCCATTGGTTCGCCACCACAATCCTAGTCCAACACTCTCGCCCCTACAACACACTGGCTCTCTTCGGGAAGCAATTCTCCTGGCTGTCCAATGGGAGCACCCCTGCAGGCAGAGTTGCTGAGTGGACGAATGAATGGCCTAATTCAAACCCTGACTGGGGGGCCAGCCCACTAAAATGACCGACCCCCAAGTCTGACATTCCCGGGATGTTTGGCTTTTTTTAGGTCTGGACGGTCGCACCACAGGGACACAAACACACACAGAAGAAGAGTTTGGATTTATATCCCCTTTCTCTCTCCTAAGGAGACTCAAAGGGGCTGACAAACTCTTTTCCCTTCCCCACTCACAACAAACGCCCTGTGAGGTGGGTGGGGCTGAGAGAGCTCTGAGAAGCTGTGACTAGCCCAAGGTCACCCAGCTGGCGTGTGTGGGAGTGCACAGGCTAATCTGAATTCCCCAGATAAGCCTCCACAGCTCAGGCGGCAGAGCTGGGAATCAAACCCGGTTCCTCCAGATTAGAATGCACCTGCTCTTAACCACTATGCCGCTGCTGCTCACCCCAGGCAATTGACCTCGCAGCCCGGAGAAAAAGACCCCCTCCTTCCAGACGACCCCCTCCAACCTTTATCTTGCTTCCTCCCATATTCCTTACCGCTCATCCACGTCCTGGAACAGGCAGCTGGGAGTATGTCTGGTGGTGAAGATTCTCTTATCTGGAGGGATTCTGGGTGCTGCGGGAGCAGGAGGGAAACAGGACATGGGTTAGGGCAGTTTTACAGACCTCCCCCTGCATCACACACAGATACACACACAGGAGACACTGTCCCCTCGCCAGCGGTGTGCTCCCAAATGCAAGAGCCTCGTCTTGTCGAGGAGACAGTGTGACAAGTTGCGGAAAAGATGTGTGGGACCCAAACCCAGCGTGTGAGAGCGTGAAGCACCCCTCCTCCTCAAGCCGGGGCGCTTGAGTCTCCCAAGGTGGGTTTGTTACAAAAAGATTTCCAAGGGTAGCCACGCGGGTCTGCAGTAGAAGAGATAATTTGGGCCCAGAAGCACCTTAAAGATCGACCAAGACGTCCAAGGGTGTGAGCTGTCGAAAGTCAAAACTCGACTCTCAAAAGGACACACCTTGGAAATCCTGTCGGTCTCAAAGGACTTGAATCAGGCAGATTTTTTTATAAGGGGGAAGCTGTACAATGTGGGGCGGGACGTATTCCACGCCATTTTGTGCGAAGGGCAGGAAGACTGAACATAGACTAACCCCCTCCTGCCCTCTTGTGGTCAGATGGGGAATATGTCACAGTAATGCAACTCCACTCCGCTGCAGACAGAAACTAAGAGCGCACCCAACGTCTTTATTAAAGGCTAACCAAGCTATGCCTGACCTGCGTGGCCCAGGCTAACCTGCTCTCACCATATTTCTGAAACTAAGCAGGTTAAGGCACCGGTTAGCATTTCAATGAGAGGCCACCGAGGAAGATCAAGGGAGAGGAGAGAGAGAGAGGAGTTTGGATTTATACTCCATCTCTTTCTCCTGTATGGAGACTCAAAGTGGCTTACTAGCTCCTTTCCCTTCCTCTCCCCACAACAAATACCCTGTGAGGCAGGTGGGGCTGAGAGAGTCCAGAGAGAACTGTGACTGCCCATGCCCATGTGTCCGAGGAGGAGGGAGGAGGCCAATTCCCAAAGCCCCCCCTCTTTCCACGCGCGCCGCCTCTCTCTCACCTTCGTAGCCGGAGTGGATGCGTTCGGCGATCAGCAGGCAGCAGGGCTGTCCTTCGGCGCTGTCCGAGTCGCGCACTTTGGTCAGGTACGGCGTGAGTCGGAAAGGGTAGTAGCGCAGCTCCCGCCCGCTCTCGTGGCCTCCGCTGAGAAACAAACGCCTGCAATAAGACCAGAGGCCAGAGGAGACCAGGACGACCGGGAGGGAGCACAACCCTCGACCCCCCACCCCACCCCACCCCACTTCCCACAGCTCACTGAGTACCACCGTCACCTACGGAGCACCCATCAGGATACTGCCCAGGCCCAGCGGAGGGTTCCTCACTAACTACTACGGTAAGATATGTGCTCTCTGGATCTTTACACTAACTCTGCATTTATTCTCCCTGCGGAACCCCTAAACATGGAGGCAAGAACCTCCGCCCATCCTCGGGTAGTTGGCCCTCACAACAATGCTACAAAGGTAAAGGTGGACAAACTGAGGCAGAGGACCCGTGACCCCTTGGGACACCTGTCCAGGCTATTGTACGGCGGGACACCTGAACCCAGGACTGAGACTGTTTACATTTCTAAGTCACATTCTGGCCACTGCTGTGCGCTCGAGGTAGCTTGCACAACAAACCGAGAACATGATTAATAGTTACTCGGCAGAGGAGAAAGCACCGGCTGGCGGGCTGGAATCCCTAACCCGGCCAGAGATGGGAAAAGGGGGAGTGTGTGAACAGGCGGACCCAGAAAGCACGAGTTCACGCACGCTTGGCTGTGGCGCCGGACGTTTTTGGAGCACACAACTCTCAAAACGCAGTTGCGCGTGCAAAGATTGCACGCGCAGCCACCACGCTAGAATCCCACACCTCCTTCCTCCTTTGCTGGTGGCAGGCATGTGCCATGTGCCGCTTAATCCTGAAAGTATGCGTGAAGTGAGAGAATGGGCAGAGAAGGAGCCCTGATTACAAAATCCCGCCCACTCCACCTAAGCGGCCTGTTGCTCAACACCTATACAGACTGGTTTCCCACAAACGCCCCCCCCCTTTCTTCTTATTCCCCCCTCCCGCAAGCTGGAACTCACCTGATCCGGCAGAAGACGGATTTCTCTTGGGTGTAATCCATGGCGGCAGCACCAGCTAGGAAGAGAGAGAAACTGGGTGTTAAAATTTGTAATAAACAGGACCGCACTCGATCACGGTTTATTTCTTTGTTTACTTCATTCACACCCAGTCATTTCCCCTTAACGGGGATCCAAAGTGGCTGATGCCATTTTCCCCTTCTCCACTTAATCTTCACAACAATCCTGAGAGGTAGGTCTGACTGAGTGGACGTGGCTGGCCCAAGGTTCACTCAGTCAGCTTACGTGGCAGAGTGTAGATTTGACCCTGGCTATCTCCTAGCCCGGGCGTCTGCAAACTGTGGCTCACCAGAGGTTCATGGACTACGATTCCCATCAGCCCCTGCCACTTGGCCAGAGCCCCTCCCCAAAAGAGCCCTTCTCGACAACAACAGATCCTGAAGCCAACCTGGCCTCTGCTTACAAGCAGGCCTCCGCCACCCTCTGAGCCCAGGCAGAGCTTACCGGCAGAGGTGCAGATGCTCCAGGAGGGCAGGTGATACGGTGCGGTGGACCCATAGAAGATGCTGACGTCCTGGGGCGCCAGGAACTCGGCGAACTTGGCCCCCTTGAAGACGTCCCTCTTGCAGCGCAGGATGAAGGCAGCCTGGTCTGAGATGTAGGCGATCTTCCCCGTGATGAAGGAGACGGCCACCGAGAAGGTGTCCTTTGAGGACAAAAGGAACAGGAAGTGTCAGGAGACGGGAGCCACCGATTGGCCAAAGGCGTCACAGAACCACAACTAAGAAATTGAGCTCTAGCGCAGTGATGGCGAACCTTTCCGAGACAGAGTGCCCAAACTGCAACCCAAAACCCACTTATTATCGCAAAGTGCCAACACGGCAATTTAACCTGAATACTGAGGTTTTCGTTTAGAAAAAATGGTTGGCTCCGAGGCGCGCGTTACTCAGGAGTAAGCTTGGTGAAGCAACCGTACAACACTTCAAATGGGTGAATCACGACCCTAGGAGGATTTACTCAGAAGCAAGCCCCATTGCCAGCAACCGAGCTTACTCCCAGGTAAAGGATCGTGCCCAGACTAGCCTAGATGTGTGTGTGTGTGTGGGGGGGTGATTCTCCCCCCCACATGATGAACTCTGTGCACGTGTGCCCACAGAAAGGGCTCTGAGTGCCACCTCTGGCACCCGTGCCATAGGTTCGCCACCGCTGCTCTAGTGTCAACAGCTACTTCCCACTTGAATACTACTCAGATGGCTGGCAGGGTTCCATAATTATAGGCCTGGTTGCTGCTGAAGATGGAGCGGTGGTCTAGGAAGCCCTGTGTCTGGCTCACTTGTTGCGTTCTTAGCATGAGGAGCTTAACCCAACACAGTCCACAGAAAGCCCATGATGCCCATGAGGAAAACACAGGGGCAGGGGGCTCCCACCCTTTGCTGGGTTGCAGGTCCCAGGGCACCTTCCACAAGAGCAAAAGGCCCTTGCTTTCACCTCCTGCCCATGAGCTCCCAAAGGCACCTGGTGGGCCACTGCGAGTAGCAGAATGCTGGACTAGATGGACTCTGGTCTGATCCAGCAGGCTCATTCTTATGTTCTTAAGGCCATTGCTTTCACCTCCTGCATGTGAGCTCCCAAAGGCACCTGGTGGGCCACTGCGAGTAGCAGAGAGCTGGACTAGATGGACTGTGGTCTGATCCAGCAGGCTCTTGCTTATGTTCTTATGTTCTTAAGAGGCAAGACTCACTAACTACTCCCAAGAAAAGGATCCCACAGGGAGGGAACCGGAACACTCACGGGGTTTTTCAAGGTGTACTCGGAGGTGATATTTTCCAGCTCCTCGATGCTGTACGTGGACATGTCCAGGTTGCAGGACTGGCTATCGTCAATGGTCCATTGCTGGTAGTAATCTTGGCTGGCTGAAACGCAGAGGGGGGAGGAAGAGAACTCGATTAGACGCAGAATCTGGAAAAAAAGATCAACACGCAGCCGGCGCAAGGAATCGGCACCTTTGCAGCCCTGCCGTTATTTATATGTTTGTTTATATTTTCGACTTGTCGGCCGGCCTCCCCCAAAGGGTTCAGGGCGGCTTACAACATAACAAAACAACAGTCAATTCCCTAGAAACATTATTATTAAAATCAGACAGAAGCAGCTCAGTTATGGACTGGATGTATTTTAACGCTAAGTTACCGTATGTATGGGACAAGTGAAACAAATTAGGCCTCAGTGTTGATTTTAGGGTATTTTATATATTACAATTACACTGGGAATCACAAGGTTGAGAGTGTGTATAGAATTTGTTGATCCTTGACTGTAATTTGCTGTCTAGAATTTGTCGGTCCCTGACTGTAACTTGCTGGTCTTTGACTGTAATAATAAACTGACTGATAGATAGTTCATGACAGAAGCAGCTTCGGGGTCACCAGCAGAGGCACTCTGCAAGGAGAAAGCAAAATTCGTCTCCGTGACCCAAAATCCGCCGGGCCGCTCCACCAGGAAGCAGTTCTTCTTGAAACCTCCTCTCCTTCCCTCTGAACTCTGTCCTAGTCACGTCAATGGGGAGGTGTGCAAATAGGCCCTGCCTGGGCTCCTCTAGGCCTTAACTCACAGGTGTCAAATTTGCGGCCCTCCAGATGTTCCTGAACTACAATTCCCAACATCCCTTGCCAGTACAGCCAATGCTCATGTCGGGAGGGACTGATGGGAATTGTAGTTCATGAACATCTGGAGGGCCATGAGTTTGACACCCTCGCCTTAACTTGTGCTAGCAATTTCTGGCTCATCAGTACTGCCCAATTCTGAGGCCCCCCAAGCAACTCTGGTTTCCGCTCCCGCAAAAGCGGAGCGGCAGACAGCGGACGGAGCCTACCTTGGACTTGCTTCACGCAGGACAGCGCGTACTGCAGGGTGGCCAGGGTCCCCGACTTCCCCTTGCTGCGCTTCTCAGAGGGCAGCCGGATCTTCATCTCCTTCAGCGCCTTCATGAGCTCTTTCTGAGTCTTCACTCGTGCCGACTGTTCGCTACTGCAGAGGCACGGATTTGGAAGAGAAAGGGAGTTGTAGCAACAAGGACTAACCACAACCGTTCTACCACTTCTCCTGCCATATTCAAACTGTCCCCTCCCCTGGCATCGAACACTGAAAGAAACACTATTCTACGTTACTGGACTTCTTTAAAAAAATCAAGTAAAAATGTCCATTTTGATTAAACAATCCTAATGCTAAATAATCCCGATGAAGACTTCTTGATTTCTTCCAACTCATTTTCTGCTGCCCCTAATAAGAGTCCTTCTATTTTCCAATCTCTCTAAACGGTGTATCTTCCGTGCATGGCAAAAAACAAAAACTCAGAAAGGGATTCCTCTTTACAAGGGCAGGTGTATGTCAGCGTCACGCACTTCTAGATCTCAACGAGCTGAAACGATTTCAACTGAACAGGTTGGGATTACAGAAATCCGAAAACAAACGGAAGGCTCAAACAGAGCAGGAGGAATTGAACGTGACCTGTTAGGTGGTGTAGAAACTACCTAGTATACTTAGACAGGGGTCTGCAACCTGCAGATAAGCCACAGTCCCGTTTACCTGGGCAAGAAGCCCCCTTCCAACTGTATATATAACTTACAATGTTCTCGTTGCATAACATTCTTGTTATGTAACACATAACGTTCTTGTGAAGCACTCACCTGCAGCCGCTGGTCGATGGGTTGTCCTGCTCCGAGCTTGCGCTGAGGAGGCTATAGGCGATGGAGCTGCTCGGAGGAGACGGGCTTTGGGAATTGGAGCTGCGGAAAGACGCAACAAGGTCAGCCTCGCGGGATGGCGTACCTCCCGTGGCGCTCCAAAGCTGGCCAAACAACGCCAATCCAATAAGCGAGACCGCTTTTCTGCTTGTTTGGGACATTCCCGCCCTTCGAGACCAACAACAACCCCCGGGAAAATCGAGCGCACAGGCAGGAGTCCTCCCACCCATTCAGGCCCCCGCGGCACGGGGGGTGCCCATCCAGCCATGCAACGGGGCAACTTTCGGAGCATCACAAGAGCCCTGCTGGATCAGACCAGCGAGTGCCCATCAAAACCGGCATCCTTCTGATACTTTGGCCAACCAGCCCCTCCGGAGGGCCAACCGCAGGGCAGAGAGGCCGAGGGCAGCCTGAACGAAGGATGCCGGCCCCACGCATCCGCCCCCTAAGGCTCACCTCTTGTTGCTCTCCGTGGTTTCCAGCAGGGCCGAATCCTTGCCGTTGCTGCGGGAGCTGCTGTGCGAATCGCCGTGCGACTCGTTGCCGCTGGAGCCGTTGCTGTTGGCGTCCATGTCGTCGTTGGCTTGGCCCTGGGCGTCTCCCCCGTGCTGCGCTCTGGCCCTGCGGGGGGCTCCCGAGGTGCCCCCGCCAGTCCCTTCATAGGGGCGCTGGGCGGGCTCGCAGCCGGCGCTCATGACCGGTTCTGGGACATGGGCGCCTGCCTGGGGAACCAGGGGGAGGGGGCCGAAAAAGGTGGGGACTTCCACGACGGAGGCGTTCGAGGAGGATGGAGAACGGGCGAGAGGAGATCTCTTCGGCCGGCGATGCAGGAGGACAGTCGGATCGGAGCAGAGCGAGTCTCAAGCGATACCTACGGAGGGAGATGACAGAGAGAGAGAGAGATTAAACAACGGTTCTGGATTAAGCACAATGGAAACACGCCGTGGAGTCAGCCCACCGGTGCCTGCGCAAGTAAACAGGTACGCAAGCAAGCGGGGAGGGGCCTGTGCGTCACGGAGGACCCCCTGGAAATGCGATGCCCCCACCTTCTGCTCTGCGGCTCTTCCGTGTGGGATGTGGCCTGAGCGCGCCGCCGAACGAGCATCGAGTGTCAGCCTTTATGCCGGGCAACCAAAACATGCATTATTAAGTAATGAGTTCTTAACGGCCTCCTTATCAGACCCAGCATCAGTAGCTGCTCTCGTCTAGGTCTATACAACACGACAGCTATACAACGTCCCCATTCGATCTCCTGCCCCGGTCCTTCCTCAAACCTCCAGGTTTCTTGGCTTGGCTGTTGTTGTTTTTTTGTTGTGAAGAGGTTGCGAGCTTTGTTACGGAAGGTAATTCAGAGTCAGTAACAATCTGTATTTATCGGCTATATATATTTTTGCTTTTAAAGGGGCTTGGACTTTAAAAGGGGCTTGGACAGATTTATGGAGGAGAAGTCAATTTATGGCTACCCATCTTGATCCTCTTTGATCTGAGATTGCAAATGCCTTAACAGTCCAGGTGCTCGGGAGCAGCAGCAGCAGAAGGCCCTTGCTTTCACCTCCTGCACGTGAGCTCCCAAAGGCACCTGGTGGGCCACTGCGAGTAGCAGAGAGCTGGACTAGATGGACTCTGGTCTGATCCAGCTGGCTCCTTCTTATGTTCTTAAAACCCTATTGTTTGCTGTGGGTTTTTTGTTGTTGTTCTGTTTATGCCAATAAAGGCTCTACTGGTTAGCACAGTGATGGCGAACCTCTTTGAGACCGAGTGTCCAAATTGCAACCCAAACCCCAGTTATTTATCGCAAAGTGCCAACCCGGCAATTTAACCTGAATGCTGACGTTTTAGTTTAGAAAAAAACTGGTTGGCTCCCTCTTTCTTCGCCCCACCCGCTCGAGCAGGGGCCAGCCTGCTCTAGCCTTCAGCAAGTCCTGTGCGCACTGCTCTGTGCCTCTCTAGCATCTCTGCCTCCTCTGCACCCCTACCCCGCCAGCCGAGTCCTCCCTGCTCACCACGGTGCACGCACCTCGTGCTCAGTGGCCCAGGCCAGCCTAGATGTGTGTGTGTGTGTGGGGGGGTGGTGGGTGATTTTCCACTCCCCACATGACGAACTCTGTGTATGCGTGCCCACAGAGAGGGCTCCGAGTGTCACCTCTGGCACCCGTGCCATAGGTTCGCCATCCCTGGGCTAGCATCTGTGCAGTTCAAGAAGGGTAGCTTCTCAGGGTAAAGACCTGATCCCCCCCTCCCCCTAATTTTTGTTTCACTTTTTTTGCTGGACACCGTACAGCCACCGATTTAACGACCACGAGAAATAATGACAACTCCAGTAAACCGAAGGGCTGATCGGCCGTTCTTGAACGTTCCGGTCCTTTATCAGCTCTTCCGGCAAACAAGAGAGCGATGAAAATGGTTTCGGAGAACGCTTTCGGCACAAACCATTTCCTCTTTTCCCTCCGCCACGCTTCTATAAAAAGAGCTCGGGGATGATTTCTTGTGGCTGACCTACGTCACTAATACGTGCCTTCAAATGAAAAAAAAAAAACCTTAATCCCCTCTTTCTACGCTCTAGCACAGAGGAGGAATAAGCCAGGGCCGGAAACCTGGTGACAAAGTGTAGTCAGAAAGCAGATCGCACAGGTGCCTCAACTTGCGTATCTTTTCTGACCATAAACCCTTTCTATCCTACCAATTTAATATTCCCCCCCCCCTGCAGAAAATTACTTCCACTGCCCTTTTATTAATCAGGAGGCATTTCAACTAAAGTAGCATCAAGCAAAAAAAAAAATATTCCACTTTCTGGTAAAAGATATATATGCAAACCCTTAAACTCCCCCTCTCTCAAGCAGGGGCAATGCTGTGCATTCAACAGGTGTGTTGCAGGCTGGAATTCAACAGGAGCAACTCCCCCCCCATCGTTGCACTGGCATGCTGCGTGTGGGCGAAGGTGACCTCTACCTTCCCCCCACACAAATACACACCTGTTCGCACTTCCACACGCACTGAATAACGCACTTTAGGGATCATCTGCAAGAGGATTTTGCCGTTCCGTCCAGCAAAATCCAGTTGCAAAATAGATCGAAAGTGTCTTATGCAGCACGCGCGGCAGCAACAGCCCTGCCGGGAATACAATCGGGGAGTACCAAAGGCCGAATTCTGGGAATCAGAGAAATCTACGGCAAAAAAAAAATATATTCAAATATAAATGACAATTAATTGTTGCATGAAAGAAACATCATGAAAAGTTTCTCTCCAGCCCGCAAATTCACAATGCATGCATACATCATGCATCACAACCCTGGTTCTTTAAGACCACTCAGTAGCCTGTTTATGATGCTGGCCCGTTGCAAAGGATGCCAGCTATGCAGCGTGACTCTTCCGGAGACGCTGGGGGGAAGCGAGTGGTTGCCATGGCAACCCTGGCCAGGTTCCAGCTGCATCGTCTGCGCACGCCGAGCACCTCCACCTAGCGGCAGGGAGCGCCGTTTCTTCCTGCAAGCGCATCCTTTGTTGTGACTAAACCTCTGCTAAGTGTGTTTAAGGCTTTGGAGCAAGACGGTTTCTACTCCCCACCCCACTCAGTATAGCCCAGTGGTGGCGAACCTTTGGCACTCCAGATGTTATGGACTACAATTCCCATCAGCTCCTGCCAGCATGGCCAATTGGTATAGCCCAACCGAGATGTCGAGCCATCCTGCAAAGACCGTCTTCTTCTGAAGGGCAAGCCTTGCGAGATGGCAAAATGTCTCTGCTGGGCTACGCACCCCGGCCCTCCTCAGTTGAGTAGGTTTCCTTTTTTTTAATCCCCAAATAAGCGGTGGGGAAATAGGAGAGCTGCGACCGTCTGTTCCGCGGGAAGGCCATCAACAGCAAGTCAGCCGCCCCAAGAAAAAAAGGGTTAAAGGGTAATACTTCATCAGCATTTCCTACCGCCTTCATTCACGTTTTTATGGATTTGTTACTGTTTGTTTTCTTCCTTGGGGTGGACGGCAATGAGGACCATTTACGCGTAACACTCAAGGAACAACGTTTCCTTTAGATAAAAAGCGTCCTTCTCTTAGAAAGAGAAAAAAAACCCAACACTTCCTTAATTAGTTCACATTTTTTAAAAAATTTTCCACCCAAACCCAAACATGGTTGCCAACTTCCAGCCTGGAGATCTCCTGGTATTACAACTAATCTCTTCAGCAAAATTCCCATGAAATGGCTCCTTTGGAGGATGGGATCTATGTCATTATGGTTCGCTGAGATTCCTCCCCTCTCCAACCTCCCCTGCCAAAGTTGGCAACCGTGAGCCCAGATTTGTCACCCGTCATCGCGACTGAAGCGGCCTCTCCCTGCCAGAGTCAGGATTTGTTCTAGCCCAAGAACATTCCTGTCCTGGGACAAGAATAAGTCATACTCTGAACTGAACGGCTGCATCTGTAGAAAAGGTGCCGAGTTCCTGCCAAGGTTTGATTTAATTGTTGAATGTTTTGGAATGAATCATATGTACTCGGAACTGAGTCAAGCTGGATTTCAGAACATTCCTAACACTTTTGGAAGGCAGAACACGGATTTGCAAGTTGCTGAGCTGGTTGGAAAATCCAGCCGGGCAGTTCATCAACGACACATTTCTTGGATGACAAAACCGCTTCAAAAATTCACACCACGTTAACACATGAGGTGCCACTTTCGTTTTGCCCTTAAGCAGATTAAAAAAAGAAACCTTCTTGTTTTAGGCCTCTAAGCAAGCTTCAAAAACAAGAGCCAGTCTATAATTTCCTTCTATTTTCCAAAAGAGACTTCAGCGACATAACAGAAATAGATATTTTTTCCCAGCGAACCTCACCTCACGCCCCAGTTAGCACTTTTAACTGGAGAAGGGGGCGCTATCGCACCTTCAACAACTGTCTGATGCGCAGGAATTGGCAGCCCCACGCTCTCTCGCCACAACGATAAATATTATTATCAGCAACGTATGCAATGCAAATTGCTGCCAAAAAGGTACAGGAGGAGGAGATAGGCAGGCCAGCAACTCCAGAGCTTGGAGACAAAGTCGAACAAAACACTGCACGGTTGTCTGGGTGTGTTCCCCCCCCCCCCCCCGCCCATGCCCATGCAAACACACAAACACCCCATTAGCCTCACCTGCAGGAGCCGGCGAGAAAACCACCTCTGGAACCAGGCACAAAGGCATTACAGGTTTCTGGTCAAACTTACTGAAAGGCCATTTTTTAAGATTTGTGGCAAACTGCTTAACCCCAAAAGAGAATACAAAGGCACACACATGCCAAACCACGTTGTTGTCCCCGCCCACCCCCCAAAAGCCGTCACACAGTAAACAAAAAACTACCTGCAAACAAGAGCCTGCCACTGGGGACTTTGCACAAAGGTGTACCGTCACACTGCGGTTCGACTCCGTCCTTTCTAAAGGGCTGATGCTGATCAATTCCGCTACGCTGACGTCCGAAGGCCACGCACCCCTGGGCCAATCTCGAAACTGCTCAGCAGCGTGCAACAGAAGCGTCGCTTTGGCAACTCAATTCGACACCCGCCCCCCCACAAGATGGGGATTGCATTAGGCTCCACCACACCCCCTTTTTTCCTATTAAGAGAGGGACACGCCCCTGTTAAGACCCCCACACCCCCTTTTCCTCCGCCAACTGGGCATCCTTATGTACACATGACGCGGCAAGATGCGGTCTCAGGCAGAGTCTTTCGTGTCGCCTTTTAACTCAGGGGTCTCCGACTCTGGCCTTCCGGATGTTCATGGACTACAATTCCCATCAGCCCCTGCCAGAGTCGGACACCCCCTGCTTTAACTGAAAATGCCAGGCTCTGCATCTGAGACTTTTAGCATGCCCAGATGACACTCCGCCACTGAGCCACAGCCTCTGCCACTAACTTCCTATATACGCCCAACTTCTTCTCTCCTGCAGGATGTACCCCCACACTTCTCCCTCCCATAGTGCCATGCTCCCACCCCACCGGATCGCCCCTTTAGCAGCCTGCCCGTTTGCTTCCCACCTCCTCCCTTCCAACGTGTGCCCCCCCTCCAAGGGGTCTACATTCCGTCACGCCCCCCCCCTCCCAAAGTTGCCGGGCGCTTCTCAGGCTGGCCGCAGCGCCTGGTGGGGGGGGGGGCCTTCCTGCCGCCTTCCCGCCCCCACAGGCAGGCCAGGGGGCTTGGGAACCCGCTTGGCGCAGGGAACATTCCGTTCCCGCAGTGGCGGCGCACGTGACGGCCGAGGGGGCCGAGCTTGAGGCGGGGCAAAGACGCTCCATTTTTTTCCCTCTCCCACCCCCCCCTCCCTCCCCCCCCCGCGGTCATGCAAGAGAGGCGCAAATGAGGAGGGGGTCTCCAGAAAGGCCCAGCGGCGGGGGTCGCACTCACCAGGGGCGGCCGAGGCGAGGAATGCGGGCGCGCTTAGCCGACGCACGCCTGGGCCGGGGACAGCTGCTCTCCCGAGCCTCTCGAGCAGCCGCGGGTGGGGGCTCCGTCGCGGATCAAATACATCCTCCCGGGGGGGGGGGGCTCGGACAGACGAGGGGGGGCGGCGGAGCCTCTTCAGCCTGAGCTGCTGCGCTGGAGCGTCTGCCGGGGCCGGGGCGGGCGGGCGAGGACTGGCCCCGTTGGGTAACAGCCGGGCGGAGCAGCCGCGGAACCGCTGACGCAAGAACCGCCCCCCTCCCTCCCCGCCCGCCTTCCACAGCCCGCCGCACGTGTACCCTGGTGCTGCCACCAGCGGTTCCGGGACCGCTCCCATTGGCTGGCGGCTCAGCCAATCGGGCGGCGGCGCTCCGACTGCATAATCGGCGGCAGACGCCTCGCCATTCGCGGGAGGGGAGGGGAGCCCGAAGCCAACAGAGGGAGCGACGGTCGCCAACTTCCCGGTGGGCCCTGGAGGCCTCCCAGAATCCTTTCCCGAGGCTGCGGGAATCACTCCCCCCTCTGTGCGGCACTTTCACACATGCAGAATAATGCGCTCTCAATCCGCTTTGAATGCACCGTGCAGCTGGATTTTACTGTGTGAAATAGCAAAATCCACTTGCAACCCGTTGTGAAAGTGGATTGAAAGTGCATTATTCTGCATGTGCAAAAGTGCCCAATGACAGCGGCAGCAGATGGGACTCTACGGATGGACGTCTGTGCTGAAGCTAGAGGTTGCCAACCTCCAGGTGGGGCATGGAGACCTCCCAGAATCCCATCCGGAAGCTGGGGGGATCACCCCCCCCCCCGGAGAAGGGGGTCTGCAACCTGCGGCTCTCCACATATTCATGGACTACAAATCCCATCAAATGGGAACTGTAGTCCATGAACATCTGGACAGCCGCAGGTTGCAGACCCCTGTGAGTAAATGACAGCTTCAGCATATAATTTCCCCAGGCCAGAATGACTGCTCTGGGAGGTAGCATTATCGCCCGCTGGAGTTCCTACCCAGATTCCACCACCACACACACCCAAATCTCCAGGATTTCCCCACTCTGGAGCAGGTAACCCTGCAAACTTCAGTATTCCCAGTCTCCACCACCAAAAATCCCTCAACCTGGTTTGGCAATCCTAAAACTGCCACACAAAAAAATTATCTGGAAATAATTTGGTCTTCAAGCCTCCTTGAAAAGCCAGGAGTTTAGAATCCCCCCCACCCCCAACCTCTTCCAGAAGAATGTCACAAATATGAAGCACCCACCCACTGAAAAAGCAGGAATGGGGGGCTAGGACAAGGGCCCACATGCCATTCAAACAGCGGCAAAAGTAAGCAAAGCCTGTGGTTAAAATCCACTTCAGTCATCACAAGTGCTTCTGCATCTGTACAGGCCAGCGGTCTGTGAAATCTGGTGCGCCTCAGAAGCCAGCAGAATGGGGCACCTAGTGGGGCCTCAGAGGAAAAGGTATAACAATATTGACTCTGGGTTTTATTATCTGAAAACCATAACTCATGACTTTCCCACAATAAACCTCCAAATCAATATTTGGTTAGTAGCAGCTTCCAGAGCAATGAAGCAAAGGTTGCTAAGGCCCTTCCGATCACCCCCCCACCCCCACCCCGCTCCACTCACAACAATGCTCTTTGCTTTGAGGGGTGTAAAGTCCACCAACATTTCTGCAACCCGGGGGCAAGTTCACGTCGTCTCTCTGTGGCTCATTACGAGACCTCACAACCTCCCCATACCTTGGAATGCTTTGACAGGTTGCATACAACCTTGTGAAACCAGTCAACAAAAGTAATCACGCTATAAGCTTTTTACGAGGCAGACTACCATGTGTTTTTTTTTAAAAAAAGAACGTGTAAAACTTCCATGCTTCATCACCGGCAGGAGATCCAAACTGACCACAGACTGTAAAGGAGAGTAGTTGCTTCTGCCTGCATTCTAGCTAAGAATCAGAAATGAAAACTATCCAGCTCCTTTCCAAAGCAAGCCAAGAAAAAGACCACTGTAAGAAACCACAAAAAAAGGCATTCAGTCCCAGAGGTCACAAAAAGACTGTGACTGTCCCGAGTGACTCACGCGCTTTTTATGGAAGCTGCCTCACAGAAATAACACATCCTCCTTTGCATACATAAGGAGGGCACTTAGTAAAATCTTCGGGACAGGGAGTTTCCACAATGAGTTCCTGTACACAGGTATCTAGATTTACTCACACTAAAGCTGCTAGGACATATTATGTAATTGTTTGCTCAATTTGTCCTATGTGTCCATTTCGCTTATACATGTCATTGTTTGTTTGTCCTTCAAGAATCCATCTGGATTTAGGTACAAAGGGAAATAAAAAAAGAGAGGCCGTCCCACAATTTTTTTTGGCATCTATCACATACAAAAAAGCCTCACAAATAGTCATCACCAGCAGGCGGGCGTTTAAAGCACTTTAAACCTCACATGACTGCACCATTTTATTTATTCAGTTCATTACTCCCATCTTTCTCCACAATGAGAACTTGGAAGTGCCGTACACTGCTTCTCCATACCCCCATTCTATCCTCCCAACAACCCTGTGAGGTAGGCTCAGCTGAAATAATGTCACTGGCCCAATATACCTTAGAAAGCTTTCGTGTCACGAGGGAGGATTAGAACCCGAGTCTCCCAAATACCAGACGGACGCTCCGACCACTACACCTTTTTGCCGGCACGTCCCTCTTTTTATGGGTGTTGCAAAGATCTGAGCTTATTTGTTTGGCATCTTAATATGGAATCCCCAATGGGGGGGAGGGGCATGCTTTAAAAGTCACCCCCCCCCAAAAAAAGTACACATAGTAGAGGGAAACCATAAGAGAGAGACTACAGCCGGAGTAGCAGAGAGGAAAGCAATGGATGTTGTTTTCCACGTAGCTGCCCCAAATCATTCATGCGTGCGTCAATAGAAAGTCAGGCAAGAAAGCTGCTGGCCGCCGGTCCTCAGACGCACACACAACCTTTACACTCCCCTTACAAAAGCCACCAAGCCCCCCGTTGCGAAATCTTTTGTCGCCGGGAACAGCGGGATTCTGAATGACTCCCCTGGTCCGTTTTCTTCGCCCTCAGTGCCCAAGCTGGGACGCATCAGTCATAATTACGTCTTCTATCAATCCTCCGCTGCGTACCCAGGAGTGACACAGGCTCGCCTCCGACCCCCTTCTCCCTCGGTCGGGGCGGCGGGGGGGGGGGGCGTCTTCTGGTTTGGCTATTCATTAAAATGCAGGCCTGTCGTCAAATGAGGCTTGGACACCAACCGGGGTTGCTGGGTCCGCCCAGCGACCAGCAGGAGGGGATTGGGGGGGGGGGGCAGAGTTGCCATCTCAAAGCTGAGAAACACCTGGAGATTGGGGGTGGGCCCTGGTGAGGACTGGAGCCTCAGTGGGGGGGGCAATACCATAGAGCCCACCCCCTTCCAAAGCATCCCTTTTCTCTGAGAGAAGAAGAAGAAGAAGAGGAGTTTGGATTTATACCCCCCCCTTTCTCTCCTGCAGGAGACTCAAAGGGGCTGACAATCTCCTTGCCCTTCCCCCCTCACAACAAACACCCTGTGAGGTGGGCGGGGCTGAGAGAGCTCCGAGAAGCTGTGACTAGCCCAAGGTCACCCAACTGGCGTGTGTGGGAGTGCACAGGCTAATCTGAATTCCCCAGATCAGCCTCCACAGCTCAGGCGGCAGAGCCGGGAATCAAACCTGGTTCCTCCAGATTTGATACACGAGCTCTTAACCTCCTACGCCACTGCTGATCTCTATAGTCTGGAGATAAACTATAATCCCAGGAAAGACCCAGACCCAGAGGTGGGATCCAACCAGTTCTCACCACTTCTCTAGAAGTGGTTACTAATTTTTTCTGAGTGCCGAGAAGGGGGTCACTAAGGCAACCTCCCAGTCCAACAGGGACTGGAGGTGCGTGTGTGCGGCGGCGCCACTGTTTGAATCCCACCACCAGCGGAACCTGTTATTAAAAATTTTGGATCCTACCACTGCCCAGACCCAACCAGGAGGTTGGCATCCCTGACACCTACTCACCCAAACTGCTTATAAGCAGGGCATAGAAGTAGGGGAGGGGGCATTTCTGGTCCTGCAGGACCCTCCCAGAGTGACGCACTTTCGGCAAAACGTCATCTCGTTTATTTATTTACATCCCACTTCCTCTCTCTCTCGTCGCGGCTTAAAACGCCATTCTCCCCTCTCTCCGTTTCCTCACAACCACCCTGTGAGGCAGGCCGGGCTGAGAGCTCGTGACAGGAACCCAGGGAACCCAGCAAGCAAGCTTTCGTGTCGGAAAAGGGTTTGCCAAGTCCAGGTTGGGGGGAAAAGTCCTGGAGATTTGGGGTGGCAGAGAGATGAGAACTCAGCAGCGCTTTGATGCTTTTCAGTCCGCCCTTCGAAGCCATCTCCTCCAGGGGGTGTGCACGTCTGAAGATCAGCTGCTAACTCTCCAGGCCCCACCTGGAGATTGGCAACGCTGTCCAAGAATGCCCCCCCAGACACACCAGCTCTCCGCCTCGGCCCGTAACCAGAGCCAGCGTTGGCTTCCAGCGAGTGTGGGCCACATTCTTTCCATAACCAGGTCATCTGATCCGGCCGCCGGGCCGCAGCCACCTCTTATGTAACACCTCCCAGCTGAGCTCACACGGGCCAGACTGTGTTGTGTTGTACAACCCTCCCTCCTTCCCGCCCACAGCTGGGAGGAGGCGGAGCTTCTGCCGCAAGCCCCTCCTCTCCCTCCCTCCCTCCCTCTCACCCGCCTGCCTGCATGCATGTTGGACTGCCAAGCGCAAGTTATTTCCACACCGCCAGCGGCAGGAACAAGAGGCGGTGGCCCATATAAGGCAGGCGGGAACATTGTGTTCTTCTGGCTCCGCCGTCGACAGGTCCAGCTGCCCGCCCTTCTTTCCACAGTAAACATTCCAATTTGGCTCTTCAAACAGACGGGAACAAGATAATGAATAGGGAGTCAGCATCAGAGGAGCAAACCGAGGAGAACCAAGCCTAGGCTGGAAGGCACTGGGGAAGGCACGGAGGCTCAGATTCCAATTCTTTCTTTTTTTAGAGGAAGGGGAAGATATTAAAAGCCACCCACTGCTGCATTCATCTCTGTGAGTGTCTGCAAAGCAGCCCCGAGAAAGGGGAATGGGAGACCTGAAGCGATTTGTGGTAGGTACACACAGCATAAAGGAGGGGTGTGAATCGGGATGGCGAAGCAGGGGACGGGGAAGATTGAGAGATGAACACGGAAAACCAGCAGGAGGTGGGAGCCGCCATCCCACGGCTGTGGGTTTGAATCCTCCTTCCAATCACTGGGGAAGGGAGGGCGAGGGGTAATGATCTTACAGGGTTATGTTATCCTTTAGGACATAGGTGTCAAACTCGCGGCCCTCCAGATGTTATGGACTACAGTTCAGCATCATGCTGGCAGGGGATGATGGGAACTGTAGTCCATAACATCTGGAGGGCCGTGAGTTTGACACCTGTGCTTTAGGAGGTCTCCACTTTAGTGGGGGGGGGGGGGATTAGCTGGAGACAAGGGGCAAGAGGGGATAACCGGGAGCAATAATTTACACACAACAGGAGAGTCCTAGGTGAAAACTCTCAAATGAGCAGGAACGGTTCGTTGAAGGGGATTTTTATTGAAGAATTCAGTAGTGGAAGCAAGAAATATATATTTTAAGCTATGAGAAAATCCATACAGGGCACACGAGGGCCGGCTGAGAGGAAAGCGAGGCAGCTGCAAACTGATCGGTGATAGTTACCAGGTTGGAAGTGACGTCCAGGGAAAGCGATGTCGAAGAGGAAAACAACCAGAGCTTCCAGGAACAAAACAACGAGCCCGCACGCAAGGAAGGGTGAACATATGGATGCAGAAAACACACACACATGCACACACTGAATGGACAAAGGACCAATTTTTATACCCCCAAATGGGTCCTGAGATAGTACGAGGGAAACTGGCAGGTAAAGCCAAGAGGCAAAGAATTGACTTATTTTTCAGGGGGCCCACAAAAAGATAGGAGAGCCTTGATAAGTCGCCAGGACCCAAGAGAATTCCTGGGCTGTCCCCTTGAATACTGACTGGTGGCCAAGATGAGTGCAGATAGGGTAAGCGACGGTCTGCTCGGGATTAAATTGCAGACCGATTAAATCATTAAATCATTTTAGGGTAAAACCGTGGGAATTAGCTAGACCCGCTGTCCAGCCAGGTGCACCTGAGTGCCGGCATGAAAGTTCAGCAGCAAACTGCTTCCTTGCCCGGGCTGGAGACACAAGATGGATCCTAAAACTCCCCGAGGTATCAAATTTTGTGAGGAGCCAGTGTCTTGCTCTTACGCCATCCTTTGGACCCTACGCCATCCTTTGGACCCTGGCCCAAATGCACATAGTTGCACCTCTTGACGCCTGGTCTTTAAGAAGCCACGAGACTGTTTCTTTATTGGTGCAAAAGACTAGCATGCAGCTGGCTCTGTAGAACTGATGATGATGAATCACCCAGGAAGGCCTCCATGACCTGCCCTCCTTCCAAATCAAGTTGCTGAAGGAGCTGTCTCTCACAGCAAAAGGCCTTGCTGGCAGAGTTAAAGACACACACCGCCCCCTTTCTTGACACCACTCACAGCCTAGACCAGGGGTAGGGAACCTGCGGCTCGAGAGCCGCATGCGGCTCTTCTGCCCTTCCACTGCGGCTCCATGAGCCGAGCCGCCGGCTTCATCCTTGCCCACCATGCAGGCAGCAGGGCGGGCGCACCAATTGCCCGCGGCCGGCTAGGCCACGCTGCGGGCTTCCCCTCTCACCCGACCCGTTGGAGCAGGGCGGGTGCTTTCCCAGCGGCCAGCAAGGCTGAGCCACCGGCTTCATCCTTGCGGGCGCACCAATTGCCCGCGGCCGGCTGGGCAGTGCCGCAGGTTTCCCCTCTCACCCGCCTTGTTCGAGCGGGGCGGGTGCTTTCCCGGCGGCCGGCAAGGCCGAGCCGCTGGCCCCATCCTTGCCCGCCCTGCAGGGCGGGTGCATCCATGCGCCTCTCAGAATGAGTGGAGTAAAAGGTAAAAAAACCCAATATATACAGTGTTATCTTTATTTTAAATGTCAAAAATTATTTGCGGCTCCAAGTGTTTTCTTTTCCCGTGGAAAACGGGTCCAAATGGCTCTTTGATTGTTAAAGGCTCCCTACCCCTGGCCTAGACGCTGTTGTGGGCTGCAACCAACCCCAAAGGCAGTATTTCTGACTACGATCTGGGAGACCCAGCTTCGAATCCCTGCTTGGCTACGGAACCGACCCTGGGCCAGAAATATCCCTTCCGCCTAATCTACCCCACAGATTTGTTGTGAGGACGAAACAGAGGGGAGGGCACTGCTTTAAACCACTCTGGGGAGAAAGGGGAAGTGTAAATTAAGTCAATAAATAATAATAACAATGCTGCATCAGGGTCAGTGCCGTGCTTCCAGATTCTCCGGTTTCAAAAGATGGCTGCCCTCTGCTGACAGCGCCCAGCTTGGCCCAGGAATGTCGGCCTGACAGTTTTTGTTTCTTGCAGGAGCGCCTCGCCCAGACACACTTCTCCGGGACATTATGTTCCAGAACAGCAGAAGTGGGGCAGCGCCTTGGAGGAGAAGTAGCACACGGCAGAGACGCTGGGAAAAAGAGCCCCACACGTGGCTCGGCGCTCCGCAACACACGCCCCGGGACGCTGCTGGCAGAGAGATCGGCACCCAGAACCTGAGTCACCGCGGCTCCACCCAGCCTCCCCAATAACCTTTGTCCTACTGTACAGGGGGAACATTTTGTTACTGTAAAGTTGGCAGACCCGGCAAAAGGAGGGAGCTGGTCAGGAATGCCCATTTTGACTGCACTCTGCAACGCCAGATCAAGATGCAGTAGATATATAAAGTCCGCCTTGCTTTTTCGGATACCGCTTCCACTAGAGAGGATTCAGCAGCACCCAAAGTCCTTAACGGAGCCTAAAAAGATTCTGCAGGAATACAAATGCGCTTCCGTGACCAGCGAGGCACGTCTCGTCGGCTGATATTTTTTTCCGTCGCACCCAACCCTGTTGCCTGTTAACGTTTTTGACCACTTTGGAGCACCTCACCAACCAACGTGGCCCCAGACCAAGATACTTCGAACGCCCCTTTTCCTTCATTCTCACCTTCACATCCCAGGGAAGAAAGAAACTGGTACCTTCGAGTGGGTCATTCCTCGGGAACCCGACGGATCACCTGCAGGAAGCTGCAAACTTTGCAAACCTGTCCCTGCACCGGAATGCCAGCCGTGCCTTCGCCGGGAACACGGTTTAACGGGCCGGTTAACGGCTGCGGATAATTATAACTGATCCCGCCAGAGGGGCCTTGACCCCTGCCGGGATGCCCCAGGCTTGGATGTTCTTGGCGCTAATCTTGCAGCTCTCGGGAGCCCGCTCATCACGGCCGTCAAGAATTAAGCTTCGCTTTAGCCGTCCTTTTTCCGTCACACGCTCTGTCCCACCATCTGCCTGGCCCGGCGGCAGCACCACGTAGGGCGGCATTCGCCACGTCTCTGCACTCCATCTGACCGGCTTTCTGGGTCAGGCGATGACAGAGGGATCATGGCAGGGGGGGTGGGAGCGTCATTTACAAGTTCAGGAACCCATACGCAGCGTACATGTCAAACCCTTTCGTCTTCTGCTTTGGAAGCGTCTCAGCTGCCCACCGGAGCTGGGTTCTATCTATCTGCCCGATGTTCTCTTGTCTTAATTTTCCTTCCTTCCAGTACCACCATCGCGCTGGACTTTCCCACCAATGAATGCAACTCATCCTCAGCTGACAGAAATGGGAGGCACGAAAGACTGACCCCCACACAATGACAGGAAGCTGAGAGGGAGGGGGCGGGACACCCATCCAAAAAGGAATGTCAGAAAAGGAGAGAAGCAATCCATCTCCCGCTCTGTGTGTGTGGGGGGGAGAGACAACTGGAAGGGGGTGGGAATATAAACCCCCAAGCTCGTGGCCTTCCTCTATGTCAGAGGTCTGCAACCTGTGGCTCTCCAGATGTTCATGGACTACAATTCCCATCAGCATATCAGCCTGCTGGCAGGGGCTGATGGGAATTGTAGTCCATGAACACCTGGAGAGCCACAGGTTGCAGACCCCTGCTCTAGGTAACATTTCCACAGCGCACCTTAGGAAAGGGGGCTTCATTTTACGGCCCTCCTTGCCAGCAAAATGCCTCTTATATCTTCAGAGGAACGAACAGAAGACTAAGAGGCAGGAAATCCTGTATGGCTATTTTTTGGGGGTGGGGGGAGCATTGCTGAGGATTCGTTTGCCACGTCGGTCCTGCTATTAAAGCCACTCAGGAATCATCCGAGGCTTATTTCTGCTTGGGGCTACACTGACAATTATTTGCTTTCCGTTGACAAAGGAACTTAGTAGCAGGAAATGCAAATGAAGAACAGGGAAACAAATTCACCGCAGATGCCTGGAAAAGTGAGCGGCAGGACGCAAGTCTCCCTAACCTTCATAAAGAAGCGATCTAGCACACAGGTGTCAAATTCGCGGCCCTCCAGATATTATGGACTACAGTTCCCATCATCCCCTGCCAGCTGGCAGGGGGAGATGGGAACTGTAGTCCATAACATCTGGAGGGGCGTGAGTTTGACACCTATGCAGCAGTGTCTGAGCAGGAGACGTTCCCACCTGAACAATGCACTTTTCACGAGCCACAGAACTCAACGATTAGGCAAGAAAAGGAGCTTTTGGTACAAGATGACCACAGGCCACAAGAAGGAATTCAAAAGACCCAGGTCAGATGTCAGTTTTCAGGTACCGCAAGTTAACCAATTGCTAACTGCAGCTTGAGCTATTTCCATCGACCTGGCCTATGGCTGCACCTTTTTGGGACACCTGAACAATCGGTCGGCTGCGTTGCTCTCTTTCGTTGACAAAATGCTCACTTGCGTTTCCTTCGTCGGGGCAGACAAAACTGCCAAAGGATGTACTAATGGCCACAGGCATCTATGGCTTTAAAAGGGGGTTAGCCAGATTAACGGAGGAGTGGCTTCTAGCCATGGTGACTACAAGAGAACCTCCACGATCCAAGGCAGTCTACCTCTGAATTTTAGTGCCCCAAGGCAACATATGGAGAAGGCCTCTGCCTCTATGCCCTCCAGAGAAACTGATTGGCTGCTGCTTAAGACAAGATGGTGGACTATCTGTCTGAACCAGGAAGGCTTTTCAGATATGCTGAATAATGTTTATTTGTTTACATTTATTCCTGGCCCTTTACCACACTCTCAGGGCGAGTGAAAATAAAATAAAAAACTCTACAAAATCTGATCCAAGAATGATAAAAATTACAATAAAACCCCATCCTAAATGCCCTGAAACAATCTAAAACCTCAAACACCGACCCCACCCACCCACAAAAATGGGAGAGGTGAACAGAACCTCAGCAGACCCCTCCAAGTGAAGGGGCTCAGTCAAACGACCAGGTGATGAAACTCCAAGAGAGTAGGTGCCTAGCAAACATTCTGGAGGGTGGATATTCCATGGTATGGGGGCCACTGTTGAGAAGGCCTTCCGGGATGCCCCCACTCATTGTTCTACATTGGGAGGGAGGCAATATTGACCATTTCTTGGTCGCTAACTTGCCTACGTGGGCACAAATTGCACCCTGTTACAAAACCAGGACAATTAAAAGGTCAGCACAATAGCTTGTTTGCCACGAGTAAAACCACGTTTCCCTCTCCAAACCAAGCAGCTCCCCACCCACGGCCCCTAACTCTCCCCCTCTGTGCACCCACCCACTCAGATAAACCCCAGGGCCGCACAGCGAAGCAGGTGAAGCCCCGGTGAGATAACATGACTCACTCTGGCGAGGAATATTACATGAGCGCAAAACCCCAGCAGGCCCCTCTCGCAAGATGCTCTCGCTTCCCTGCCCCGTTATTACATAATATCAGCGGATAGCCGGTGCCACACACAATTCCTAAGCAGCAGTTACCTAATCACTGCGTTCTTACGAAAGACGCACGCAGGTAAGGACGCCGGCCTGGACCGGCATAAGGCACAACACTATTTCCCCGGGTTCCCGGCACCCGCAGAAATCAGACACGCGCAACTTTCAAGAAAGAGTATTTCAGATGGCAGGACCTGCTGTTGTCCGTCGCTCTAATCTCTTTCAGCCATCTGAAGCTGCGAGAAGGGAGGCTTCGACTTCTGCCCACTAGCGGTAAGAAAACCAAACAGGCAGCGCCCCAGATCTCAGAGGCGCACGCAGGTGGGGAATACAACACCCGAGCCCAGGGAACGCACGATGCTGCACAACAAACACAGCAAAAGCTGTTCCGGTTTCTACACACACAACCCTGGGATCCCTACCTGCTTGTAAATGTGCACAGCCTGAGTTTTCAAGAGCCAGACTGAAACCAATTTAAATAGGAACAACACACCAATCAGCTGATTATTTTTTTTTGCAAACACGCTACTTAGTACTACCGCTCTAGCCTGACCTACAATAATCAGCTTCTCCTGATCTCCCTGTGCCCTCGTTGTATTGCTTTATCCCTCGATTCACCTAAGAGATGTCTTGCTCTTGATCCTTCCCGTACTGGGATGCTTTCTTGCTCTCCTGTGCTTAAATGATCTCTCTGTACAGAAACACACTTGACACAAATACCTCTGGTCCAAATCCCCCACTCCCCATGAAAGTAGAACTCCCTAAGGAGCCTTTCAACAGACCAACAGACCACTGGTCCCAAATGATATAGCCTAGAAGTGGTACAGTCCTGCTGCGTGGCATATCCAGACCATGCTCACCCCAGGCTACCTTTCCACTCTTTTCCCACCAGACCCCTTTTCCTAGACGTCTGATAATACATCATTGTTGTTGTTGTTGTTATTCACAACTTTCACGTCTAACTTTTCTGCCAAAGGCATCAGCTACCTTTCCTCAAGAGCATCCTGACTGGAGTCCTTCAATCTGCCTGAATGTTCTCCCCAAAACAAAAATGCCCCTCCCTTTTTTATCTTCCCCGCTTCTCATAGTGTGAATTCCTGACATCGTCCAATTATCTGCAACGCCCCCATTGTCCCTTTCTGAAACCCAGGCTGCTGAACAATTAAACGCACACCCCCTCCAAACATTTATCTCGGCTCTCTTTTTTATATATAGGAGTCGTGAGGCTACATAGAAAGAGACAATGGGGATTGTTCGTTGACATGTTTATCAAAAACACAAATAAAATCTTTAGTAAAGACCAAACTATTCAGGCTGAAGACTCCTCCTTACATGAATGTTTGGATATGAAACCAGCTTCCTTTAGTAAAGTTCATGTACAATGCATTTGGGGGAAAAGGTGGGGGGGGGGACTTTGAAAATATTAGCATGGAACAGCCTGGCATAAACCCAACCTGTGCCTCCCAATTTTCCTCCGGTGCCTCAACCCCAATCAACTTTCTCCCTCCATCCCATCCAACCTCCACCATTTAACCCTCTTTTCTTTTTTTCTTGGAGGTCACACTTAGTTCTGCTTCTCAGACCTCCCCGGCTTGTTCGGCCCCCTACGGTCCTTAATGCCTTTTTCCTTCACATCCCATTTCTTTACTGCCCACCCAAAACCAGTTCAGGGTCTGCGACCTGTGGCTCTCCAGATGTTCATGGACTAAAATTCCCATCAGCCCCTGCCAGCATAGCCAATTGGCCACATTGGCAGGGGCTGATGGGAATTGTAGTCCATGAACATCTGGAGAGCTGCAGGTTGCAGACCCTGTCTCTTTTTGAACCCCTCACAACCCAAAATCCCATCTTCCCAACCACAAGATCCCCAAGTCCCCTTCCTATCCTGAACCACTCCCTTCCTCAGCAACCTCCCTTAATTTTCTGACCCCACCCAAAGCCTTCCCCTCCCCGATTTCTCTACACACACCCCCACTCTAAATGCCCTCACCTTTGCTCAAGCCCCCCTACTCAACATGCATCATGTTAATAGGCTTTGGTTCAGTTCTATTTTTAGACCTCTGATTGATTCTACAACCCTAAATGCTGCTGGATTGTTTACTGACTGTCCCTTGAGCCTTTCAATTGTGTTGACTCACTCTGTGTAATCTGCCTTCAGCCCAAGTGAGGAAAAGCAAACTGCAAGTGACATAATTAAAATTAAGCCCCAATCTGGAATTTCTCCTAGGGAACCCCGCCCTATCCCTTCTCATCTCCCACTCCAAGATGTTTTCTAACATTCTCTCTTCCTTCTATTTCTACAGCCTTCATTTCTTCCATTTTTGCCTGCCCCTAGCTACCAAATCATATCCTTTCTGGGGTTCCTGACACCCATTTTCTTCACCCATCCCAATATTTTCTCCCACCCAACTCAAACCCTACAACCCCCCCCCCCCCCAATTTCCCAATAGGCACTCCTCCCCCACCCTTCTCTTCCCTCCTTGTGGGACAATATTCAACTCTGGATTGGGAAACCCCCGGAGGAGATTTTTTGCAGCCCTGTGGAGAGAGAATTCAGCAGAGTCACAATTTGTTACTCTAGGGACTTAGGTTTGCTTTGAAGCTTTGGCTGGCTTTATGGTATTAACAGTTTGCCCTCCAAAGCTTTTCCTCCAGGGAAACTGATCTCTAGTATGGAATTCAGCTGGATTCCGGGAGAACTCCAGGCTCCACCTGGAAACTGGCAACCCTGCCCCTCCTTTCTCAAAAGCCACCCAGAATTCCCTTTCGTCGCCTGAGACCTAGCCTGCCCCAATGGCCCCCCCTAAGCCCCACTCCTCCACCTCAAGCCCTTCGCCACTGTGACCCACTTGGACCCCAAACTCTCCTCCCCACAAGCTGCCCTCCCTGATCCCACCCCATAAGCGATCTTCTTTCCTCTACTTTTTTTTCCCCTGGCGCCCAATTGCCGCCCTCCAGGATCCTGCAATTGCCCTATTAGGATCCTGCATTTGCCCTATTAGGTCCCGCCCCCCTTCAGCTCCCCTTACTTCAACAGCCGACCCTCTCCTGCGACCTTCCGCTCAGCCCAAGAATCCAGACGTGCGCTCTCGGCTCAGGCACCATGCACCCGTCTGCGTGAGTTGCAATACCGTTGGGCACGCCCCCTCACTCCCGCCTTCCCATTGGCCGACTCGGTGACCACTCTCCGCCCCCTTTCCCCCGCCGGCTCCCATTGGATGTTCTCTCCCGGACGTCATCCCCAGGCCGCCGCATCATTGGTCACCCAGCCCCGCGACATGCACAAAGACACGTGAAGCGAAGCCTGTCCCTGCGCAGGTGCGCCCCCTCCCGGAGCGCTTGACTCCGGTCGGCCTCGGCGCGTCTCTGATTGGGTGGCTGCGCGGCAGCATGCTAAGGTCCGCGTGCTCCGGCCGCGCCCTCCTCCTGCACCGATTGGCTGGGCCCTCCTATCAGGCTCCCGATTGGCTCGCGCAGGCCCGGCCCGCAGCAGAAGGAAAAACGTGCGGGAAGGGCTCACGAGGCGGCTGCTGCTGCGACTGTTTACAATCCTCGGAGAGTGCGCAAGGGGGCGTGGCAGGAGTGGGGGCGTGGCCTCCGCTGGAAAGCTGTTGTGGCAGAGGGGGCGGGGCTGTGCTGGTGCCGAGAGTCTTTGAAGACTAGAGCAAAATCCTTCCCAAGGTCTGCAACCTGCGGCTCTCCAGATGTTCATGGACTACAAATCCCATCAGCCCCCGCCATGCTGGCAGTTGGCCGCATGGCAGGGCTGATGGGATTATGATCCAGGCTATCGGAAAGCTCCCCTTTCGATCAAACCCGCCCAGACTATGAAAGTTGCAGGACTACATTTTAAAACTTTACTTCTCCTGTCGCTAATGCACCTTGAAAATGCAACAGTCTATACTCGCAGTTTATAGGAAAGTGCTGCTTATATAACACAAGACTGTTGTGACTATTGTGACATAAACATGTGTAAAACCTCACACAAAATGTCGTATGCCTCACGTGCCTGTCTAATTATATCCATGCATATCTGGTGCCTGTATACACGAAAAGGGTAGCGCTTATTTTATTTAAAATGTTTTAACGCTGCCTTCCGCAGCTGGAGTCCACAAGTTGGCAGGGACAGAAACATTTGAGCAATTAAAAATAAAAGTTAAAAAAAATTCTAATTATAAAATTCAGTGAGAGAAACACATAACTAGAAAGAGGGCCAGCAACTGTTACCGGGGGTATGCCAGATGAAACGAACAAAAATACACTATACATAAATGAGTTTATAAAACATTTATTTTGCAAAGGAAAAAAACCCTGATTTATGCTTCAATTAGCCCACTAAATTGAATGTGTGGTCTTTCATAAAGCATGCATATAATTGATTGGGCACATACACACACCCTACATGATAGGCCTTCAGAAAAAAATACAACCTTATTGCAATAAGATTTATGGTTCCACCTACACCCCACCCCATACTAGTTTGAAGATGGAGTGGGGAGTTGGTGCAGTTTTAAAGGAAATATCTTGGGCAGCTGTTGAGATAGGAGAGATTAGGTCAGCTGAGAGGAGAAAGCGTGCCCTCAGTCTCCTAAACATTCATTCATAATATGAAGTGGTTGGAGTCTTGCGAGACCCTGGTTCGAAAACCCATGCTCCCATAGAGGCGCACTGTGCGGGACCTTGGGTCAGTATTGCACATTCAGCCTCACCTACCTCGCTGGGTCGTTGTGTAAGGATAAAGCAGAGGAGAATGAAGCAACTCACTCTGGGCCCCACCACTGAGAAAGGCAAGGTACAAATTACATGCAGACATACTGAGCATAGGAGCAGCAGTGGCGTAGTGGCTAAGAGCAGTGGCTAAGAGCAGGTGCACTCTGATCTGGAGGAACCGGGTTTGATTCCCAGCTCTGCCGCTTGAGTTGTGGAGGCTTATCACAAAATTCAGATGGCCTGGGCACTCCACACATGCCAGCTGGGTGACCTGGGAGGGCTAGTCACAGCACAGACTCTCTCCAGCTCCACCCACCTCACAGGGTGTTTGTTGGGAGGAAGGGCAAGGAGATTGTAAGCCCCTTTGAGTCTCCTACAGGAGAGAAAGGAGGGATATAAATCCAAACTCTTCTTCTTGGCTGTTGATGCTTTGGGCCAGTCACACACTCTCAGCCTAGCCTACCTCGCAGGGTAGATGGGAAGAAAAAGTAGAAGAGGGGGAAACGATGTATGCCACTTTGGGCTCCCATTGGACAGGTGGGGTCTGCAGGAAACAAATAAATTATAAAGAATATGTATAGAAAATGCCACCAGACCAGAAAAAAGGCAGCTCATGGATTTGAAAAGAATAGGCAATATCAAAACGAGCCAGTATCTAGTAGCGTAAAGGGGCCTTCCTAAAATAGGCTAGAAGCAAACCATTAAAAGCAGCTTTAAAAAGAGAGAAGATCATCCCTCATTTCAAAGCCCGGGTAAAAATAAACTGTTTGGCTAGTTGCCTGGAGGACGGTAAGGAGGATGAGCCTGGAACTTATTTTCATGGACTTCACAAACACACCGTAAGCTCCGGAGGACTTCCTTCTGAGGAGACCTGCAGAGGACTGGAGTATTCCAAGTGATATTGTTGGGGAAAAAAATTCCCAACAATATCAGCCTGCCAAATCTTCTTCCCAGATTCTTTTACTTTTAGCAGCTGCGTGTCAGGCAAAAACGCAGCAGGTAGAGCTTTGCCCTGTGTTTGAAATAACTCTTGATGGGACGGCATAGCCTGCTCTATGTCTGGTCTGATCGATGCTTTCTCCTTTTTCCCCTTTGATGTTTAACGCCTTGATAACAAATGTAGATAACTAGGCAAGACGCTGTAAAATATTCTGGCTTTGGGCAACAGGATATGTCCCTTGCACCACAGCGGGAAGGTTTCACAGCTGGCATAACTTTCTCCCTTCTGCGTCCTTGGCTGTGAATCCTAAACAATTATTTTTCACACTTTTGCTGGGAGAAAGGGAGGGAATAAAAAAAGGCCTAGGAAAAGCCAGGTCTCCAGAATTGGCTTTCTCAAGCTAGGGACTACTGTCTACCTTTAAAAAAACCGCTTCTGATCAAGGGTTTGTTTATTGACTTAAGGGCTGAGACCTAACATTAAGTCAGTTTACGACTGGGAAATAAACAATCTCCGCAAAGTTTGTTCTGTTGCACATGTGAAAAGCAGTGTGACCTGGGAGTAAACAGGCATCCGGAAGAATTCTTAGGGAAACATCAAATAGATTTTGGGTAGCTCAGGTGGGAATTGCTCAAGATCAAAATCTGCCACTGTTATAATGCAGGAGGAGGGGATTTTTTTGAGATATTATGAAGTATTTTTCTTTGTTTTACCCAGGGGGAGGGGGCACATAATTTTGTGAAACACTTCTTCACACAACTTCTTCACAACACTTCTTCACACACAAGGAAACACTTCTTCACACAACGAATTATTGGTGTTTGGAATATGCTGCCACAGGAGGTGGTGATGGCCACTAACCTGGATAGCTTTAAAAGGGGCTTGGACAGATTTATGGAGGAAGAGAGGTTACGATCTATGGCTACCAATCGCCCAGTCCTCCTTGATCTCAAATTGCAAATGCCTTAGCAGACCAGTTAACTTTCGGGGCAGCAGCCGCTTGAAGAGCCTTGCTTTCACCTCCTGCATGTGAGCTCCCAAAGGCACCTGGTGGGCCACTGCGAGTAGCAGAGTGCTGGACTAGATGGACTCTGGTCTGATCCAGCAGGCTAGTTCTTATGTTCTTATGTGCATGTGTGTGTTTCCCCCAAGCTTTCTGTTTGCAAATATAAAGTTTGACTTCAGTAGGGAACCTGCGGCTCTCCAGATGTTCAGGAACTACAATTCCCATCAGCCTCTGTCAGCATGGCCAATTGGCCATGCTGGTAGGGGCTGATGGGAATTGTAGTTCCTGAACATCTGGAGAGCCGCAGGTTCCCTACCCCTGAGAGACCAATCGTTTGTCTGGAGATCTTGGTTTCCAACAAGAGTGGCAGCAGCCGTCCAGAGTCACAAGGCGCGCTCTTTCACCTCCCCTTCTGCTGGGTCCTTTTAACTGAGGATGCCCGGGTCTGAACTTGGGAAGTTCTGCATGCAAAGTAGGAACTCTGCCACTGAGCTGCAGCTAATCCCTAAAACCTTGGGCCCGCCTTCCGAGACACCTTCTTCCGGCAGAGCTGATCACCTCCCTCTCTCAGCCCCACAGTCCGCCCCACGGCTTCCCAAGGCACGTTTGACTCCTCCCACTCCCCCATGGCTCACATCCTTGCTGTGTACAGGCTATTTCCAATTCAGGGACAGGAACCCGCCTGCCAGAGGCAATGCCCTTCCTGCTCCAGCTTGCACCAAATCACAGCCTAGAAAGCTGGGTCAGGAGGTGAGGACATTTTGTTCCTGTCTGACTGGAATTATTAATAGACAAGCTCCAGGGCCTGGCTGTTCTCTCTTCCTCCCACACCGACTGGAAAAGCAGTTCTCCAGACCCTGCGATTGGCTGAAGCCACAACTACGCTTCCTTGTGCTTCTGCCACACTTCGCACCTAGATTTTAGGGAGCCGAAAGAAAGAAAGAAGGAAGGAAGAAAGGAAGGAAGGAAGGAAGGAAGAGAGGAAGGAAGGAAGGAAGGAAGGAAGAGAGGAAGGGAGGAAGAGAGGAAGAGAGAAAGGAAGGAAGGAAGGAAGGAAGGAAGGAAGGAAGGAAGGAAGGAAGGAAGGAAGGAAGGAAGAGAAAAAAGAAAGAAAGAAAGAAAGAAAGAAAGAAGAAAGGAAGGAAGGAAGGAAGAAAGGAAGGAAAGAAGAAAAAAGGAAGGAAGGGAGGAAGAAAGAAAGAAAGAAAGAAAGAAAGAAAGAAAGAAAGAAAGAAAGAAAGAAAGAAAGAAAGAAAGAAAGAAAGAAAGAAAGAAAGAAAAGGCTCTCTAGATCCTTCCATGAAAAAGAATGGGCTGATTGCACCCACTGGCCTGATGCTCCCTTCCAAGCCACATCCCTTGCGACCTTCACCCCACACACCACGAGCCGGGAAACACCTCTGGAATTCTGACAGGGGGTCACGGGCACCACCAGCGGTGGGATTCAGCCAGTTCGCACCACTTCGGCAGAACCGGTTGTTAAAATGGTGCTTGTAAACAACCGGTTGTTAAATTATTTGAATCCCACCACTGGGCACAACTGATACCCGCAATAAAAATCAAAGAAGCACACTTTCATTTTATTAATCTTATATTTACTTTTACTACTATTATTATTCTTGATACAAAAACAGTAATACACAGCAAACAAGATCAATATGCTGGATTTTGTATTACATCACACGTCGGACACTTCCCAAGCATCTAGGACTGTGTGATGTATCGGCGAATAATGCGTGCAGAGCCGAGTAGGGTGGCCTTTTGCAGCTGACATATGGTGATTTTGTCAGCGCCGATTGTTTTTAAGTGCCCTCCAAGGTCTTTAGGCACTGCACCCCGTGGGCCGATCACCACTGGGACCACCTTTACTATTATTATTATTAAGCCATATTTGCTTAGGTAGTGTACTTAGGGTTTTTTTTTTAATTCCTTAAGGCCCCCATTGTGTACGTGACTATGGAGGCATCCAAGCTTGGCTCATGGAGCTACACCCTCTGCTTCAATGGCCCCGCAGTTTGAACACAAAAGACTCATGAAACATCACAAAAGGGGGCAGGGCTTGTGACTGCTTTTACCAACCGCACCCAGGAAGAACACCTTTAGCAGCGGCTATCACCTTTTGTCTCCTGATGGAACCAAACCGATGAGGTCCAAAGCAGGAGACTTGGGCCACCTATGAGATCACCCACAGCAGAGAAGACCCTGCTCCGCCCCTTGGACTTGCCTTCCACCAATGAGAAAATAGGACCTTTTATTATTTACCCTCCTCCAGCAGTGGCGTCGGAGGTTAAGAGCTCGTGTATCTAATCTGGAGGAACTGGGTTTGATTCCCAGCTCTGCCGCCTGAGCTGTGGAGGCTTATCTGGGGAATTCAGATTAGCCTGGGCACTCCCACACATGCCAGCTGGGTGACCTTGGGCTAGTCCAGGGGTAGGGAACCTGCGGCTCGAGAGCCGCATGCGGCTCTTCTGCCCTTGCACTGTGGCTCCACGAGCCGAGCCACTGGCCCCATCCTTGCCCGCCCTGCAGGCAGCAGGGGGGGCGCACCAACTGCCTATGGTCGGCTGGGCCACACTGCGGGGTTCCCCTCTCGCCCGCCCCGTTGGAGCGGGGCGGGTGCTTTCCCGGCGGCCGGCAAGGCCGAGCCACCAGCTTCATCCTTGCCCACCAGGCAGGCAGCAGGGCAGGCACATCCATGCGCTTCTCAGAATGAGCGGAGTAAAAGGTTTTTAAAAAAACCCTATATATATATAGTGTTATCTTTATTTTAAATGTCAAAATTTTTTTGCGGCTCCAAGTGTTTTCTTTTCCCTGTGGAAAACGGGTCCAAATGGCTCTTTGAGTGTTAAAGATTCCCTACCCCTGGGCTAGTCACAGCTTCTCGGAGCTCTCTCAGCCCCACCTACCACACAGGGTGTTTGTTGTGAGGGGGGAAGGGCAAGGAGATTGTCAGCCCCTTTGAGTCTCCTGCAGGAGAGAAAGGGGGGATATAAATCCAAACTCTTCTTCTTCTTCTTTGTGTTTGAATTTCCCCCCTATAAATTGTGTTGCAAGCCCCTTGTTGGGCGCGTTGGTTTTTAATAAAGTGTTCCTGCTTCAAGATTCTTGTATCTGCCCTTACTTCCATTGGGAATCCCTCTCACCTTGCCGGGCCGGGTTTCGCGGCTGCCTGGTTGGTACTGCTTCAGCTCAGCAGCATTAATTGTTAGTCTGGCAGCCAATAGTAACACAGCCACAAACTCCCCACCACAGAAGGCGAAGCCAACTACCAAATGTCAGGGAGTCAGGTTAGATTTAACTCTGATAGGGTCTTTTCTGCCCAAAACATGGGAACTTTATTTAATAGGATGCATTTTCATCTGCACGGCCAATGTGAAACCCTGCTGAGCAAAAGCCCCACCTAGCTGTGTTCGAAGCCCTTGGGGGGCTCCCGGAAATGCATCGGCAGGAGCCAGGACATCTCGCTGGGAACCTCTGCCATAAGCAGACAACTGCGTTTTTATATTCCTCTTTTCTCCCCCCTTGGAATTTAAAGCAGCTTAGAGCATCATTCTTGCTTCCTACAGTTTCTCATAATTCTGGGGAATAAACCAGGCGGAGACGGGCCCAAAATCACTGGGCCAGCTTCCATGATAGGATTTGAGTAGGGATCACTCAGGGTTCTAGTCCATCACTACGCCAGAGGTGGGATCCAGCAGATTCTCACAGGTTCCCAAGAGTAGGTTACTAATTATTTGTGTGTGCCGAGAGGGGGTTACTCATTGGTGATTTTGCCACGTGATTTTGGCCTTAGTTACGCCCCTCCTCTCAGCAGTAGTGCCCAGAACTTGAAGCAGTCTAGCAGGAGGTGCCGCAGCGTGCGAGGCAGCCTGCGCCTGCGTGCATTCGTTTCCCACCCAAGGACCGGTGCAGCGGCTGCGTCCTTGCCACAGCCCCGCCCAGGAATGCCCCGCCCCCAGAATGCCCGGCCATGCCCCGCCCAGCCCCATTGGCGCTATGCCACAGTTTGAATCCCACCACCATGGGAACCTGTTACTAACATTTTTGGATCCCACCACTGACTACGACCATTACACCCCACTCATTGAAGGGGCATACAGACTGGTTATAATCAGGTCCACCAAGTGACTTGGAAGCCAGAAACCCCCTCCTCTTCATCCAAACTGAGCATTTTTATCAGAGGCTGTAGAATATAGAACAAAGGCAAATTGCACTTTGACGAAGGGAGTTTTGACTCTCAAAAATTTATACCCTGGAAATCTTGTTGGTCCTTAAAGTGTGAGCGGATTCAAATTTGTGCAGGCTTGGACACTGAGTAGCCATAACATTAGAGCTCCCAGATTTTATCATAATCTATGAATGAAGAGAAGAAGAGTTTGGATTTATATCCCCCCTTTCTCTCCTGTAGGAGACTCATCTCCTTGCCCTTCCCCCCTCACAACAAACACCCTGTGAGGCGGGTGGGGCTGAGAGAGCTCTGAAGAACTGTGACTAGCCCAAGGTCACCCAGCTGGCGTGTGTGGGGGTGCACAAGCTAATCTGAATTCCCCAGATAAGCCTCCACAGCTCAAGCGGCAGAGCGGGGAATCAAACCCGGTTCCTCCAGATAAGAGTGCACCTGCTCTTAGCCACTACGCCACTGCTGCTCCAGTTATAGTTTTGGAGCGGGTGGGGTGGGGGGGAGGGGACAAAACTTCTGAGATGTTTGCAGGGCAGACTTCCTCTCAAGTTCTGTGAACGACCCAAGCAAAACAGGGAACGTGAACCCTACCAATTTCAGCGAACTCAACGTAGGGTTAACTATCCCACTGGTTGCAAGCGGATGCAATCCTGGCTCCAACATGGATGCAGAGCACTCAAATTCCTCTGTGCGGGTTTTGCGGACTCCTCACAGGGAGACGCTATCAAGCCTGGTGTACAAAGAATTCTGCCTTGGAGTAAGAAGATGGGAGAAGGCAGGACGGCCTCCAGCGCAGGACAGTTTTAAAAAGCATGCACTGTGTGGTTATATACTTTTAATAAAACATCCTTATGTTGGGCAGTCGGTTAATTGTACCAACAGCTTACGTTTGCAAGCCGTACCTGAGTGCCTGCACACGATCCACTCACCCATTTGCCCCAGCGGCTGTCCCATTATTGGGGGGGGCGGGGGCTGAAACCACTTAAAATGCAAAGCAAAGACAAGTGACACAAAGTTTGGCGTTCTCCACAGGACATTTATTGTACTTTTTTTAAAATTTAATTTTTTTTTCACAGCATAGTCACCCCCGGTTCTGCCCACACTGGATCCAACCCCTTCCTGAATAAACCCAGGCCTGCTGAGGAAGAGAGAGGAGGAGGAAGGGCGAGCAGCAGAACAACAGAGCCTTACGCCTCAGCCGTAAACCTAGTGTACCTGCTTGCTGGGAACTCGGCACATGAATTAATTCTGCCCCTTCTTGGGTCTCTTATGTCTTGCCAGAGACTCTCTTTGGGGAGCTGGAGAGTAGCAGTGACACCTACTGTCCAGCTAAAGAATTGCAGCTCCTTCTCTCTTCCCTTCCCCATTAAATAAATGCATACACCTGTTTGACCTGAACAGGTACACTTTCCCTTCTGGACTGCGTATACAGGTGGGGACAAGCCAAGTGGTCTTAGCTACTGGATGCCCAAAGGAGTTTCCCTCTCCCATCGCTGCACCCCCCCTCCCACACATACCTTGAACTGTCCCCCCAGGCAGTCCGCAAAGCTAAACACTCACCCAAGAACACGCCAGCTCTACTCTGGACAAGAGGACAGAGAAGGAAAGGATGTTGGTCATGTAACCTCCTGGCTCCCATGTCCCTCCACAGTGGCAGCTAGGACATTAACAGACATATTCTTCCTCCTCTCTCTTCCCGCTCATACTCACACCCCTCCGGGGTGGGACACCCCGTGCCAATACTTCCCTCCAGTTTGGCCAGGGTGCCCCACCGCCATCACGCGATATCATGCCATGAAATAGCGAAGCCTGTCTTCTCGTTCCTCCTGCGATTCCTTGGCATCGGAGAGCGATCGGTACACAGAGAGAGTCGAAAGGGGAGAATTCTGTTTCTTCTCAGGGGGAAAGGGGGGGAGGTTGGGGGGGGGGAGGCGAGAAGGGAAAAAGGGAAAGATGTACCAAAAAATTAAAAAAGTCACAAGTCACCAACGCTATAAACGGGCCAAGAAAGATGGCAGTTTGTGCTCAACAGAGAATTGGAGAGAGTCACTCGCCACGATAATCACAATTATAACATTTGCAGGGCAGAATTGGCTGATCTGGGACAGGGGCGGAAAATGGGGAGGGGGTATTTCCCAACAAGCCAGTCGTCAGACTGACTCATCTCCCCCAGACTCGGGTCTCGCCCGCCCCACACACTCACATGCACGCATAACTAACCCCTTGGCTGCCAGTTCCAATCAGAAGTCAAAAGCGGAGACCCTAAGTGGAAACTTGGCTTTGGGGCAGAGGCAGGATCGGAGACACAAGGGGCATTTGGAGCCTACTTAAAATCGAAACAGGACTAGACAGAAAAGATATTTTCCCACTGGCCCGTGGATTACGTAGCCTTACTGTCCTCAGTTTCCGAAATCCCCATATTACTTGGTACCAAAACGGCTTTGTTGACGCCGCTTTCAAGAAACCTTCCCCAGCGCTTCCTGGAAGGAACTAAATCCCCCTTGTGCCCCCACCCCCACCCCACACATTCATGCTCACACACATATCAATTCCCTACTAATAGGCAGTGACAGCTAAACAGAAGGAATCATAGTTATTCTGGGAACAATAAGTCAAGATCCCTCCACATTTTCTTAAAATATCTCACCTCCTTTTCAGGAGAAGTGTGGAATGTACATTTTCTGTTTCTTTAAAGAAAACGAGGCAGTTTCCAGACAGGATAATTATGGCAGGAAAAGACACCAGCATCATTCTATTTCAGCAGGGAAGACTCCGGCAGGGTTCCCATACTCGCCCCCCCCCCCCTTGCTGAACGAGAGGGAGCTTTAAAGTGTAGTGTTGATTACTTGTCAAGACACAGCACACGGCACAACTCCAGGAATGTTACAGAAGATCACAAAAGGGGGTAAATATTTTGTTCTGCAGGGAAGGGGGCGGGCAGAGAAATTCACAACGAACCACCAGCACAGTCTGATCCGAGCCACTCGGAGCACAGAAATCCCAGGCAGGCAGTGACACGGCATGGGAAATCGCTGTGCTCCGGTTGCAGCCGTCGGTGAAGAATTTAGACATTTCTGAGGTGAAACGAAAAGGGGGGAAAAAAGCACAGAGGAGCCGCATTCAAAGGAACTCGAGTCGCCATTTGGGGGCGGGGGGATTTTATGTTGCAGCCCGCCCCGAAACCTTTGGGGACAGGACAGGGTTAAAAAAAAAGAAAACCCACAGAAATAAATAAATAGCAGCTAGAGGCGTCGAGGAATTTCTGAGCCCAACTAAGAAGGGAAAGGAAGGGAAATCCTTGGTCCTCCAAGATTGTAATTAAAAATCAAGACATTGAAAAAACACCGTCTGAGAGAGAGAGAAGTTGTGTGTGTGGGGGGGGGGGGGGGGGGGGGGGGTCGGCAGAAGAAGGAAAGGAGGAGGGAGATTCCATGACACATGGAAAGTCTAGTAATAAATCTACAAACAGACAAAATATAATTATTATTAATATTATATATATATATATGTATAAATAACAAATCAGGCTATTTACAGGACACCCACACGCAATGCAAACCCACACACACACACACACAGGGGGGACAGGGAGGGGCGGGGAGTATGTCAGGGGTTGGGGGGGCGGGGCTGGAAGATATGGCTGAGATCTAGAGGAGGGGGGATGTGTCGCCCCCTCGCGCCTCTCCCGGCCGCTGCTCCTGGGTGGGAAATGGCTCCGTAGATTCCACTAGGTGCTGAAGTAAACTGCGGAAGGAAGGAAAAGGGGCTGTTAATATGCTGCCACAGGAGGTGGCGACGGCCGCTAACCTGGATAGCTTTAAAAAGGGGCTTGGACAGATTTATGGAGGAGAAGTCGCTCTTTGGCTACCCATCTTGATCCTCCTTGATCTGAGATTGCAAATGCCTGAGGAGACCAGGTGCTCGGGAGCAGCAGCAGCAGAAGGCCATTGCTTTCACATCCTGCATGTCAGCTCTCAAAGGCACCTGGTGGGCCACTGCGAGTAGCAGAGTGCTGGACTAGATGGACTCTGGTCTGATCCAGCAGGCTCTTTCTTATGTTCTTAAGGCCATTGCTTTCACATCCTGCAGGTGAGCTCCCAAAGGCACCTGGTGGGCCACTGCGAGTAGCAGAGAGCTGGACTAGATGGACTCTGGTCTGATCCAGCAGGCTAGTTCTTATGTTCTTAAGGCCCTTGCTTTCTCCTCCTGAATGTGAGCTCCCAAAGCCACCTGCTGGGCCACTGCGAGTAGCAGAGTGCTGGACTAGATGGACTCTGGTCTGATCCAGCAGGCTCTTTCTTATGTTCTTAAGGCCATTGCTTTCACATCCTGCATGTGAGCTCCCAAAGGCACCTGGTGGGCCACTGCGAGTAGCAGAGAGCTGGACTAGATGGACTCTGGTCTGTTCCAGCAGGCTCGTTCCTATGTTCTTAATAGAAGGGGTCTAGAATTAAAACTAAGCTTTGCGATCTGGGGATTTCCACTTGACGACTTGACAACGCTATCAGAAAGATCCTTGGTGCCATCAAGAAAAGACTTTTCCATATGTGGATGTTGGATGCAGCTAGCAAATTTTGCTCCCCCGTCTTTTTGAATATTTCCTTTGATAGACTGGCTGTGGCCAGATACTTCTATTTACTGACTGAGGCTCAATGGCATAGAGCTCTTACACTTTCCAGATGCAATATCCTACCTTCTTCCCTTCCACAAAGACAGAAAATGTTTATGTGATCTGGATTGTGTAGAATCTGTATCCCATATGATGCTATACTGCCCCTTTTACGTGTTATCTAGGGAAAATATATGTAGTCCTGTGGTGGCGAACCTTTGGCACTCCAGATGTTATGGACTACAATTCCCATCAGCCCCTGCCAGCATGGCCAATTAGGGGCTGATGGGAATTGTAGTCCATAACATCTGGAGTGCCAAAGGTTCACCACCACAGGTCCCTCTTTTGTGGGAGCCATTTTCTGGCTCACGTTGGTAACTATTTTGTGGCATAACAAACGCCTCACAGGGCTTCAACTATTAAATGTAAGATAAAACGCAGAAAAACAAACCTGCATGTAATACATTGCACTGAAGATGAATTTCAACTTAGAAGAAGAGTTTGGATTTATACCCTTCCTTTATCTCCTGTAAGGAGACTCAAAGGGGCTGACAATCTCCTTTCCCTTCCCCTGCCCCACAACAAACACCCTGTGAGATGGTGGGGCTGAGAGAGCTCCAAAGAACTGTGACTAGTCTGAGTTCACCCAGCTGGCATGTGCTGGAGTGCACAGGCTTATCTGGTTCCCCAGATAAGCCTCCACAGCTCAAGTGGCAGAGCGAGGAATCAAACCCGGTTCTCCAGATTAGAGTGCACCTGCTCTTAACCACTACGCCGCTGCTGCTCTCTTATGAGAACTCCGTACAGCATTAGGAGGAAAGCAAGACCTTAACTAGAAGTGTATACAATATCTTAGTTGGGGGAACACCTTCCCTGCAATGTACTTGTGGCATTTAGAGATGAAACCTCTCACAGTTTTAAAGTACCATTTACAATGGGGATAACACCCCCGTGCAATATAGAAGTACAAACAGGGCAGACAGTCCCGCCCCTCCCCAACTCACCGATGATAATGATCAAGATAATGGTGCATATCACCCCCAGAATTATCATCATCTGCAAGAGGAAGAAAAAGAGAGAAGGTGAAAATAAGGACCATTATCTGGGGAGAGGAGATGAGGTGGGCCATTCCGTGGACACGCAGCGAAGATGAGCCCTTCCTGCGTAACGCAATACAGAAGAACTCTGAGCATGCAATATAGAAGCACCTTCACGGATAATATAGAACAGTGATGGCGAACCTTTTTGAGACTGAGTGCCCAAATTGCAACCCAAAACCCACTTATTTATCGCAAAGTGCCAACACGGCAATTTAACCTGAATACTGAGGTTTTAGTTTAGAAAAAACCAGTTGGCTCCGAGGTGTGCATTACTCGGGAGTAAGCTTCGTGGTAGTCAGTGGCTCTGTTTTGAAGCAACCATGCAACTCTTCAAACAGGTGAATCATGACCCTAGGAGGGTTTACTCAGAAGCAAGCCCCATTGCCAGCAACCGAGCTTGTTCCCAGGTAAAGGATCATGCTTTAGTTCTTTGCATGAAAATCAGTGGGGTTTAACAGTGCTTATCAGGGTCACCTACACTGCTTCCCCAAAACTAGGTCTTAGGTTTAATGCTAATAATCGACCCCAGCGGCCCAGGTTAGCCTAGATGTGGGGAGGGGGGAATCTCTTTGCACGTGCCCACAGAGACGGCTTTGAGTGCCACCTCTGGCACCAGTGCCATAGGTTCGCCACCACTGATATCGAAGCACCCTGTGTCATGAAATACAGAAGCACTCTGAGCATGCTCCCCACATCCACTACTCCCCACATCCACTACTCCATTTAGGTTTCCCAGGTTCAAGGCTGGATGGCTTTAAAAGGGGCTCAGACAGAGTCACATAGGATAGGTCTATCAATGGCTACTAGCTGTGGCAACTAAAGGGAACAATCGACTGGATATCAGAGGCAGGAGGCAACACCAGGGGAAGACTTCAGCTTCTACGCCCTGCTGTTGGACCTCTAAGAACTAGTGGGAGACAGGATGCCGGACCAGATGGATCCCTGGTCTAACCCAGCACGGCTCTCCCTATGGACTTAAAAACAGATTCTGGTGATGAGTTTTTGTCAGAGAACCCGCTGTCGAAATTATCCCTTGCAGAAGTGAACCACTGGCGGGACGGACTCAGAGGTGGGATCCAGCAGGTTCTCACCAGTTCCCGAGAGTGGGCTACTAATTATTTGTGTGTGCCGAGAGGGGGCTACTAATTGGGTCCGCTTTTCCGTTAGAAATTCCCTTAGGTCCAAAAATCATAAAGTCCTGTTGTTTCCTATGTGGCTGGTTAGCGAAGGTAGAAAACGGGATAATTCTCCCCGTTGGGCTGTTTTAAAAACATGTTTTAGAAATATGGTAAAGTTCCTTGTTTCAGGAAAGTATCCTTCTTTTGATTTCTAGAAACAAAATTAAGTATTTGAAAGTATTAAGTATTTGACAGGCAGTCAATTAGGGGAGAAGTAGTTGTTTCTGTTGGCAGCAGACGATAGGACTTGCTATAATGAGTTTGAATTATGGACAGAAAGATACCAGCTGGAAATTAGGAACTTTTTTTTTACAGTAAGTTTTTTACAGTAACAGAGAAATTATTAATGCCCCGCCCCCAGCATGCCCGGCCATGCCCCCGTCGTGCCCCGCCCAGCCCCATTGGTGCTACGCAGGGAACCTGTTACTAAAATTTTTGGATCCCACCACTGGACGGACTCCATCCCCGTAAACGAAAGGCAGCCTTTTATCAATGGTTTGGGGACTGCCCTTCACGTTACCTTTAGATTCTTCCACCAGTACTTGCGCTTGAGCTTTGCGGCACTGGTTTCGAACTGGGAGGCTCCAGCCTGCAGGGCGTCTGCGCGGTCATCCAATTCCGAAAGTTTCTGATCCCTCTCAAGTACCTTGTCCACATTCACCCGCATGATGTCCACCACCTGGAATGAGGAAAGGGGGGGGGGGAGGAGAGGGTGAAACACTCTGCTGCCACACAAGTACGGTCAAGGAAGATGCCTTGAAATCAATGTGTTGTCGAAGGCTTTGAAGGCCGGATTCAACTGGTTGTGGCGGGTTTTCCGGGACTGTGTGGCCGTGGTCTGGTGGATCTTGTTCCTAACGTTTCAGGTGAAACGTTAGGGACAAGACCTCCCAGACCACGGCCACACAGCCCGGAAAACCCACCACAGCCTTGAAATCAAGTTCCCACGACGACCCCTCCGCCTCGCTCAATGCGAAAGACTGCTGACTCTTCAAAGACTGCTGACTCTTCAAATATTGCAAGGGAACTTGAGAAAGAATGAACTTTATATTTGATTGTACTGGGAGAGAAACATCAACCCTACCCCTCTCTGTGGCAGAATATCTGTTTGACGTGCAGAGGGTCTCAAGTTAAATTCCTGGCCTCTTCAGTTAAATACAGATACCCTTACTGGCATATTATATAGATATAATATAGAGCCAGATATAATGAGAGCCGGTGTGGCGTAATGGTTAAGAGCAGGTGGATTCTAATCTGGAGAACTGGGTTTGATTCCCCATTCCTCCCCCTGAGTGGCAGAGGCTTATCTGGTGAACCAGATGTGTTTCCGCACTCCTGCATTCCTGCTGGGTGACCTTGGGCTAGTCTCTCGGAAAGGGACAGAAGTAATGTAGAGCCTGAAAGGTAATCAGTGTTTTCGGCGGCATTGTCTGTGCTCACTCGACAACAGCATCCAAGAACGTGCTTTTTCAACAGGGCATTTCGAGCCAAGTAGTACAAGCCGAGTTCCTTTCTCTGCCAGCATTCATGCACGGAGCTGGGTCAACCTTTCAGGGAGTGGGATATCTGAAATTCCTTGGGATAATTTAAGAACAAATGTTAGGCGCTGGTCCAACACAGAGACTGGCAGGAATCCCAAATTCAATTGCTGGCATCTCCAATTATGAAGATTTACAGCAGTTGGGCAGGGAAATACTGGCCTCGGCCAACCGACAGTGAGACCTCATACAGGGCAGCTATTATTATTATTATTTATTATTATGTATTTAATTTATTATACCGCCCTATCCCCGAAGGGCTCAGGGCGGTGAACAATATAACACCATATATAAAACATACAGTTGAATTAAAATAAGCATATTCTAAAAACAGTATCCCACAAAAACCCGCATACAACCCGCCCAGAAAGCACAGTGGGTCCCAAAGATGTTAGGGGCCCCTATATGGCAGGGGGGGAGGGGGGCCGTCTCAGCGGCTGGTCTCTCCAAAGGCCCGGTGGAACAATTCCAGTCTTACGGAGCCCTGCAGGAACTCTCCAAGGTCCCGCTTGGGGACCCGGACAACACAATGGTGAGTAAAGTGTTCCACCAAGGCTGGGGAGCAGAGAAACACCGTAAAGGCCCTGTGTAGCCTGAGTGGAGGCCAGCCACGTCATCTGGAGGGGCCAGGGATCTCCAGTAGGTTTGCCTCTGCAGGGCGCTTGAGAGGAGTGCGAATTTGGAAGGACATATGGGGTAATGCGGTCCCGAAGGTATGAGGGTCCCAGGCCGCGTAAGGCCTTAAAGGTCAATACCCACACCTTGAAGATGATTCGGAATTCTACCGGTAACCAGTGCAGGGGGCGCAACACAGGGTAGATATGTTCTTGGAAGGCGCCCCCTGTGAGCAAACGAACCGCCGCATGATGGACCAGCTTCAATTTCCGGATCAAACGCAAGCTAGAGTTACTTCAGAGGGCCACCTGCAGTGGCGGAGCTACAAGGGGACAGGGGGTGCCGTGCACCGGGCGCACGCCTGGGGGTGTGCTGAAAATCACTCCCAGGCCCCTCCGCGGCACCCCCACCCCCTTCCCACATTTACCTTAGTTCCTTCCCTTTTCCTAGAACTTTTTCAGGCTGGAAAAAAAGGCCTGTTCACAGCACAGGCTAAAAACGGCCTGAGGAACTACAGTTCCCAGGAGACCTTGGGGCGAAGATCTCCAAATACAGTAACCCTAAGAGGCTGGGACTGAGCAGGATGCATTTTCATGCCTTGTTTCCCTCTTCACCCCCACCCCCCCTCCCCACATTTACCTTAGTTCCTTCCCTTTTCCTAGAACTTTTTCAGGCTGGAAAAAAAGGCCACAGCACAGGCTAAAAACGGCCTGAGGAACTACAGTTCCCAGGAGACCTTGGGGCGAAGACCTCCAAATACAGTAACCCTAAGAGGCTGGGACTGAGCAGGATGCATTTTCATGCCTTGTTTCCCTCTTCACCCCCACCCCCCTCCCCACATTTACCTTAGTTCCTTCCCTTTTCCTAGAACTTTTTCAGGCTGGAAAAAAAAGGCCTGTTCACAGCACAGGCTAAAAACGGCCTGAGGAACTACAGTTCCCAGGAGACCTTGGGGCGAAGACCTCCAAATACAGTAACCCTAAGAGGCTGGGACTGAGCAGGATGCATTTTCATGCCTGCGTTTCACCCTTCACCCCCCCTCCCACATTTACCTTAGTTCCTTCCTAGAACTTTTTCAGGCTGGAAAAAAAAGGCCTGTTCACAGCACAGGCTAAAAACGGCCTGAGGAACTACAGTTCCCAGGAGACCTTGGGGCGAAGACCTCCAAATACAGTAACCCTAAGAGGCTGGGACTGAGCAGGATGCATTTTCATGCCTTGTTTCCCTCTTTTCCTCTCTCCTTGTGTTGAACTGTGAGCTCCTCAGGGCAGGGGCCTATCACTTGATGAAGGGCAACAGGGAAGAGGGGGGCCACAGAACTGCAATGCAAAGGGCTCCCAGCAGGTGGTGCAAGCGAGCCAGGTGCAAAACCCAGGGCTCAGGAGCAGAGGCATACCGTGTTTCCCCGAATATAAGACAGTGTCTTATATTAAATTTTGCTCCCAAAGATGCGCTATGTCTTATTTTCAGGGGATGTCTTATTTTTCTGTGTTCTGTTTGTCGGGCATGCTTCCAAACAAAAACTTTGCTATGTCTTACTTTCGGGGGATGCCTTATATTTTGCACTTCAGCAAAACCTCTACTATGTCTTATTTTGGGGGGATGTCTTAATTTCGGGGAAACAGGGTAGCGCCAACGGGGCGGGGCATGACGCCCTGGGTGGAGCTGTGGCGGAGACGTGGCCAGGCCACGGAGGGGGTGTTCAGGGGGCGTTCCGCACTGCGGCAGGGGTGTAGCGCGTGCGCCCCGGGCAGAGTTTGCCCTTGCTCCGCCTCTGCTCAGGAGCAAATCGGAACTGGGGGGGGGGGGCAGAGCAAAATGCACCAATCCAGGCCTTCTCTGAACACTTTTCCAGGACCGTAACTCCCTGCCACTGCAACACAGACCCAGATAACATAAGGTGGAGAAAGGAGCATGTTCTAATCCGGGAAGGGACTAGATCCAGGCGCTCATTTGCGCAGGGCGTGTCACGAACGCGCTTCCCCACCGCAGCACGGAGCCACCCCGAAGTTGCCCTTCGACTCTCCAAATTCCTCCCTGGAGCACAGCAGGAGCATTTGCTTCTCACCTCATCGACCTGTGCCTGCGTTTGCTGGAGTCTTCTGTTGCTGGTGAGGTTGGGGGGTGGGGGAGGAGGGCCACCCCCCTCTCCTCCAGCGGCAGGGGGGGCACCGGCAGCAGGAGCTGACCTGGGGGTGGTGGAAAAAAAAGGAGAATAAATTAATTCCTGCAACATTATTGCACAGCTTTCATTCAGAAAACCGAAAATACTTCCTCAAGAACTCAACACATCCGGAGGCCCTTTGGGACGACTGCCAATGTAATCTATCCATATTCATGAGATCAATCAGTCAAGACCGAGTCCAACCGGCACGGCAAGAGGTCAATAAATAATGCTGAACGTTCAAACCAACCTTGCAAACTTTCTCCAAAGTGACTGGCACGCACGTACACAACATTATTTATTTACTCCGGAGGAACCGGGTTAGATTCTCCGCTCTGCCACCTGAGCTGTGGAGGCTTCTCTGGGGAATTCAGATTAGCCTGGGCACTCCCACACACACCAGCTGGGTGACCTTGGGCTAGTCACGGCTTCTCGGAGCTCTCTCAGCCCCACCTACCCCACAGGGTGTTTGTTGTGAGGGGGGAAAGGCAAGGAGATTGTCAGCCCCTTTGAGTCTCCTGCAGGAGAGAAAGGGGGGATATAAATCCAAACTCTTCTTCTTCTTCTTCATTTATAACCCGCCTTTCTCCTCCGCGAGAACGCAGGGCGGCTTACTTTGTTCTCCTATCCTCCATTTTGCACCCACGACAACCCTACGAGGTAGGCTGTTGCGAGCGCGTGACCAGTCCAAGATCACCCTCTCCGTGGCAGTGAGGGGATTTGAACCGGGCGTTCCTAGATCCTACTTCAACACCTTCACATCAAAAAAAACATTCTTTCCATATAGAAAAGCAGTTCTGGCCTCGCCTGTTCCGTGAAACGAGAACCTCGGAGTCCTTTTTTGTGTCTGCTCCCACCTGCAGTTTGAAGCAGGCCTGCCTACGCACGAACTGACTCACCTCGGTGAGAGCCAGAACCTAAGAATCTAGGCTTCCGGTGGGCATGAAATGGAGGCTCTGCAAAATAATTTGCCCTCTGTCTGCCCAAAACAAGTTACCCCAAGTGCCCCCTAAATGGAACAGCCTCCACGATGCCTTTATCTCCCCGTTCCAAGGACAAGATGCTGAATTCACTAAACCTTAGAAAGAACTTGATAAACTCTGCAGCCAAAAAGACAGAACAGCCCAAAGGAGAAAATGAAGAAGATTTTGGAGTGGAGTGTGGTGGAGTTTTCGGACTGCGTGGCCGTGTTCTTGTAATATTTTCTCCTGATGTTTTGCCTGCATCTGTGGCTGGCATCTTCAGAGGATCAGCCACAAATTCAGCCACAGAGTATCAGCCACAGATGCAGGCAAAACGTCAGGAGAAGATGCTACCGGAACATGACCGTACAGCCCGGAAACCCCACAACACTCCAGTGATTCCGGCCGTGAAAGCCTTCGACAAGATTTTGGAGCCTTTGACATCCTGCGGTCCGCAGCTGTTTGTCCCTCGACAAAACCTCAACACAGTGGTTAGAAGTGGGTATGAAAGAGAGCCCTAGGGGAAACTCCAGGAAAAGAACAAGGCCACCAAATTGCCAACAGGAGATGCTGAGAGACTCAGAAGGCAGATCTCAAGTTCGGGGAGTTCTGGAAGGGCAAAATGATCGACGGGGAAGGATGGCAGCCCTACGATTTGGCCAGAACCGTGCAAGATTGGGCAGGGTGCTCCTGCAGCTGTCAGCCAATCGTCCCAGAAGCAGATTTTTCTGGGTACTGGGAACATCTCCTTGGCAACCACATGTGTCGACCACTGACAAGCGCAGAACACCCTACGTGGCCCTCAAAACCCAGTCACCGTAACAGCTCTTGCTCAACTCCTAAAGACTAACAGCACAATGCACCACCACTCAAGCAAAGCCCACCCTATACTGGGACCAGGGTATCTGAAGGACTGTCTTCTTCGATACATTCCTGCCCTGGGAATTAAGACCAGAGGAAGAGCCCCCCACCCCCCCATAGCTATCAAAGAAGCCTGCATGAAGAGCATGCCAAGAGAGGGACTTTTCGGTGGAGGCCCCTCAATTATGGGACAATCTCTTCAAATCAGAGCGGGTGCAAATGCAGATGAGTATGGCTTCCTTTCCCGAGCGCCGATATTTGTTCTGCAGCTGTTCTAAGACACTCTGCTTTCTTTCTGACTCTGTAGTCCTCATTATCATGTAGAAATTTCAAAGAGCTGATGTCTGTGAGATCAGTACAAACCACACCTACCCTGTCAAGAGCAGCGTAAACTGTTGGCAAAAGAAGCTACTGAATTATTTTTCTTTTTCTCTTTACCGGAAGTGAATGGGGAGTCAAACTGAAGGTGGTTCCCGGCTGCCTATTAAAAACTCCGCAGCCAAAATGAGCTTCAAGTCACCCCCGCCAACTCATACATATAGATAGTGGTTCTCAACCTGTGGGTCACGACCCCTTTGGGGGTCGAACGGCCCTTTCACAGGGGTCGCCTAAGACTCTCTGCATCAGTGTTCTACATCTGTAAAATGGATTAAATGTTAGGGTTGGGGGCAGTGGTGGGATCCAAAAATTTTAATAACAGGTTCTGATGGTGGTGGGATTCAAACAGTGGCACCGCCGCACACACGCACCTCCAGTCCCTATTGGGCAGGGAGGTTGCTTTAGTAACCCCTTCTCGGAACTCAGAAAAAATTAGTAACCACTTCTAGAGAAGTGGTGAGAACTGGTTGGATCCCACCTCTGGTTGGGGGTCACCACAACATGAGGAACTGTATTAAAGGGTCACGGCATTAGGAAGGTTGAGAACCACTGCTGTAGAGATGCCTCTCAAAAGATTAGGTTTTGTGCAGAGGATGCCAAAGTGAGGTGACCCCACAAATCCCACTAGATCGCTTTGAGGGGGAGAGCAAGGAATTTAAGAAGAAGAGTTTGGATTTATATCCCCCCTTTCTCTCCTGTAAGGAGACTCAAAGGGGCTGACAATCTCCTTTCCCTTCCCCTGCCCCCCACAACAAACACCCTGTGAGGTGGGTGGGGCTGAGAGAGTTCTGAGAGAACTGTGACTAGCCCAGGGTCACCCAGCTGGCATGTGTTGGAGTGCACAGGCTAATCTGGTTCATTAGATAAGCCTCCACAGCACAAGTGGCAGAGCGGGGAGTCAAACCCGGTTCACCAGATTATAGTGCACCTGCTTTGGATTTATATTTGTTATATAGTTTGGATTTATATCCCCCCTTTCTCTCCTGTAAGGAGACTCAAAGGGGCTGACAACCTCCTTTCCCTTCCCCTGCCTCCCACAACAAACACCCTGTGAGGTAGGTGGGGCTGAGAGAATTCCCAAGAACTGTGACTAGCCCAGGTTCACCCAGCTGGCATGGGTTGGAATGCACAGGCTAATCTGAATTCCCCAGATAAGCCTCCACAGCTCAAGCGGCAGAGCAGGGAATCAAACCGTTCACCAGATTACAGTGCACCTGTTCTTAATTACTACGTCACACTGGTTCTCCAGAATTGAGGGGCTGAACCCCAAAATCATCCAGGATTATCATGCAGAGGCAGGCAACGGAAGGCCATTTCTCTTGGCTGGAAAACCCTAAGAGGCCGGCATGGGTCACCTTGTGACTGGACGACACTCTCCACCACGCAAACGACTTCTTACTGTTTAATGTTTCATGCCATTTAATCATGTACGGTTTAATGTTTTACATGGCCCTAAGGCCCCCGCCTCCTGCTCATGTCTGGCTTTCCCCATTCATTATTCCCCAGCACGTAAGAGGCACAGCCACTGTCCTTGTGTCCACTACACCAGAGTAGACAAGACTGACCTTCAGGCTCCCAGGGAATCTGACTCAAGACAAGGCGGCTTCGTGAGCTCCCTACCGAGCAAAGCGCTCCTCGTCTCCAAAGTAGCGTAAGGAAATTTCTCATAGCAAGGCGAAGGGGGAGCATTGAAAACAGGGGCCGGGGAGGGGAAATCTTCAGGTCCAGTTTGCAAAGGGCCGTTCCCCTGGCCTATGATGATGATGAAGAAGAAGAGGAGGAGGAGGAGGAGGAGGAGGAGTAATTTGGATTTATACCCCACCTTTCTCTCCTGGAAGGAGGTTCAAGGTGGCTTGCAATCTCCTTTCCCTTCCCCCCAGCAAGCACCCTGAGGAGGAGGGAGCAGGGAGGGAGAGGAAACTCAAGAACTGTGACCTAGGAGAAAGGTCTACTTAGCTGGCATGTGTTGGAGGGAGGGAGGCTAAGGGAGTTCCCCAGATAAGCCTCCCACAGCTCAAAGCCCGGCCAGAAGGCCCGGGGGGGAATCAAAGCCTACCTACTTAGGGATGAAAGTCTTGAGGTGCAAGGGAATGGAGGATAGGAGGAGAGAGGAAAGAAGGAGGAGGAGGTTCTCTGGGATTCTCATGGGAGGAAAGTGGGTTAAGAAGGGAGGAGGGAGGAGAAGAGTTTGGATTTATATCCCCCTACTCCCCTGCAAAGGAGACTCAAAGGGGCGGCTGACAATGACTCACTTGTCCCAACAAACACCAGCTGTGCAGGTGGGTGGGGAGCTTGAAGAGGAGCTCTGAGAAGAAGCTGTGACTAGCCCAAGGTCACCCAGCTGGCGTGTGTGGGAGTGTACAGGCTAATCTGAATTCCCCAGATAAGCCTCCACAGCTCAGGCGGCAGAGCAGGGAATCAAACCCGGTTCCTCCAGATTAGAGTGCACCCGCTCTTACCCATTACACCACGCTGGCTCTCTAACAAACCTCATCCCAAGGCGACCAGGCAGGGAAGCCTGTACACAAATGGGTCCTCATTCCCCTCCATTGTCTGGGTGTATGTGTGTGTGTGTGGGGGGGGGTTAACCCACCCTTCCTCAGAGTCCTCTAGCAGAGTGAAGTGACCAGCCCCTGGAAAAGTGACTTCACACCAAATGAATGAGTGATGAATCATCTCCTGACTGGGCCTTTGTTTTAAACACAGCAAGGTCACACAAAGCAGGCTTCTGTTGTTTACCAGTCGCCTGGAACAATGGGATCTATCGGGGATCTCACATTAGGCCCCTTTTGAACAGATAAGATCAAGGATTCTGGAGAGGTTATGTGCGGGGGCTCCAAGCATACCTCACGCCCTGGGAGCAGAAACTGGCCTCCGGCAAATGAAGGGCTCGTTGCCTTTGCAAATGAAGCAGGCTTAGGGCACCTCCAACAAAGAGTGGGGGGGCCCTCCCCTCACTTCCGGGGAGGGGTGGGGCTCGCTTCCTCAAGTGAGATCTCCTACAGCAGTGATAGCGAACCTTTTCGAGACCCGAGTGCCCCAACTGCAACCCCAAACCCACTTGTTTATCGCAAAGTGCCAACGCGGCAATTTTGCCCGAATACTGAGGTTTCAGTTTACTCAGGAGTAAGCTTGGTGGTAGTCGGTGCCTTTGCTTTGAAGCAACTGTGCAACTCTTCCAATGGGCGAATCACGGACCCCAGGAGGGTTTACTCAAAAACAAACCCCATTGCCAGCAACCAAGCTTACTCCCAGGTAAAGGATCGCACTTTAGTTCTTCGCATGAAAATCAGTGGGGTTTAACAGGGTTACTGCTTCCCCAAAACTAGGTCTTAGGCTTAATTCTAATAATCGAGCCCAGTGGCCCAGACCAGCCTAGAAGGGGGTGGGGGGGGGCGCTCTATTTGCACGTGCCCGCATAGAGGGCTCTGAGTGCCACCTCTGACACCCGTGCCATAGGTTCGCCACCACTGTCCTATAGAAACGGAGCGGGCCACAGCGGGCCCCCAACGGGCACTAGTGGATGGGCGGGGGGAGCTGTCAAGAGGGGGTTCCCAGATAAGTATAACTGGGTAATGGGGGCATAGGGGGAGAGATCAGGCCTTAGCGATGTTTTGTGAAATTATGAAGCCCTGGTTGAATGCCACTGGACATAAATGTAATCTGATCCCACATTCTATATTTGCTGCAAGAACTGAATGGGAATGAAACCTGAAGGCGAGCAGGTTGTTCTAATACTGAGGTTAATGTGAAAACATGCTATACTTTAAAATTTACTAACCCCAACCTCAATCCTATACCCCAGTGGTGGCGAACCTTTGGCACTCCAGATGTTATGGACTACAATTCCCATCAGCCTCTGCCAGCATGGCCAATTGGCCATGCTAGCAAGGGCTGATGGGAATTGTAGTGCATAACATCTGGAGTGCCAAAGGTTCGCCACCACGGCTATACCCTAACCCACAGGTGTCACACTCGCACCCCTCCAGATGTTATGGACTACAGTTCCCATCATCCCCTGCCAGCATGATGCTGGCAGGGGATGATGGGAGATGTAGTTCATAACATCTGGAGGGCCGTGAGTTTGACACCTATGCCTAATCCACTCACCCCGGGGGGAAGGGGAGGGGGAAGAGGGCCCGGCATCGGGTCTTGGCCCACCCACCCTGGGGGAATGTAGAGAGATAACTAGACACACAGACTGTGAGGGGGGGGGGGCAGGATCGGTAAAGCTGAAAGAATCCAGAATGCAGCAGTCAAGTCTTGTTGAAACACAGAGATAGCTGCCCCCCACCACACCCCGAGGCCTTCACCCAAAATGCCCCCTCTTCCAAAATACCCGGCCACAGAGAAATGGTCCATTTCGAGCAGTGGCCATTCCCAGTGATTTAACGTAGAAATCCCAGCAAGAAATTTCTACATTAGAAGAAGAGTTTGGATTTATATCCCCCCTTTCTCTCCTGTAAAGAGACTCAAAGGGGCTTACAATTTCCTGTCCTTCCCCCCCCACCCCCGCAACAACAAACACCCTGAGAGGTGGGTGGGGCTGAGGGAGCTCCGAAGAACTGTGACTAGCCCAAAATCTAGTTTAAAGGATCAGACTTAAGGGGAGATGAAAGACCTGAGGGCAGCTGGAGGGCAGCTTCCAGTCTGAGTAGACAATACTAATTTTGATGGACCAAGAGTCTGGTTCAAGAGAAGGCAACTTTGTGTGCCTGAGCCTTTACAGAAAATATCTGGGTTGCTTTGTGCCAAAGGCTATGTAGAAGAAGAGTTTGGATTTATATCCCCCCTTTCTCTCCTGTAAGAAGACTCAAAGGGGTTTACACTTTCCGCCCCACACACACACACAACAAACACCCTGTGAGGTGGGTGGGGCTGAGGGAGCTCCGAAGAACTGTGACTAGCCCAAGGTCACCCAGCTGGCATGTGTGGGAGTGCACAGGCTAATCTCGTTCACCAGATAAGCCTCCACGGCTCAAGTGGCAGAGCGGGGAATCAGACCTGGTTCTCCAGATTAGAGTTCTTAACCACTACACCACAATGGCTCATTATGAAAGGAGTTTGGCCAAGACACACTGGGAAATGGCTGTCTAAATTCTTTGTTCAGGCCACCAGAGTCCGGGCAGCCTGTGACAAGACCTCTTGTTTGGTGTGGGCTAGCCTGCCCTCCCCCCACCCCCGTCTTGAATTCTTCCTTTATTCCTAGTTTGGATTTACAGATACTATTCAAGACCCAGCGCATTCTATGCTGCAGACAACACAGTGAAGAGCTACTGGAGGAAGGAAAAGAGGTAAATCACAAGGGAAGGTATTTGGATACAAGGTGTGGCAGGAAGAAATCTTAAATTGCATTATCTGGAGCAGGTAGCAAAAACAGGCCAGAGCGGGTGTGGACAAGTGACCCAAACATTCTGGAGCAGAGACTCAATATGTACCCCCTAATCCAGTGATGGCGAACCTTTTCGAGACCCAGTGCCCAAATTGCAACCCCAAACCCACTTATGTATTGCAACGTGCCAACATGGCAATTTAACCTGAATACTGAGGTTTTAGTTTAGAAAAACCGGTTGGCTCCGAGGCGCACGTTATTCAGGAGTAAGTTTGGTGGTAATCGGTGGCTTTGCTTCGAAGCAACCGTGCAGCTCTTCCAATGGGTGAATCACGACCCTAGGAGGGTTTACTCAGAAGCAAGCCCCATTGCCAGCAACCGAGCTTACTCCCAGGTAAAGGATCGCACTTTAGTTCTTGGCAAGAAAATCAGTAGGGTTTAACAGTGCTTAACAGGGTTACCTACACTGCTCCCCAAAACTAGGTCTTAGGTTTATTGCTAATAATCGACCCCAGCAGCCCAGGCCAGCCTAGATGTGTGTGGGGGGGGGGGGGCACTCTGTTTGCACGTGCCCACAGAGAGGGCTCTGAGTGCCACCTCTGGCACCTGTGCCATAGGTTCGCTACCACTGCCCTAATCTAATCCAAGTAGTTTAAACCAGTGGTGGCGAACCTATGGCACGCGTGCCAGAGGTGGCACTCAGAGCCCTCTCAGTGGGCACACGCGCACAGAGTTCGTCATGTGGGGGGAGCGGAAAATCCCCCCCCCCACACACACACCTAGGCTGGCCTTGCTTCTGAGTAAACCCCCCTAGGGTCATGATTCGAAGCGTTGCATGGTTGCTTCACCAAGCTTACTCCCAAGTAACGCGCGCCTCAGAGCAAACCATTTTTTCTAAACTAAAACCTCCGTATTGAGGTTAAATTGCCGTGTTGGCACTTTGCGATAAATAAGTGGGCTTTGGGTTGCAATTTGGGCACTCGGTCTTGAAAAGGTTCGCCATCACCGGTTTAAACAGTACCGAATCTGCCCACTTTCATCCAGCGCGTGGCGATCAGTGTCGAACTAGAACCTGGGAGAGCCAAATTCGAATCCCTGCCTGCTACGAAAGCTCGCAGGGTGACATAGGGCCAATCACACACTCTCAGTCTAAACCAGGGGTAGGGAACCTGCGGCTCTCCAGATGTTCAGGAACTACAATTCCCATCAGCCCCTTCCTGCATGGCCAATTGATGGGAATTGTAGTTCCCGAACATCTGGAGAGCCGCAGGTTCCCTACCCCTGGTCTAAACCTACCTCCGCAGGGTTGTTGTGAGGGGTAAAATGGTGGAGAGGAAAACATTGTAAGCCACACTGGGTCCCGATTGAGGAGAAAAAATGGGTTATAAATGAAGTAAATTTAAGAAAAAATAAAATTTAGGGAGGCATGTCAGATCAACAGGATTCCACTGTAAAACACCGATCATTCATGCTTGAAGATGTCAGGATTCGGAGCAATTTAAATGGATAAAATGTAACTGTACCGCTTTTGGTACATGAAGATGCCTTGCTACTGAATCGGATCCTTGGTCAGTCACAGTCAGTGTATTGTCGAAGGTTTTCACGAGCAGACTCAACTGGTTCTGGTGGGTTTTCCGGGCTGTGTGGCCGTGGTGTGAAAGAGTCTGCAGCTGCCAGCCTGGGTAGGCAATACTGACAGTGACAGGTTGTGGTGGGTTGTCCGGGCTATGTGGCCGTGGTCTGGTGGATCTCGTTCCTAACGTTTCGCCTGCATCTGTGGCCGGCATCTTCAGAGGTGTATCACAGACAGAAGTGTGTTACACATGGAGTATGCTATCACAGTGTGGACACAATGTGTAGCACACTTCCCTCTGTGATACACCTCTGAAGGTGCCAGCCACAGATGCAGGCGAAACGTTAGAAACAAGATCCACCAGACCACGGCCACATAGCCCGGACAACCCACCACAACCTGTCACTGTCAGTATTGCCTACCCAGGCTGGCAGCTGCAGACTCTTTCACACCACCTTCTCTCTGGCTCTTTGCCTTCCCCGTACAAAATTTTTTTTATCCCTAATCAAAACCCTTGAACATGGGGACGGCAGCACAATTACCAAACCACACTATTCTTCCCTAGAGTGAACAGCCTTAACTCTTTCTTTAAAAATAAAATGTTTGCTCAAAATAAACTGGGAATTTCACCACTGCAGCAATTGCTTGCAAGGAACTAAGGCAGAGGTCTTCAAACTATGGCCCTCCAGATGTTCATGGACTACAATTCCCATCAGCCTCTGCCAGCATGGCCAAGTGGCAGGGCTGATGGGAATTGTAGTTCCTGAACATCTGGAGGGCCATAGTTTGAAGACCCCTGAACTAAGGTCTTCCTAGCACAGTGGTGGCGAACCTTTGGCACTCCAGATGTTATGGACTACAATTCCCATCACCCCCTGCCAGCATGGCCAATGTAGCAGGATCGTTTGATAACAGTTGCTGGCCTCAGTGCCTTTGGTCGCCATTACACCCCTCCAGTCTTTCCCACCCAAAATCAGAGGGAACACTTCTGGCCGACGGGGACTTCTGAAAAGGGGCCGGGCACCCCCTCCCACCATTAAAACAAGAAAGAAAATGGAACCCCCAACAGGTCCCTGATGTGTCCTCTGCTACATCCCAGGTGACCTTTCATTTTTCTCTCCATCCACATAGAAAAAGCACGCCGTTTCCCAATGCTCTGAGCGTGCCCCATACCCACGCAATTTCAGGCGGTATGTGCCACACTACCGTTCCACGCACGCAAATCAAAAACATCCACGTCCGAGCTCTCAAACTTCTTTTGTTTGTTTGTTTGTTCCGCTACCCAACAAAAGTCACAATCCATCCACAAAGCAACACAAACGCACCCCGCCTCCAAACTCTCCTGCGGCTTTGACCTTTCTCTCTCCTCCAGAATGTATTTTTCTTTCCAGAATTAAACAGGAAAGGCCAACAGGCCCCTGATAAAACAGAAAACGGGCAACCCCCCCCCCCTCCAAATCTGATCAGGTTTTGCACCAAGATGCCAACAACCTCCGGAGGTTTGCTCATGAGAAAATGAGAACACCTTTCTCACCCTCCCCAAGGGAGCAAGCAAGAAACCATTAGGTGGCGAGGCAGGCAGTGGGACCGCCTTGTGCCAAAAGGGTATTTTTAGCTTCACCCATCTGCATTGCTTGCGTTGGCAAAACCTAAAAATATTCAAGGGGGGTGGGGGGGTGGAGCGAAGGAGCACCAGGTTTAAACCCCCTATTGCCCTCCCCCTTTCCAGTCCCTGTACTTCAGATGTGATCAGGATGGGAATCGTTTTGAGCAAGGAGAAAAACCTGATGCAAGAGGCGTGCAGATGCAGCCAGCAAACATCTGGTTGGGGGGGCGGGGAGTGCCTGGAAAGCCACGTCGCCCCCCCGGGCTCATCTCAATCACCAGGCAAATTTGACATTCATGAGCCAGGAAGGGAGCAGCAGATCCTTCCAGCCCCTCCCCCCCCCCTTTAAATCCAGACTCAAACCCGCACAAAGACCCAACACAGGAGCAAGATACAAATCCAGATCGAACGTGTCTCTTTTAGAGAACCCGTTTGATCGCTTGCAGGTATTTTTGGACGACGGTGGAAAAAGAGGGAAAGGAGGGAGGAGGCGAAAGAGAAGGAGGCGCAGGTGATGTTTTGGAAAAAACGACATCTTCCGACTGGACGCGGGTCTGATAGGTGTTCCGTTCCTTCGTGCAAACAGGCATTTAAGAAGCCTGCAAGGTGGGGAAGGCCGAGAGGGACTGTTGATGACTCCCCACCCCCGGAAAAAAAAAATTATCCCCAGACACAAATTGGTTAGATTTGCACATTTCCATCCAGGAATGGGGGACGATGGCATCACCGCTCCTTGCATTTAGGGGAAATCCAGCATTGCCTGCCAATGGCTGTCCCTTCCTCCGCTGGGAAAGCGGCGGTGCTTTGCACAGAAGGATGCGGGGCCCCGATCTCCCCCGATCCTTCAGGGGAGGAGGTGCCGCCGAGGAGGGTGACATTGCAACCAGTTGATCCCTCCTGGCTCCCACGCTCACCTGCCTGCACAGGGGTGAGGTCTAAAGGAATGCCCCCCCCGCTCCGCCTCGCTTCCACCACCTGCTGATCCTTGCCCTGATTCTCCGCGTCCAAATGGGGGGAGGGGGGTTCGGAGGGCGGACCCCCCTCCCCTGTAAGACTCGCAGCCGGGCGGCGTTGATTTCGTGCTTCACCTCCCACGCCCCGAAGCTCCTTTCGCAAAAGCCAAGCCTCGAGAAAAGGCTGGGGAGGGGGAGAGCCCTTTGCACGGCACGGAGCTCATGCAAACCCGGGCGCGGGGGCGGGGGGAGATTAACTGCAAGCCCTCGATTTCCGGGCAACGAAGCTCCCTTTTTTTTTTTTTCTCCCGACGGAGAGCGTGGGCGGGGGGAGCCCTCCCCGGCGAGGAGAGGCGCGGAGAAGGCTCGCGATCGGGCGTGCACCCGGCCCTCTGCACCCCCGGGAGCATTGCACGCCACCCCGCGCCTTGCAATGGCTCGAGACTTACATCTCCGCGGAGTGCAGACGAAGCGGCGGCAGCGGCGGCGGGGGACGGCTGGGCTCGCGCTCTCCGAACGGTGCGGGTCTTTCTGCCGAGGCTGCAAGATGGCGGCCGGGCTGTCACATCCGGGCACTCGGGGAGGGAGGGAGGGAGGTGGAGGAGGAGGCGCGGGGAGGCGGACGGCGCCCGCGGCCGCCATGTTGGGTGCCTTTCCTCGCCCTCCAGAGGGCCTCGAGCGCAGACCAGCCTTTGTGGGGGTCGTTTAAATCGTTTAAAAAGCACCAAATCGTTCAAAAAGCACCAAAGCACCCCAAAAACCCACCGATACGAATCCCAGCCCCGCTGTGAACCAGGGCTGAGGAGCTTCCATATAGGGGGCTAATTGGCCACCCTGGGAAACATGGAACTGTAGTCTGACCCAGCAGGGTCCATGCCAACTTACCCATCAATAAAGCTCCCCAAAGCAACCCCAGCAAGGGGACTCCTTGCAGGCAAAGGGGCATGTCAGAATGGTTGGCTGAAGGGGCAGACAGAGGAGGACACCCAGGCTAGGATGCATCCACCAGTTCCCTTCATTCGCTCCCCAAAAGGCGCCCCCAAGTCGCTTGAACGTTGCTATCTAATCTTCCCGTTTTATTTGCACAGCCACCCTGCGAGGTAGGCTAGGCTGAGAGTATCACAAGGCTGGCGTCACCCAGCGAGCTTCTTTGGGAGAGGGGGGGATTCGAATTTGGGCTGCTCCGATCCTAAATCCAGGGCCCGCCAACATGGTGCCATAAATCACCTGAGAACGGGGGTACTTTTCTCCCCCGCCTCCTCCACAACCCCTGTTCTGTTAGGGATAACTCAATTCATGGCCATCCTATCCTATACAGCACAGGTGTCAAACTCGCGGCCCTCCAGATGTTATGGACTACAGTTCCCATCACCCCCTGCCAGAATCATGCTGGCAGGGGATGATGGGAACTGTAGTCCATAACATCTGGAGGGCCGCGAGTTTGACACCTATGCTATACAGGGTTCTGGTCCCTTCCAAACCTCCCCCAGACCGCAATCCCAGAGAGGGAGACGGATTCCTTTGTCTATAACACCCAGCTCTTGTGAACACGTTGGCCTGTCTTTGCTGCACAGTTGGAAAAGTATTATTTTAAGCTGCCAGGCCAGTTAAAAATAAACCACGTGAACACCCTTCTAAAGAAACACAATGCAGAAAACATGAATGTTTTACCTAAACAATTTATCTTTTGTAGGCTCAACAGCTCTAACTGCATATGGGTAACAAAATACCTTGGACAGCAACCCGTGTTGTGAATGCTGAGACGATGGAGGCTCTTTCCACTTTTTGCTGGCAAAATACAGGAGGATGGGATGCACAATGGAGTTGAAGCAGACATGCAAAAGAATCTGGAGTGAAAATATAAACAAGCTGGAAGGGGAAAGGAAAGAGGCTAAACTATCCAAAAGCTGCGGCTGCAACGGCCCCAGCTTACGAGAAGCCCCTGCCCACCTGTTTACTTGGACTGTAGGTTCTCGTGAGATCCATTGGTTTAGCAACCAAACACAAATTCTAACTTGATCCATTATTAAAGCACTGCAAGCCGGGAGAGGGGTGTGCATGCACACCTTTTCTGTTTACAAGGACAAAGCCTGTATGGTTGTGCTATTTTAAAGGACGGGGGTGGGTGGGTGGGTGGGCTTCACATAGGTGGATGTTCCTCCATACAAAAGTAATTGAGAACTAGACTCTCAAGCAGAAAATGTAAACAGGAAACCAGATAGCTATGATTTCCCCACCTAGAGTGCTCAGTTTTTTGGTGAAGGGAATTTTTTTAATGTGTACCATGCAAGAAGTTTCACCCTTCACTGTAAAGCAGCGAATCTCAGAGGCCCCTTCCACACATGCAGAATAATGCACTTTCAATTCACTTTCACAATTGTTGGCTTGTGGATTTTGCCATTCCGCACAGCTGCAAAGTGCATTGAAAGTGGATTCAAAGAAGAAGAAGAGTTTGGATTTCTATCCCCCCTTTCTCTCCTGCAGGAGACTCAAAGGGGCTGACAATCTCCACAGAAGGCCATTGCCCTTCACATCCTGCGTGAGCTCACAACAAACACCCTGTGAAGTCAAGGTGGGGCTGAGAGTAGCTCAAGAAGCTGTGACTAGCAAGGTCACCCAGCTGGCTTGTTCTTGGGAGTGTACATGCTAATCTGAATTCCCCAGATAAGCCTCTACAGCTCATGCGGCTGAGCTGGGAATCAAACCCGGTTCCTCCAGATTAGATACACGAGCTCCTAACCTCCTACGCCACTGCTGCGTAGATACACAAGCTCTTAACCTCCTACTCCAGTGCGTAATTCTGCATGTGCGGAAGGGGCCAGAGAGAACTGGGAAACCCCAAGGTCTTTCACACGCTGGCTCTGCTCTCCTTTCTCGTTTCAGCCAATCCCACTGATCCATTTCATAGAGTACAGAGAGAGGATGCCAATATTTGCAAGCCCCCCCTCCCCCTACCTGGTATTAAGAAACACCCATCTGCAATTCTTTGAAAAACAATCATTAACATTTATTGGGAGAGAGACATGCGGAACAGGGATTAAAAAAAAATAAAACCAGAGGATAAATACTTCTCTCTCAGGAAAACACAACAGGATAACCAACGGTACTTTTTAAAGTGAAACATTTATCAATGTTTCAGTTATGAGCCCAGGTAAAAGCCGCTTTTAAAAGGAGAACCGAAGGGTCCACAGTCCATTAAGGCCAAGGAGGTGAATTTCATCATGAATTTCATCACTGTGAAGGCCAAGGAGGCAGACACAGCCAGCAGAAGATAGCCCCTGGAAAGTAAAAAAAACCCGTGTGTTACGCTCCCCTTCAGCTTTTCCAACAAGGGTTGTAGAGAGTAGAAGAGGTTTTGTGTGGCAACTCTTTTTCTCTCAGGTGGTGCCAGGGTCTCATTCATAAGTCCATTCACTGCTGGCTCAAGTGTGCAGAACTGAAGGCTGGCGGCAGCACCCGTCGAGAGTTGGCCTTCACCCAGGGGTGTTCCTTCACTCCCTGCAGCGAAAGCCGCTGATTAGGGACCCGGCGCAACAGCTTGGAGATCAGGTCCCGGGCCCCTTCTGACACAAATGAGGGGAACTTGAAATCCACCTGGGAGGAGAGGAAATCGTCGAAGTTAGCGCCTGCCCACATTCTGAGACTCGAGAGAGAAGCAATTACACAAGGAGCTTACACACTCCTTTCCCTTCCCCTCTCACAACAAACACCCTGTGAGGTAAGTGGGGGTGAGAGAACTCAAGAAAAAAAACTTCCTTGACTAAGAGCCAAGGTCCACTCAGCTGGCATATGTTGGAGTGCGCAGGCTAAGCCTCCACAGCTCAAGTGGCAGAGCAGGGAATTAAACCCGGTCCTCCAGCTAATCTGATTCTCCAGATAAGCCTCCGTGCTCAAGTGGCAGAGCAGGGAATCCAACCCGGTTCTCCAGATTAGATTGCACCTGCTCTTAGCCACTACACCACGCTGGCTCAAGCAGCCTTGAAGCCCACAAAACAGAAGAACGGAAGCCCCACTGCCCCTACCCATTCCTTCCACCTTGACGCTTCTTTTGTGGCGCCTGGCTGACCCCCTGAAGGGCAGAACTGGTCAAGCCACGAACCCGGACCAAGAGAGCCACGAATGGGCCTTGCACACAGAAATGCCGGCCGAGGGATTCAATACACAACCAGGAACGTGCCGGCTCACCGCTAAAATGCGACGGTATGTCTCGGGGTGAGTCTCGCTCTCGAAAGGCGGGGTCCCCACCAGGAATTCGTAGCAGAGTATCCCGATGCACCAGAGGTCGACCTTCTCGTCGTGCGGTCTGCCTTCGACCATCTCGGGAGGCAGGTAGTCCAGCGTTCCACACATGGTTTTCCTCCTGAAGCAGGGAGTGAGAATTAAACCTCAGGGAACCTAACACGCCAGCTGTCGGGAGCTTAGACCAGACAGTCAGAATCCCCATAGAACCGTGGTGGCGAACCTTTGGCACACCAGATGTTACGGACTACAATTCCCATCAGCCCCTGCCAGCATGGCCAATTGGCCATGCTGGCAGGGGCTGATGGGAATTGTAGTCCGTAACATCTGGAGTGCCAAAGGTTCGCCACCACTGCCATAGAAGAACGAAATCTTCACTGAAAGGCTTTATCCAAAGGCTTGCAAGCAATGAGATAAAATGTATCGTCGATGGCTTTCAGGGCTGGAATCTCTGGGGTGTTGCAGGGTTTCCAGGCTGTATGGCCGTGTTCTAGCAGCATTCTCTCCTGACGTGTCGCCTGCATCTGTGGCTGGCATCTTCAGAGGATCCTGGGTTTTCCCAAGCCGTAGTCTCACCACTTCCACAAGCATACAAACATAAGAACATAAGAACAAGCCAGCTGGATCAGACCAGAGTCCATCTAGTCCAGCACTCTGCTACTCGCAGTGGCCCACCAGATGCCTTTGGGAGCTCACCTGCAGGATGTGAAAGCAATGGCCTTCTGCGGCTGTTGCTCCCGAGCACTTGGACTGCTAAGGCCTTTGCAACCTCAGATCAAGGAGGATCAAGATTGGTAGCCATAGATCGACTTCTCCTCCATAAATCTGTCCAAGCCCTTTTTAAAGCTATCCAGGTTAGTGGCCATCACCACCTCCTGTGGCAGCATATTCCAAACACCAATCACATGTTGCGTGAAGAAGTGTTTCCTTTTATTAGTCCTAATTCTTCCCCCAAGTATTTTCAATGGATGCCCCCTGGTTCTAGTATTGTGGGAAAGAGAGAAAAATTTCTCTCTGTCAAAATTTTCTACCCCATGCATAATTTTATGGACTTCAATCATATCCCCTCTTCTATAATGAATCAGACCCTGGATCCATCAAAGCCAGTATTGTCTACTCAGACAGGCAGCCGCTCTTTGGGGTCCCAGCCAGAGGTCTTCTACATTTCCTAATGCCTGGTGCTTTTAACTGGAGATGCCGGGTATCGAACCTAGGACCTTTTGACTGCCATGCAAATGTTCTGCCACTCAGCCACAGCTTCTTCCAGCGGCAGCTACCGTGACAACCTATTTTGGACCTGTTTAGCCTGCTCTCCCCCACAAGGTCAGAACAGCTAACTTAGCATTACAATCACAGAATAAGGACTCAGATGAAAAACAGCCTCACCTGGTAAAAATATTAACACAACCAAACGCTTGTATTACACAGGTAACAGCATCCAGGAAGGTGTCGGGAAAAGGCCCTCAGATAAAGATCGAGGGATGTAATTGTACCTCTCTACTCTGCTTTGGTTAGACCTCGCCTGGAATACTGTGTACAGTTCTGGGCACCGCAATTCAAGAAGACTATTGACAAGATGGAACGGGTCCAGAGGAGGGCGACCAAAAGGGTCAAAGGTCTGGAATCCATGCCCTACGAACAGAGGCTTAGGGAGCAGGGGTTATTTAGCCTGGAGAAGCGAAGGTTAAGAGGTGACACGATAGCCCTGTTTAGATATTTAAAGGGATGTCGTGTTGGGGAGGGAGCAAGCTTGTTTTCTGCGGCTCCAGAGACTAGAACCAGGAGTCATGGGTTCAAGGTGAAGGAAAAGGGATTCCACCTAAACATCAGGAAAAACTTTCTGACTGTCAGGGCTGTTTGACAATGGAATGCACTGCCTTGGAGTGTGGTGGAGTCTCCTTTGAAGGTTTTTAAAAAGAGGCTGGATATGTCAGGATTGCTTTTATTGTGTGTTCCTGCATTGCAGGGGGTTGGACTTGGAGGCCTTTCTGGTCTCCTCCAACTCTATGATTCTGAAGCGGGAAGCCCAAAAGGGTTGTGATTTGGCAGATCTTCCCAGACAGAGAACACCTGCCAGGATTGGCACACAGCCCAGCGCGAGGGGCGCCACTCACCGGAGCGAGGGGGCATGTACCGACCAGCCGAAGTCTGCAATCTTGAGCTCCCCCTTCAGCCCCATCAGGAGATTCTCTGGCTTGATGTCGCGGTGGATGACCTTCTTCCCATGGCAGTAGAGGAGCGCGTCAGCCATCTCTTCCATATACTGAGGGGGTAAAGGCAAAGAGGCACTAATTGAGGACCAGGCAAGAGAGTTTCCTTGAGGCAGGGGTCTGCAATTGGCCATGCTGGCAGGGCCTGATGGGAATTGTAGTCCATGAACATAAGAACATAAGAACAAGCCAGCTGGATCAGACCAGAGTCCATCTAGTCCAGCACTCTGCTGCTCGCAGTGGCCCACCAGCCTTTGGGAGCTTACATGCAGGAGGTGGAAGCAATGGCCTTCTGCTGCTGCTCCCGAGCACCTGGTCTGCTCAGACATTTGCAATCTCAGATCAAGGTTGGTAGACAGAGATTGACTTCTCCTCCATAAATCTGTCCAAGCCCCTTTTAAAGCTATCCATGTTAGTGGCCATCACCACCTCCTGTGGCAGCATATTCCAAACACCAATCACACGTTGCGTGAAGAAGTGTTTCCTTTTATTAGTCCTAATTCTTCCCCCCAGCATTTTCAATTTATGCCCCCTGGTTCTAGTATTGTGAAAGCATCTGGAGTGCCGCAGGTTGCAGACCCCTGCCTTGAGGTATGGAGGAAAGAGAGATTAACAGAGCAAGCCTGGATTTGAGCCACTTGAAATCAGGAGCGCGGCTGTGGTTTAACAAATTTTCAGCAGGTTGATTTCACTATTCATTGAAGGTTTCAGTCCTGCTCACTGTATTGGCCTTAACATTATGCAATTCACCTTGGTCCCAGTGAGAAAGACACTTCCAATTAGCACAGTCAAACAAAAACTGGCAGCAAGCTGAAGCCAAGAGGCGGGCTACAGCTGAGGGAGCGGCAGCGGGGTGTAGTGGTTTAGAGCAGATGGACTCTAATCTGGAGAACTGAGTGACGGACTCTTATCTGGTGAACTGGATTTGGTTCCCCGCTCCTGCACATGAAGCCTGCTGGGTGATCGTGGGCTAGTCCCAGTTCTTCGGAACTCTCTGAACCCCACCTACCTCACAAAGTGTCTGTTGGGGGACAGGAAGGGAAAGGAGTTGGTAAGCCACTTTGAGACTCCTTGCAGGAGAGGGAAGCAGGGTTTAAATCCAAACTCTTATATTCTTCTTTTGAGTGGCAAAGCCTTTGCTGACACCTAACTTCAGTTCCAACATTTCTGGTTTAAAGGACCAGGCTTGAGGGGAGATGAAAGACCTGAGCGCAGCTGGAGGGCAGCTTCCAGTCTGAGTAGACAATACCAATTTTGATGGACCAAGAGTCTGGTTCAAGAGAAGGCAACTTTGTGTGCCTGAGCCTTTATAGAAAATATCTGGGTTGTTCTGTGTGTATGTAGAAGAAGAATTTGGATTTATATCCCCCCTTTCTCTCCTGTAAGGAGACTCAAAGGGGTTTACACTCTCCTCCCCCCATACACACAACAAACACCCTGTGAGGTGGATGGGGCTGAGAGAGCTCCAAAGAACAGTGACTAGCCCAAGGTCACCCAGCTGGTGTGTGTGGGAGTGCCCAGGCTAATCTGAATCCCCCAGATAAGCCTCCACAGCTCAAGTGGCAGAGCGAGGAATCAAACCCGGTTCTCCAGATTAGAGTGCACCTGCTCTTAACCACTACGCCGCTGCTGCTCTCTTATGAGAACTCCGTACAGCATTAGGAGGAAAACAAGACATTAACTAGAAGTGTATACAATATCTTAGTTGGGGGAACACCTTCCCTGCCATGTACTTGTGACATTTCGCAGTTTTAAAGTACCATTTACAATGGGGATAATACCCAGGGCAATATAGAAGAAGAAGATGAGTTTGGATTTATATCCCCCCTTTCTCTCCTGCAGGAGACTCAAAGGGGCTGACAATCTCCTTTCCCTCCCCCCCTCCCCACAACGAACACCCCGTGAGGTGGGTGGGGCTGAGAGAGCTCCGAAGAACTGTGACTAGCCCAAGGTCACCCAGCAGGCATGTGTTGGAGTGCACAGGCTAATCTAGTTCACCAGATAAGCCTCCACAGCTCAAGTGACAGAGTGGGGACTCAAACCCGTTTCCTCCAGATTAGAGTGCACCTGCTCTTAACCACTACACCACGCTGGCTCTGTGGGAGAAGAGGTGCTTGAAGCCACTCCTGTGCCCTGTCTGAGCACCTTCCCCATCCTGCAGGCAGCCTAGCCCAGGGGTAGGGAACCTGCGGCTCTCCAGATGTTCAGGAACTACAATTCCCATCAGCCCCTACCAGCATGGCCAATTGGCCATGCTGACAGAGGCTGATGGAAGTGCTGGATTCCTGAGCTATCTAAGGCACTAGAGTTCCCTAACTAACCCAGAGACTCCCTGCCTCATGCTCCAGACTCCTCCTTACAGAAGGACCCTCGGACCCCATTCTGGCCCTCCACCGCCCCGCCCCTCCATCTCACCGTGGCACTTGTGACCTCATCAAACCGCTGGCATTTCTGCAGCTCCTTGTAGACTTCCCCGCGAGGGGCGTACTCCAGGATCAGGTACACCCGCTTCTTGTCATCAAAGTAGTTGTACAGGCGCAGGATATTGGGGTGTCTGCAGAGAGGAAAGAAAGGACGGGATGGGATCCCCCAGCAGGGAGCAGCAGACACACACAAAACTAACCCCTAGGACAGTGGCGGCAAACCTATGGCACAGGTGCCAGAGATGGCACTCAGAGCCCTTTCTGTGGGCACACGTGCACAGAGTTCATCATGTGTGTCGGGGGTGGAAAATCACCCCCCCACACACACACACCTAGGCTGGCCTGGCCACAATCCTTTACCTGGGAGTAAGCTTGGTTGCTGGCAATGGGGCTTGCATCTGAGTAAACCCTCCTAGGGTCATGATTCACCCATTCAAATCACTGCACGGTTGCTTCGCCAAGCTTACTCCAGAGTAATGCGTGCCTCAGAGGCAACTGTGTTTTCTAAACTAAAACCTAAGTATTCAGGTTAAATTGCCATGTTGGCACTTTGCGATAAATAAGTGGGTTTGGGGTTGCAATTTGGACACTCAGTCTCGAAAAGGTTTGCTATCACTGCCCTAGGACTGTGGTCCCCAAACTGTGGGCTGAAACACAGTGGCAAATTTGGGTTTGGCCAACACAGAAGTGCAGATTGGCCATGCAAACAGCCTGTCGTTCTCTCAGTGCTCTGTGAGCAACATCGTGGCTCTGATTCTGCGGCATGGGCTCCCTGAGGAGGTGAAAGGGCCCCCACTCCTTGGAGATGTTCCGGGGACGCTGTAAGGGCTGCCTGTCTCCCAGAGCTTTTGATTTGAACAGCAGCAGGCAGCTTGTGAAAGGGGAGGGCAAAAGGGAGGACAGATTTGGAGTTTGTTCAATGTTTTAAACTATTATTGTCAGCCACCTTGGCTTGCAAGGGAAAGCAAGGTATAAATATATAAATTAATTCCAAATATGAAAAAAAAAACAGTAGGCTCGCTTGGTATTAAGGAGATGCTAAGTTGCTGCATTTCAGATTGGGGAGTAAGAAAGCAGTCTGGAATTTCCTTCCCAGCGAGTTGCAAAAACCTACAGCAGCTTTTGGTGCGAGACCCACTCCCGACCACCCAATATAGGAAACACTGCCAATGGTGTATAAAATTGATAAATATAAAAATGCCGGCCAAAAAGTCAGACCTGGACATCTAAAAAGCACAATCATGTTAGCCCAGTGGCTTGAACAGGAAACCAGGGCTAAACTCCCGTCACCTTCAGTCTTGCTTGAGCTCCAAGATGAATTCCCTTGCCCGAGAACTGTTTGTGAGCTGTTGAATGGAGAGCTCGCCCAGCCCCACTTAAAACCTTCTACAGGCCCAGCCCACCAAGCCCACCACACCTGAGGTGAGACTGGATCTCGATCTCCCGCCGGAGTTGATGCTCCAAGCTGTCCTTCTCCAGACTCGACTTGAACAGCACCTTGAGAGCCACAATAAACCTAGTTTCCTTGACTCGGGCCAGGTAGACGTTGCCAAACTTCCCTTTGCCGAGCGGCCGCCCGATCTCAAAATCATCGATGGTGAATATCCGACTGGAAGGATAAGGAGACCGACAGGAGCATCAGTCAAGGTAAGAACAAACCCAGTTGCCAGAGGGAGTGTGGAAGGACAACAGTGTGGCTGGTGACACTCCTCCACCCCCCTGTTCCAGAAGAAAGAAGAGTAGTAGGAGTAGTTTGGATTTATACCCTCCCCCCCCCATTCTCTCCTGTAAGGAGACTCAAAGGGGCTTACAATCTCCTTTCCCTCCCCACCCCACAACAAACACCCTGTGAGGTGGGTGGGGCTGAGAGAGCTCCAAAGAACTGTGACTAGCCCAAGGTCAGCCAGCTGGCATGTGTGGGAGTGCACAAGCTAATCTGGTTCACCAGATAAGCCTCCACAGCTCAGGCGGCAGAGCGGGGAATCAAACTGGGTTCTCCAGATTAGAGAATCCCTTCCCCCCCCCACTCTTTTCTGAAGTCCCCAAAACGAGAGCTCACCTGGCCGCTGTCTGTGCTGCTGGGGCAGAGGAGTTCGACTCAACCGGCACTCTGCCCGGGACACCTGTGGAGACAAATTGCAGAAGCGCCTGTCAGGTGCATCTCCAGAAAAAAAGGACCAGGTTGTATCTGGACGTGAAAACGCCTTCGAGCCTGAGACCCTGGAGAGCCATGCTGGACTGACGGCGGCTCTCCATGGTCTAAGACAGAGAAAGGTCTTTTGCGTCACTGACTGCCTAATGCTTTTAACAGGAGATGTCAGGAATCGAACCTGGGACTTTCAGAAAGCCAGCAGATTATCCTCCGCTGAGCCACAGCACCCCCCCCTTCCCAAAAGGTTTGGGACGTCTGGATACGTTTGGAAAAGTCCCACCCCCTCTCTCAGCAAAAGCCCCCAACTCCACCCAGACGCATTCCTACCCGACGGTTTCCGGCTGCTGTTCGCACTGTTGCTAATGGCTCTGTGCATCAAGAGAGATCCGGAGGGAGTGCTGGCCGAAGTGTAGCTGCTCTTGCTGAGAGCCCACTGGGAACCTGTCGTGCTGGCGACCCGGTACTGCAAGAAAGGGGCAGCAGAAAGGAAACGGGAGGTGCTTTCGGGCAAGAACGGGCTCTTTTAATAGGTCTTTGAAACACTTAGAGCCTCCCCCCCTTAAATTTTATTTTTTATTTATTTATCATTGAACTTATATACCGCCCTCCCCCAGAGCGCTCAGGGCGGTTTACCACAAAAATAAAAGCACACATCATACAATGGCGATAGTGTACATTAAAATACAGCGTCCAATCATAAAACATATCAAACAGCAACAGAACAGTAGATGGCGTCCAATAATTAAACTTCCCTAAGAGGGAACAGTAGGGCCCCAGTTGTTAAATAGAAAGGGGGGAGAGGAGAGGAAGGGGCATCAGCGGCTGGTCTCCCCAAAAGCCCGGCGGAATAGCTCGGTCTTACAGGCCCTGCGAAACTCATTAAGGTCCCGCAGGGCCTGGACAGCTGGAGGGAGAGCATTCCACCAGGCAGGGGCCAGGGCTGTAAAAGCCCTGGCCCGGGTGGAGTAAATAGGAAACGTGGGGCTACAGTCTTTTCAAGCAAGCTGCGGCAGCGGAAAGCACCATCAAGTCACAGCCAATTTATGGTGACTCTGTAGGGTTTTCAAAGGAAGAGGCAATCAGAGGTGGTTTGCCGTTGCCTGCCCCTGCGTAGCGACCCTGGGCTTTCATGGGGGTCTCCCATCCGAGCTCTACCCGGGGCTGATCCTGCTCAGCTTGAGACCTCACAAGATCAGTCCAAGTCAGGGGTCAAGAAAACTAGGAAGACCTAAAGCAGTGGTTCTCAACCTGTGGGTCGCGATCCCTTTGGGGGTCGAGTGACCCTTTCACAGGGGTCGCCTAAGACTCTCTGCATCAGTGTTCTCCATCTGTAAAATGGACAAATGTTAGGGTTGGGGGTCACCACAACATGAGGAACTGTATTAAAGGGTCGCGGCGTTAGGAAGGTTGAGAACCACTGATCTAAAGCAACACAGACCAGCGGCCGGGACCATGCAGAATGTCCAGGTGTTAAGAGTCGTGAGCGCCAGTGAGCACATCTGCACAGCCCATTCAGACCACAGAATTTCTGTTCTAGGCAGCTGGAACGTGCTTCTTGTCAAGCGCTGTTAACACCAGAACCTTTGACCAGGAATGGACAGGCCTCAGTTCTCCGGCACTAGAGCGCCCAGAGGGAACGATGAGCAAGGCTGTACGAACCACTCAGTGCCAAGTTTTGTCAAGACTGGTCATGATTAGTCTCCTACACACGAACAACTGGTTCTCCAGTTGCACAGTGGCAGATAGGAAGGCGCTCCAAAGGGTGATCACTACTGCACAAAGGATTATCGGCTGCCCTCTCCCCTCCTTGGAAGAACTCTATAATTCCCAAAGCCTAAAAAAAGCCCAAAATATTCTGAGAGACCCGTCTCATCCAGCACACTCTCTTTTTGAACTGTTACCATCTGGTAGACGATACAGGTCTATCAAAACTAGGACAAAGAGGCTTAGAGACAGCTTCTACTCTAGAGCTGTGGCTATGCTAAACTCCGCGGCTTCGTGTTGATGTGTTTGGGGCTGTGTAGGGATGGGTGGAGGAAGGGGAAAGTGAGGATGGGGTATGAGTCTGAAATTGTATGAGTATGATGTATTGTATGAAATTGTATGAGTATGATGTATGAGTCTGAATTTGTGTGCATTGAGGAATGCTGCTGTAAATTTCGTTGTGCGTGCACAATGACAATAAAAATGCTTATATGTTGCCTATTTTTGGCAGAGACCCCACTGATAGTCAGCGCACAAGAGCTACTGGTCCATTCCCAAGCCTAAATCAAGGCACTGGTTTTGACCTTTGAAGCCATAGATGACTTGGGACCAGGTTATCTGACAAGCCATCTTCTTCCAGACGTTCCTGCCTAGGAATTAAGATCGCAGAGAGAGGCCCCTCCCAAGTTCCCATCGAAGAAGCTCATCTGATGGGCACACGAGAGAGAGACTTTTCAGGGGGCAGCCTCACAAGAGTGGAACAACCCTTCAAAAGGCAGCTGAAGGATTACATTTCGGTTCAGTTTAGTAGCAGCCCTGGGTAGTAATTTTACATGCTTTTAATATACATTTAGTCTGCGTGTAATCTAAATTTGGAAGCCACCTTGAACTCAATGAAGGAGAAATGTGGTTAATAAACAACTCATTTATTTAAGTAAATTTAAATAAATGGCAAGACACAGCAAAACTCACCTAAGAGAGTGCAGCTGCCTCGCGAGGGCCCTTAGCCACTGGCATGCTTACTTTTCAGCTCCCACTTGTCACCCACCAATGGGGACACCACCCCCACCCCCCACACACCTGTTGCTGGCAAGTGTCAAACAAAGAGCTTGGCTTACTTTGGAAAGGCTGCTGAAGGTACTGGGTGTATTTTCCTTATTTGCCATCCTGAGTAACAGAGGATCTTTCCCTTTCTTCCCCAGGTGTGCCAGAGGACTTTGGAGGGGAGAGCCCTTTGGAGGGGAGAGCCCTTTGCTGATTTCAAACGTGATGCTGGGTGCAAGTCGAGACCTGGAAGATAAGACAACATGAATTGGGGCCATTTGGGCCAAAACTGGGGCCACTTGGGCCAATTTCCGAGTTGTAAGATTAAAAGCAGCAAGAATGACAGCAGCTTTGCTGGGGAGCTTCCTGCATTTCCGGGGAATCTGCCCCCCAGGAGCCTGCAATTGCAGCACGTGGGGTTCAAGCCAGGGGGGCCACTCAGGGCGACTTAAGAGAGCCCCCCTCCCCGCTATGGGATCCCCCTTCCGCTTACCCGGACAACGATCCACCCTGGCCGGCACCGCCGCTCCGACTGCTCGCCGCCGCCTTTCAAATCTGCCACCACGAACCCCATTGGCTGCCGCAACGTTCGGACAGAGCGCCTTTCCCGATTGGTGGCAAATCGGTGCCAATCCCAGCCCTCCCCGGGAGGCGGGGCGTAGCTTTGCTCTCTCATTGGCTCCTCCCTAGCGGGGCTGTTTCGCGCTCTCCTATTGGCCAGCGCGTTTCACGGTTCAAAATGTTTAAATTCCTTTTATCCTTTTAAGGGAGGCCGGGCACCGTCTGGGGAACAAAGGGACGGAGCGGGCCGTGGCGGAAAGAGCTCCGATTGAGGAAACCTCTCACCGGGATAAAACGTCATGATGTCATGGAGGCACCGGCGGGCTTCGATGTTATGTTGCAAGGGATTGGCCGGGTTCTCGGACGCTACACCGAGCTTTTGCGTGATTGGCTTGATCCACTGGGCCACGCGCGAGCTTTTTTTTTTTAAAGGGGTCCTGTGCGCCTGCGCAGATGAAGGCACTCGAAGGGCAAAGCGCTTAGCAGCCATTTTGTGAGCTGCTTAATAGAGGCATTATGGTGCATGTGGACTGTATGCATGAAAACGCTTTGAACATATCAGTCATTTAACATATATCTGTGCATATAAACACTCCCAATGGGTGCAATTAAAATAAATGCAAAATGAGGCAGGGAGGGTAATTTTGACAATCCAGGGCACGTTTAAATGTCTTAAGCATCATTGCTTACAGAATTGGACAGATATTACAGTTATTAATAATAATCTTCAAAACATTTAAATATCCCCTTAATTTAATTACTGGATTTATATCCCACTCTATCCCCGCAGGGTTCAAGGCGGATCACAACATAACATCAAGTATGCACCCATTAAAACTATTAAAATATAAGTATCTACAATGTTAAACCAACTAAAACAATAACACTTTCAGGCTGTCAATAGATGTCAAAAACCGACGGCAATGACTAATAATAATTGTTTTTATTAATAAGAACATAAGAACAAGCCAGCTGGATCAGACCGGAGTCCATCTAGTCCAGCTCTCTGCTACTCGCAGTGGCCCACCAGGTGCCTTTGGGAGATCACATAATAACAACTGTAATAATAACAGTGTTGTGATATTAAACAAAAACAGCCAGGAAAGGCCCCCCCAGGCTGATTCTGGCCAATGGGGAAAGGGCAGGTTGCGCAGGTATCGAAAGTCTCGAGGGTTCCAGCGCAACTACTGGAGACTGGATTGACAGCAGGGAACTTCAAAGAGGGAAACTTCAAAGGGAAGCCCCTCCCTGCTGCTGGGGAAACTGGTTTTTCTGTCTTTATGACCAATGTAAGAAGCCCACCGAGCCCAGCAAGGTAAGGGCAACACACCAAACCGACTAATTAAACAAATTTAAATAGATTTTTGTGAGAAGGGGGTACAAATATCTATTTAATAACGAACAGAACTGCAAACGCAGACATTAATTCCCCAAAAGGATCGCCAGTGGAAATCAGAAAGGAGCCGGCTGAGGTGTTGCTTGTCCTCAACCGGGAAGACCTTAATCATGTCTCATTCATCTCCATTCATCATCTTCTGTTCTCCCGGAGGAGGAACAGGTAAGGATATACCTCACTGACGATGCTGCGCTGAAGGCGGCGCCGGAAGTGGCCTTTAAGGAACCATCCTGCAAGTCACGGTGTGCCCGTGGGAACCCCGTGACGTGCACCCGAAGCCTCTGCCCTACTGAGATGCTTCCCCTCTACGGCTTCATTCCCGCACTAAAAAGCACCCGGGGATTTTCTGAGGCTCCGCACCTTAAGAAAGGCAACTGATTACCCAGAGAGCTTTGCGGCGAGTTATTTGCATAGAACATCTGCGTTGGTCGGAGAAGAAGCAAGAGGCGGGGAGAAGAGAAAACCTTACCGTATTTCGCAGGGAAAAGGGGCAGGAGAATGGACCACCGGTTGTTCAAAGGGAGACAGAGGCATAAACAATGATGCTTAAGAATGTTTTATTCCAGGAGAGGGAGTCCACGTTTTCAAAGGCTGTTGCTGGATCCTTGAAATGCATGAAGCCCCAAGTGAAATATCACAATGCTACCATTCAAATCTAATCAGAAATTAAAAGAACACAAAGATTGCTCATGTCTGCAGTAGTTGGGGGAGTCTTTGGTTTTGATGGGGGCAGGCTTTTGTGTCCCCCTTGATTTTTTTTTAAAGGATAGAATTTTCTGGTGTTCATTAGGGATTGGCAGACAGGTCACCAGGACAGTTTAATTGGTTGCCACAACATGGTACAAGATGAGGAGTTTGGATTTACATCCCTTATCTCCTGTAAGGAGACCCTAAGGGGCTGACAAACTCCTTTCCCTCCTCCCCCCCCCCCCACAACAAACACCCTGTGAAGTGGGTGGGGCTGAGAGAACTCCGAAGTACTGTGACTAGCCAAAGATCACCCAGCTGGCATGTGTTGGGAGTGCACAAGCTAATCTAGTTCACCAGATAAGCCTCCACAGCTCAAGTGGAAAAGCGGGGAATCAAACCTGGTTCTCTAGATTAGAGTGCACCTGCTCTTAGCCACTGCACCACACTGGCTCTCTGTGGCACCGCTCAGGGCATGGCTCTGTGGCAGAGCATCCACTTGGCATGCAGAGAAATCCCAGTCCACAGTCTCCAGTGATAGGAACGGGTAGCAGGGGACGCGAAAGACCTTTGAATTAGACTCTGAAGAGATGCCGACAGTCCAAGTAGGCAATACTGATTGTGATGAGGGTCTAATTCAGTACCAGACAGTCTCATCTGATGTCAGAGGCTACTTTTAACAATCAGAGCCTTCTCCTACCACCATCAGGCACCTGGTAATGGCTCTGAACCATAACAAATACCTGGTCTGGTCTGAACCAGAGTAGGATAGACCTGAATACCTTTATTGTAATGTAATCTGGGTCTCAGATGCTCTAGGTGGCACCCCTCAGCCTTAGCAAGCTTCAGGATTTCTCTCACAGGGCTATCCCCCCTTTATCCTCAAGCCTTTGGGGTAGCATACTTTGAAATATGACTAGGGTGCAGGGATTTGGGCCCAAATATCTGTGGTCACACCCCAAACCTTATAGCACAAACTCTCTCTTTACTAGCCACAGGTGAGCAAGCAGGAAGGGGCAAATGATGCAGACAGGAGCCAGACAGAACGAAGAGACAACATTGGAAGCTTGTGGTTCTTGGATGACACTGGAGTTTAACATATTATTAGTTTCAACTACAGATCTTTGACAGATGGCCTCCAGGTCAGGTAAATCCCACTCAATAGTGGTCCACAGAGACAACACAAACAGGAAGAGACCAGGCCTACTTATAAGAAATGTAGTGTTTTAATAAAGTTTTAAAAGTGTAGTTTTCTACACACAACCTGCCAAGAATATACACATTCATAGCAAGGCAATTTGTTGGTTCTATATGAAGAGTATACATGGGTCTGCCAGGGTGACTCATCCCAATGGGAGATTTTGGCCCTGCAGATACAAAAGTTAGACACTGCACAGGAATGTCTTGTTGGCGTGCAACAGGATGCAATACCAGGAGGCTGCCGCTCGAGGGGGCCAGCAGAACACACCAGATTTACAGAACTGGTCCCAGGGACATACAGCAAAGCCGGGGTGGGTCAGAAGTCATCCAACTGAGCCCAACAGGGCACACTCCTCACACTCTCTGATTGCAACTGGAATGCTTCTGTGCTTCCCTTTCTTCTGGGGGGCATGCCCCCTTTCAGAGCCACAATTCCTCACAAGGGCTTCTTCTTCAGCCCGAAGACCAAGATGAAAAGGAGGACCTCAATAGCAGCAGGTAAGGCACTGGAGAAGGAAAGAGAAGGGAATTAGTCCTGGGGACAGGCGTGGTCTCCAGTGCTTTCTCCTTTCCTTGAGAGAAAACAAGCCCCTTCTCTCTTGCATAGTTTGTGTGCTCACACACACACTCATGTGAATCTACCTGCAGAAGGCCATGATGTACCAGTAAGTGCCGGCCTCCCAGCGCTCAAAGACAAAAAAGGAGAGACAGATGGAGGCGCTGCAGTGAGCCGCCAAAGCTAGTAGGGAGCAAGTTAGGGAAACAGCCGCTGCCTCCAAAGGTCCCCATCCTCTCAACCAACCTGCAGAAAGCAAAGATCCACCAGTACTGGCTGCCATCCCACTGTTCAAAGAGGAAGAAGAGCAACGCGATGGCGGCAGACGCGTGCAATCCGGTTGCTGAAGCGGAGGTGGCACCCCGTCAGGGAGGAACAACAGTCAAAGGGCACCTGCCCACAAGAACCTGACGGGAGACAGCTGCTTGTTTTCAGAGCCTGCCTATATAGTCCAAATGTTTATGTCAACCTACCTGATGTCTGCAGTGACCTAGACAGCACAGCACAGCCTAGCCCAGTGGTGGCGAACCTATGGCACTCCAGATGTTCATGGACTACAATTCCCATCAGCCCCTGCCAACATGGCCAATTGGCCATGCTGGCAGGGGCTGAGGGGAATTATAGTCCATGAACATCTGGAGTGCCATAGGTTCGCCACCACTGGCCTAGCCTGATCTCATCAGATCTCAGTAGCTAAGCTGGGTTAGCCAATGGCAAACCACCTCTGAATGTCTCTTGAAAAGTCTAGAATCGCCACCGATCGGCTGCAACCTGGTGGCGCCCTCCATTCCCAGCATCTGATGTTAAAAGTGCCACTATCTTACAGAAGAAGGACCAGAACAGTAAAGGATGTTTCCACAGTTAACTGGAAAGCATATCCAGGTGCATGGCAATGCCACAGAGCTTCACTCCCTAGTATGTCTGCCTGCACAAGTGGCAAATAAAAACTAAACTGATCACAGGTACACCTATATACCTGCTCATAAGTACCTGCGTGTGGAAATTCACACAGCCAGAACTAGGCATCAGTGTTTACTCTTTCCTCCTGGTCACAGCTCTCTTAACTCACAAGCAAATAAATTACGATCCCCCACCCGCACTCCGTCTCACTTAGCCACTGCTTATGAAGGATACAGAGGAGGCTTTGAACGTTATTGAACATGGACACGCCAGAAAGGAAGCCGACCAGCTCCACAGCAAAGAGCCCCAGGGTCACGGATAAGGCCACCACCATCCTGGAAAGATGGAAACATAGAGAGGAGTCAAGACCCAACTCCCCCACCTGATGCTTAGGGAGGCAAATGCCTTCTTGACCACAATTACAGTGATCAGTCGTATTCACACAAACACTCTGCATCGTTTCAGTCGGTAACCGTGTTGGTCAGCAAAAGAACAACTAGGCTCGGGTCCAGCAGCATCTTAGAGGTTTTTGAGGTTTAAGCTTTTGAAGTGAGCTTTGACTTTGGAAAGCTCATACCCCTCCTCCCCCCAACAAATTGTTGGTTCCTAAGGTGTTCCTGGACTCAAATCTAACACACGGGTGTTTGAGGATTCTGCCTTTGTGTACTTGAAACAGAAATAATGGCTAGCAGAATCAATGTCCTGTGTCCAGCAGCATCTGATCCAATATAATTTTAAATTCACTCAAGACTCCTATTTCTATCCTAGTGACAGGCTGCCTCTTCAATCTATCAAACCACCAGTTTTTTTAAGCTATCAACGCAAGCATGGATCATAGCAGGACACTTTGGTGATTTCACTGTCTGGAATTCCCCACTGCCAAAAGAGAGACAGTCGGTTCCCTGCCTCGAGCTTCACAAAGAAAATTCTTGCAACTGTGTCCTTAATGAAAGGACCAGAGTCATAGTGACCTGCTGTCCAGAAGTACATACTTGTCATTTAATTAGCAGATGACAGAGGCCACATGAAAAGCTGGGCCCAGTCTCAAGGTCCCTCGTAAGGTGACTTAAGTTGGTGGGAGGCCAAATATGGTTTGGCACGTTTAGTCCTCCTCCCCTCCCTTCTTAAAGTCTGCCTGGGTTTATAACCAGTGTCTGCCAGGCTGAGACAAATGGTGGACAATGGGGCCCATCTGCTGGAAAAGAAGCACTTCCAATCACTCTTAGCAATGCAGAGGTGCCACCATTTAAGGTTAATTGTGCTAGATCATCCGAACAAAACAGAGGAGGAAAGAGAATAAGCTTTCCAATTAGATAGGGCTGCCATAACAGCAGCATCGCACAGCCCAATGGGAGACAGACACCTTTTATTTTTCTGTTTTACAGCTAGGAACATATGTTCATAAACAGACACTTTAAAAGGAGCTTAGGGGGAAAACCTAAAGATGAGAAAGATGGTATGGCAACACCCTCAAACATTTCTGTCTTCATCTATACTTTTTAAAGCAAAGAAGTCAGAGAAGGGCTGAACAGGTCACTGAAGCAGGCAGAGCCCCCAGAGTAAGACTCACTCGGTATCCTGTTTTTCATACTCTTGCTGGGTGCACTGCAAAGGTAGGGAAGCTCGGACGTTGTTTTCCTGCAACACAGAAGGCAGAGAGAGAGAGAGAGAGATTGGTCCTCTGGCCAGAAAGCAACAACCCCACTTTTCCTTTCCAACTACTTCATTCCAATTGGGGAGAAGTATTCCCTGCGCGCCACACCAAGGTTTCCTTTCAACGCACTGGAAGGACAATTGGAAGCAAGTCAGAAGGACTCCGGAAATCAGAAGGACTCTGCATTTTGTAGCCAGGAGAATGTTTCTCACCCTGGACCAGAAGAGTGTGATCACAATGACAAGGTGGGCTGTCAGGGTCAGGAATCGGGAAGGCACTAATCCACTGACCAAAGGCATTCTTCCAGCGCTCCACAGGCGATAAAATCCTAGAAGCAACAGAAAAAAAATCAGTGAAAAAGCACAACAGAAACACTGGTGGTAACTATTTCCTACTTCCATGGGATTCATGAATGCCAGCTGGCAAATACTGGGTGTTCACAACTGCAAACAACCAGTGCATGAAATATACTTGGCAAGGAGGTGGGGAAAAGGGGGAGGGGGGTGCCTTAATAAAATATGTCTGATTACTTTACACTATGGCACAAAGCGGGATTTCTCACAAAAGATGATCCACCACAACCCCTTGGTTATTTAGGGTTGCATCTTATTTAAACTATGAGCAATTGGGGAGGGAGGAGTAAATAATTTCCAGCTTGGGAAAACTAAGGGTTTTTTTTCGAGCAACGATCTAAAATTCCTTGAGGGCGACTGAGGATCAAATAATCCACAGACAACCACGTCAAAAACCCCTCCCGCCTCCCCCCCGCCATGCCGCCTCCCCAAGGGATCCACACGCATTATCCCTCCGCATTAACACATCTTGCAACCCTTCCAGTGACCCCTATTTCTTCCTACCCCAGCCGTCCTTTTCTCCAACAATAATTACTAATGGGGGCAGACCCTCCCCTCCCTTTTTGGGGACCCGGCCCCCATGTCCCAACTTTAGGCTTAAGGCCTCGTCGCTAGGCCTCACCGTTGCCCCTAGCAACCTCTCTGGCCCCGCGGCGGCCTCTTTTGTCCAACAGGACGCCAACTCGCGCGGTATCGCGAGATGGTGAGAAACGAAAGGGCAACCTCTTGGCCGCCATCTTGCTCGTGGGCAAGCTACCTTCTTCTTAACCCCTTCGCTACCGTGGTAGTGCTCGGCGCGAAGTCGCAAACTTTCCACGCACACCTGTCCTGAACACCTTTGTGGCATTCAAATTCTCACCGATTTTTTAAAAACATATGTTGTTCCCCTTTGCAATAAAGTAACGCAATGGCCAAGCAAAATGAGCAAATAAATTGTGACGACTGTGATGATTCCAGCTATTACGATGTCTCTTGAGGATGATTGTTATGGTCGTCGTTGGCCTACCTTACAGGGCTATGGTTATAATTCCCAAGGTTATTGGGAAGAGAAAACGCAGAGCAATGCACTTTTGAAAATGGTACGGAGATTGTTGGGTATCCAGCTGTGATGGCCGAGTGGTTAAGGCGTTGGACTTGAAATCCAATGGGGGCTCCCTGCGTAGGTTCGAATCCTGCTCACAGCGCATCTTTTGGCCGCGACGCATCTAATCTCATGGTTTCCAGATGTGAAGACCTCTGGGAGGCGGTGAATTTGCGGCAGCGCCGTGTGCATTGATCCCCTAGCGGCGCCCTTGATGGCGCGCATTTGCTCGTATACTTTAGATTTCGCAAAAATGGGAAAGACTGATGTTTGCGCATGCGCACTTCCCCAAAGAGGGGGTACAAAACGGGTTGCCAGAAAGTGCCCACCAGGCGACCTTTTGCTTTCCTGACTAGCCAGACTCTTATCTTTGGTTGCAAAAATCTCTTCCGGTTGATGGGTGTGCCTCGGATTAAGTGGATTAACTGCGGGGCTGGTTTCTTGAGGCCACATCACCCCCCTCCCCCCTGTCCCTCCCTCTCTCACTCACTCTCCGCGGAGAGCCTGCAAAATAACAACACGGAGGAGCTTTTTCCCCCTCCTGTGTTCGCTTTCCTCCTCTGCAAAAGGCCACGTGGAGCAGCAAGAGAGCAGAGCGGGAAGGGGCGACCAGCAAAATAGGTGGAGATGCCGGGGATTGAACCCGGGACCTCATACATGCGAAGCATGCGCTCTACCACTGAGCTACATCCCCCTGTGCGCTTTCAAACAGCTCAGGTGTCGCCCTTATACTTCACCTCCCACTTCCGTTCAATTTGCGAGGTTTGCACTTTCTTTTGTCTTCGCTTCTCAGTCGCAACCACAGGCGGAAAGAGCAGCGGTTGTAGGTCCAGGCAGAAAAGACCCCCTCCTCCCAGAGCGCCATGGCGAGGGCGGAAGGAGGCTGCGGGCCGTTTAAAAAAACTACCAAGTTTATTACGGCAGAAGTTCTCGGACTCCCTCGGCCTGATTGCATTGAGTCCCAGAGATTTGTGCCCTGAACGGCAAAAAACAAAAGGGGCGAGGGGGTCACTGTCAAATTCCAGGTTAGGAACATTCCCTGGAGATTCCTGCCGGCAAAACAAGAGGAACTGGGCATCGTCTGTGGCCTGGGGAACAGTTACACTTTGGGGATATCTCCAGTCCCCACCTGGAGGTTGGTAACGCAAATTGCAGAGGGGGGCACCCTATGAACCATTAAATTGCAGAACACAGATGGCAACAAGATCCGGTTCCCAAACAAAGGACCCTCTCCGTGGGGGCGTGACGGGCCACCCCAACTGCAAATACAGCAAATACACATGCCTCCCCCAATAAACATCCTGATTGCAATTCCAGCAACCCGGCAAAGGCAACGGGAATTGCAATCGGCAAGCCGGGGTGGGGGTGGGGGTGAGGGGGGGGACACACGTTTTCTTGCTCCCCCCTTTGCAGTTTGGGCACCGGCCAAACGTTTCCGCCTCCCCATCATGGAAAAAAAAGCTGCAACAAAGGGCGCGTTTCTGCCTGTATACATAGTGAGATGAAAATAGGTCTAACCAGGTTGCCAAGTGGCGCCGTGGCTTAGTTGGTTAAAGCGCCTGTCTAGTAAACAGGAGATCCTGGGTTCGAATCCCAGCGGTGCCTTCTTTTTATTCTCATTTTAATCCTCGAGCGTCGACCTTCGTTCTTTTGCTCTCCCCGTTTTAAATCGGTAGGACCTCAAGAAGCGTATTTGTTTTCTAGATAGAACCGCCCACCCCCTTCTGACTTCACTGCAAAGGGTAGCGGGGGGGGGGGGGGGGGGTTAAATCTCCGCGCGCCTTGTGATTAGGATTTGTGCCTTTATCAGGTTTTGTTTGCCTTTTTGCAAAACTGCACCTGGCCTTCACCACCAAGCCTGGGCTTCGAGAATCAGCTGCTTGGGAAGAGCAGAAAGTAGTAGATTTTTTTAAAATTTAAAAGACCCTGCCGTTTGCTCAGATGCACCGCGGGCAAACTCTGGCCAGAATGCATGCCCTTTCCCAGGCCCCGCAACTTTATGGGGGAGGGGGTAGCAAGTACCCTGAAGTCACCCTTCGCAACCCCTTGTAGGGTGTTCAAAGGAAAGAGCAATCACATCCGATCCTGGATTGCAAAATCGGAAGGAGAAAGTAGCGATTCCTGGGTATTAATGCATCAGTAAAAGGCTCTTTGGCAGGGGCTAGTCAGCAGCGATATGAAAAGACGAAAGAAAAAAGTAACATTTTAAGGGGGAAAGCAGAAATAAAAAACTGAGTTGCATTGGCCGGGAATCGAACCCGGGCCTCCCGCGTGGCAGGCGAGAATTCTACCACTGAACCACCAATGCCTTCACGTAGAGAAATGTTTTTTAGAAGAGTATGTAAGACTATCAAAGGTCTGGTCATGTTTCAAAATAAAGAGAACTACTCCACATTCTTTTTTTTTTAATTCCTGTTTATTACTGCAAATTTTTTTTGACAAACATAATTATTATTGGTCGAAGGCTTTATTTATTATTATTTTCCATCACTGGCTATCTGAGGCTATCAATTGCTTTCTACCTGATCTTCTGGGCATGTCTCTCTTTTTCTCTCTCTGGCACCTTAGGAGTCTCAGCTGTGGTTTTCTTACAAGGGACTAACCCCCACCCCCTGCAAAGGAAGATCAGATTGCAGTCCTTTTAGGACTGTAAATTATAAAGTTACCTAGCTTTTGCAAGTGGTCTGGAATGATGTCCACCCATGCAAACCCTCAGTACTGTAACTGCACAGATTGGCACATGGGGCAAGCCATAAGATGGCAGAGAAGGCTCACAGTTAGTTGCCATCCATGCACACGTTAGCAAAATGCACACTCCCTTGCAATGGTAGGATTATTCATCCCATGTGAGCAGAAACTATCATCACCCACAGGACCAAACTATGAAAGGATCCTGTTTAGCAACCCCTTATGTCCACCCAGTTCCCACACCATTCGGTTTCCTTCTACTTGAGAAGCATGAACAGAAAGTTACATACTGCACTTGCTTTGGACAGTATGTAAGGGCCATTCACACATGCACTTGATGTTTGCCGCCATCTAGCACCCATGTCTGAACAAACGCAGGACTGAGTCGGGTGTCAGCCACTCCTACAATGCATATTTTTTTTCAAAAAGTCTTTTTATAGTCTCTTTTTCAACCTATCCATCGCTTATTTCAAAGCGAGCCAGGATCCACGGCATGTTGCTTTTCCAAAACAGCCCCCACTCTAGAAAATATACACAAATTTGGAAGGAAAAAAAGATATCACAAGGAAAACAAACAAACCCCCTCGCTTATTTCTTACTATACATTATCAGGGCTGCCAATTTCAGGCTGCAAGATCCCTGGAGATTTGGGAGCCGGGAGTGGGTGGGGTTTGGGGGGAGACTTTAGCAGGATATAATGCCATACAATTGACCCTCCAAAGTTTCCATTTCTTCTGTCTGAAAATCTGTTGTAATTCCGGGAGTTCCCCAGGCTCCCTGTGAAAGATGGCAACCCTAACACACACATTCTCACGCACGCACGCACACACAAACACACACATATATACACACACATACACATTGTCGGTTCTCCTTGCTTCAGGGTTCTGTGTTTAAAGTCTAGGTTCATTTGACTGGCCCGCACTGCAAGATGTCAAGGGGAGATTTTTTTAAAAAATCAACTCTTTGGCTAATATGTACAAGAAAAAAACCAGGAACTTCCTCCACTTCTACCACCGCCTTCAAAAAAAATAACAAACAGGCCAACGCTTTGGCTTGATTTAAAAAACCCATAATATACAATATATAGAGAATCTCAATATACTATTTTAAAGGGGATTGCAAGGAAGGGTTCCTTCAAGGCCACGGTCTCCACACGTTCAGCGCCTGCGGAGTCTGTACCGTGGAGTTTCGCGCTTCCGAGAGTTTGTTCTGTTGCGATCGGCCGCAGCCGTCTTGCTGGGCCGGGCCAGAGCCCCGGGCTTGGTGTCCTTGATTGGCAGAGTAACTGGCAGGGGTTGGGTGCAGGACATACGCAGCACCCCCAAGGGGCGGGCTGCACCCAGCAAACACATCTGGGCTGTACCGCTCGTATCTGGGGTTGGCAGCTGCGGGCGGAGGCTGGTGCATCTCTCTCCGGGGGCTGGCAGTGATCTTTTCCATGCAGTGACAAATGTGCTCCATCAGGTAGGCCTTTTTGCCCGTGCAGACGCCCGGGCTGGCTCGGAGGAAGTGGCTCGCCTGGGTGAGGCACTCCCGGTAGCCACTGTGGTACTTCTGGAACAGGGCATCCTCTTTGAGCTTTGTCTCTGTGGTATATTCAACGACAATAAAGAAAGACAGCAACATTTTAGTTGGACCCTTGTCAACAAACCCCTCTCTCGGAAAGTCTCTGATCAGACGGACCGCCAAACACTCAAAACGGTTCTATGGCTGACTTCTTCCCCAATTTTGGGCCCTGTTTTTTTTACTGACTGGGATCCCCACTTGCCGTGGAAGCTGGCGGGTGATCTCGGGCCAGTCACAGGCTCTCACCCTAACCTACCTCACAACAGCCCTGTGAGGATAAAATGGAGGAGAGGAGAAGTATGTTAGTTCCTTTTCAGAGGCCCTCTGGGGGAGAAAGGTGGGGTATAAATAAAGTTAACAACAACACATTTCCCAGCATCGGCTCACATCCCACCCCACACAGCTGCACGAGAAGCAGAAATACAAGAAAGTCACCAGGTGCGATTCCGGGCTAGGCAAAGGTCTCCTGCTGAGTTTGGGGTCATTTAAGGCAACCCCCCATAGGATTGTCGAGGAGGCAAGAGACCGACCAAGGTGGACCAATCAAGGTGCCTCTGCATAGCAGCCCTGGACTTTGTTGATGCCTCCCACGAGCTACACCTCGGCCCTTCACAGCTGCAGGGAGATAAATTCAACAGGTGAAGTTTCACCGGCAGATTTCTGACCGCCCAGAAGGACGCTCTGCCAGGTTCAAGTGGGAATATGTATGCTCTCAGGATGAAAAGGGAGCTTCGGATAGGCCTCAGACTCCCCTCTGCCTACACGGGAACATTGGCTCAAAGCACTAGGAAATACTCCAGAAAATTGGGTGGGGAGGCCACCTCGCCCACCATGCGGCCATCCAGATGTTTTCAAGAAGCTCTCCTGCAGGGCGGGCAGGATTTCTCCAACCCTGCTGATTCCCAGGGGTTGACTGCCACTGAGCATGGAGGTTCCATTCAGACACTTCTTGACAGACTCCTCCATGAATTTGACTTAGCCAGTTGAAAACATCCTCTAAGCCTGTGACCATCACTACACCCTGGGGTTGCAAGAGTTCAACCAGTCTCCCTTAGGCTGCTTATGGTCACGGAGGTCCCCCAAACCTCACCCTCTCTGTGCCCCACCCCCCATGTCCAGGAACGTCCCAACCCAAAGTTGGCAACCAACAGCATATAGCAAACTCATGTACAAGGGAGTTAGTCTGTATTCTGTATTTCGGCTTCTTCACGTTCCCTGAAGGGCCTATGAATCTCCTTGATTATTATTTTATTATTATTATTAAAGAAAGAAAAAGGATACCAGAAACATTATACCTGATAGAGGCTGGGTCTTCAAAAACTGGACTGTCTTTTGCAAAATTTCTGCTTTCTCGACTTTGGGGTTCTTCAGTCTCTGCGAAGAAAAAAACAAAGACACAAGAAGAGGGAGGAGAGAAAAGAGAAGGGGAAGAGGAGGAATGAAAATAAAATCTTCTTTGTATGATTTGCTTTGCGGGGAGAAGTTCAGGGCAGGAGGGACGGGAGCGTCTCTTACCTCGTCCTGCGTGGCCTCAAAGAGCAGGACTCGCAGCCGGTCCAGGCTCTGGTTCATGCGGTCCCTCCGCCTTTTCTCCATCAAGGGCTTCAGCAGCTAGAGAAAGAGGGAGATGGCAGACAGGAAAGGCAAGAGCCGGGAGAAGCCACAGAGAAAGAGAGGGAGGTAGAGGCTTTGAAACAGAAAAACCCACAGTCCCCCCACCAAACCAAGCCTGGATTCTGCTCTTAGCTCCAATTGAGGGCGAAAGCCCAGCTCTCTCCCTCCAGTTGCCAACTGCCAGCTGGGGACTGGAGAACTCCTGGCGGCACGGTTGATGCCAGGTACGTTCCCCTGGGAAAAATGCACTCTACACTTCTGAGGGCCTTCCCCTCCCCAAAACTCTGTGTTCCTCAGGTTTTACCTCCAAATCTCCAAGAATTTTCCAACCTGGAATTGGCAACTTTACCTCCCACCCAAAAAAAGAAAAAAAGCAGAAGAAGAAAAAGAGTTTTGGATTTATCTCCCACCTTTCTCTCCTGCAAGGAGACTCAAGGTGGCTCACCAGCTCCTTTCCCTTCCTCTCCCCACCACAGACACCTGGGGAGGCAGGTGGGGGGCTGAGAGAGTTCAGAGAGAACTGTGACCGACCCCAAAAAGGAACTAAGAGCAGAATCCTCAGAGACCCTCAGCCAAACCAGCCAAACTGTTACCTTCTTGTCCTCTTTGCCTCCCCATTTCGGGCTTTTCATCTTCATAACTTTTGGACCCAGAGGACGGATGGACTGACGGACGGACGGATGGAAGGAAGGATGCGTGGACCCTCTCTGGCTTGCTCTGCCTGCAGACACAACTTGCCCCGTTCTCTCCCTTCAAAGGCACAAGGGGGCCTTTTTATAGGTTTTCCCCCTCCAATTCCTGCTCTCCCAGCGCCAACCGTCCCTACCCGCCCCCTCCCCTTCAACCACCTTAAGGAAATTTCTCACCTCCCTCCCCCTTGCTTTGATCTTCTTCCTCCATCCCGGGGACAGAGTGTGTCGCACACGCTTGTACTACAAAGGAGGAGGGCTGGATTTCCCACTCTAAAGCATCCCCCTCTTCTATGTCAGCTACAGCACATGCCAAAGGGGAAAGGGGGCATGATTTCATGTCTAGATCTTGCAACTTGTTGAATAGTTCCCAGCACAAATCTATCGCAGGGATCAGACAGGGCCCCTGGCAGGGAAAGTCTGTCCTTCCTGCCAACGTTTGCCAGGAAATCCACAAGGGAAAACAAGAGGTCCAGTGGGTTCTTTTTGGCACGTTTATTTTGAGCTTCCAGAGCGAGGGCTCACCTCTTCAGAAGGAAGCATCACTGGAAAGAAGCCACCATGGAATCAAATGTGGTTGGCCTTCAAAATGACACTGAATGTTTGCTTGATTTGGCTACACACAGAGGTGGGATCCAGCAGGTTCTCACCAGTTCCCGAGAGTGGGTTGCTAATTATTTGTGTGTGCCGAGAGGGGGTTATTCATTGGGTCTGCTTTTCCGTTAGAAATCCCATTAGGTCCAAAAACCATAAAGTCCTGTTGTTTCCTATGTGGCTGGTTAGCGAAGGTAGAAAACGGGATAATTCTCCCTGTTGGGCTGTTTTACAAACATGTTTTAGAAATATGGTAAAGTTCCTTGTTTAAGGAAAGTCTCCTTCTTTTGATTTCTAGAAACAAAAGTAAGTATTTGAAAGTATTAAGTATTTGACAGGCAGTCAACTAGAGGAGAAGTAGTTGTTTCTGTTGGCAGTAGACGATAGGACTTGCTATAATGAGTTTAAATGATGGACAGAAAGATACCAGCTGGAAATTAGGAACTTTTTTTTTACAGTAAGAGTTTTTTACAGTAACAGAGAAATTATTAATGCCCCGCCCCCAGAATGCCCGGCCACGCCCCCATCTTGCCCCGCCCAGCCCCATTGGCTGTGTTTGAATCCCACCACCATGGGAACCTGTTACTAAAATTTTTGGATCCCACCACTGGCTACACAGCTAACTCTTTGCAATGGCCAACCAAGGAAGACGAGAGGCAAACCACCTATGAAGCCCCTTCCGCACATGCAGAATAATGCACTTTCAATCCACTGTCACAATTGTTTGCAAGCGGATTCTGCTATTCCGCACATCTGCAAAGTGCACTGAAAATGGATTGAAAGTGCATTATTCTGCCTCTGGTCTCTTGAAAACCCTACAGGTTGCTGTGCGACAACTGTGACAGCATTTCCCCACAAAATCAGGTGCAGCTGATAGATCTTAGAAGGTGCTTTTGGAAGAGGAGGAATTTGAACTCGAGCCTCCCAGATCCCTAGGCCAAACAGCACCAAAATTGACTCTTTTACAATTCTTTTTGAATGGCAGCGGGGCCTGGCTGCAATCCAGTGGGATAGGTGGCAGGATTTGCTTCCAAGGGAATGAAAAAGGTAGATGATAAATAAAGACAAAAATCCTTTGTGGTGAAGGAGTTCAAGCATCAGACCAAGTTAAAATCCCTATCCTGCCATGGGAACACACTGGGTGACCGTGGGTCAGACACTCACTCTCAGTCTAACCTACTTCACAAGGTTGTTGTGAGAGGAAAATGGAGGAGTTATGTAAACCACCTTGTATCCTCATTGGTGGGAAAGGGGGAGTATAAATGAAGATGGAAAACGCCTAAGACTCCAACTGTGGAAGATTGGCTGAATAAAATATGGGCGTACATGGGATTAGACAAACTAACTAAAATGTTGAAAGGACGCCCATTAGAAAAATGTGAAAGAATGTGGTTAGAATTGATGAACGAACAATATGGCACGGATTTATTCTCAGCTGAGTTTAAGCTTTAGAATGGCATGCATCTATTAAGTTTCCTCTGTCTTTGGTTGACACTGTATTAGGGGTTTTTTCTCTCTTTGATTTTTATAATCTTCCCTGTTATACGAATTGGAGAAGCATGTGATATGTCATTTCTCAGATGGTTGTGAAGGTAGTAGTCAAATTGTCTGTACAATGCTAATGAAGTGTGATTTTTTTTAAAAGCCTATATGTATTCTTTTTTGAAAAAAAATCAATAAAGATGTATTGTTGAAAGCTTTTCATGCCGGAATCACTAGGGTGTTGTGGGTTTTCTGAGTTGCATGGCTGTGTTCCAGTGGCATTTTCTCCAGTAGCATCTTATGCCAGCCACAGATGCAGGCGAAACATCAGGAGAAAATGCTGCTGGCCATACACCCTGGAAAACCCACAACACCTTAATTTAATAAAGACTTTATATATTAAAAATTTACATGATGGATGGATGGATGGATGGATGGATGGATGGATGGATGGATGGATGGATGGATGGATGGATGGATGGATGGATGGATGGATGGATGGATGGATGGATGATGGATGGATGGATGGATGGATGGATGGATGGATGGATGGATGGATGGATGGATGGATGGATGGATGGATGGATGGATGGATGGGTGGGTGGGTGGGTGGGTGGATGGATGGATGGATGGATGGATGGATGGATGGATGGATGGATGGATGGATGGATGGATGGATGGATGGATGGATGGATGGATGGATGGATGGATGGATAACCAGGCTGATGCCCAGTTGGTTCAGTGCTGCCCAGTTGGTTCAGTGCAGCTAATAGCAGCTAATAATGCATCTCAACTTGCTGTGAAAAGCTTCATTTGGGTGACTGGTGTGGGAATTGCACTCTTCTGAGCTGTGAATCCTGGTGAGCCCCTGGACACCTCAGAGAACAACAAGATGTTCAGGGTCTACACTGTCGAGAGTCAAAGAGCCCTTTGTCAGATACGTCACAAGCCTCGTCAGGATGTGAAGGTTTCCTTTAGTCACCACAGGTAGTAGCCACCAATAGATCTCGAGGACGGGGGCGGGGCGGCAGAGAGTGCCCAGTTCAGTTTCCTGTTCAGGACCATCAGATAACACATATTAAGGAAGATCTTTACTAGCCAGAGACCTCATAGAGTGGCCGCAAATGAAATCATAGTTAACATAGGAGAGATCATAGGATGGATTTGGGCTCTGTTGGCAATCACTCAGTAGGACAGAAATGAGGGAAGGGTCGGTGTGGGCCAATGTTTTCAGCCGATAAAAGATGATTTTGCAGGGATCGGCTGGGATCAAAGTACCCTGAGCTGAGACCAAGCTCTCCCCTACCCCCATTTAATTTAGCTAACCTCCCAGGGAAATCCATTCACTTCCTAATGTGTCGGCCTCAATTACTGAAGAGGATTATGCACACCTCCCTCGGGCCTGCTCTCTGGGAGCTCCCCTCCTCCTCCTTTGGAGGACAATGGTTCCATCAAAGGCCCACACTCTTGCATATTTTATTCCCACCCACCCCCATCAACCCACAGAGAATCACTCATAGCTAAGTGCCACCATCAGAGCACAGCTGGGTTTAGGGAGAGAGCCATGTTCCTCTGTTCCAGAATCATAGAGCTGGAAAGGGCCAGAGAGGCCAACTAGTCCCCCCCCCCCCCCCCCCGCCACTGACGGATCAGCCTAGAGCAGTGATGGCGAACCTTTTTGAGACCGAGTGCCCAAATTGCAACCCAAAACCCACTTATTAAACACAAAGTGCCAACATGGCAATTTAACCTGAATACTGAGGTTTTAGTTTATTTATTTTATTTATTTATTTAGAGTTTTTTATACCGCCCTACCCCCAAAGGGCTCTGGGCGGTGAACAACAGTTTAAAACATACAATCAAGTCGATTTAAAATAGATACAGCGTTTAAACATATAAAACATATAAAACAGCGTCAGCAACAAAATCCAATTTTAAAAACCTCCGCAAAGGAGGGGGGAGGGGTCCCATAGATGGTGGAGGGACCCTAGAACAAGAACTAGAGTAGAAGGGGGGAGGGAGGGGGGCAAAACAGTTTAGGAAAAACAGTTGGCTCCGAGGCTTGCTTTACTCAGGAGTAAGCTTGGTGGTAGTAGGTGGCTTTGCTTTGAAGCAACCGTGCAACTCTTCCAACGGGTGAATTACGACCCTAGGAGGGTTTACTCAGAAGCAAATCCCATTGCCAGCAACCGAGCTTACTCCCAGGTAAGGGATTGAGCTTTAGTTCTTTGCAAGAAAATCAGTGGGGTTTAACAGCACTTAACAGGGTTACCTACACTGCTTCCCCAAAACTAGGTATTAGGTTTAATGCTAATAATCGAGCCCAGCGGCCAGCCTAGATGTTGGGGGGGCACTCTGTTTGCGCGTGCCCACAGAGAGGGCTGTGAGTGCCACCTCTGGCACCCGTGCCATAGGTTCGCCACCACTGGCCTAGAGCATCCCAAACAAGTGTTTGTCCAGCTGCTGCTTGAAGGCTGCAGGAGGGGGGGGGTTACCACCTCCCTGAGCAGCCGATCCCACTGTTGCACAGCCTTTAGGCCCCTTCCGCACATGCAGAATAATGCACTTTCAATCCACTTCCACAATTGTTTGCAAGTGGATTTTGCTAGTCCGCACAGTAAAATCCAGCTGCAAAGTGCATTGGAAGTGGATTAAAAGTACATTATTCTGCACGTGGGGAAGGGACCTAATTACTGTAAAAAAATTGTTCCCAATATCCATCCAAAACCATAATTTAAACCCATTATTTCAAGCCCTAGCCTCTGCTGCCAACAGGGAGCTCCCAAGAAGTGCACTGTGGCACCTAGAGGACAACCACATTATCTTGCCTGCTGAATTGACCAGTTGTTCTCCTCGTCTTCTGCTGGGTTTGAGTCTAGTAGCCCCTGAGAGACAAATGAGATTTTTTTTTGGGGGGGGGTATAAACTCTTGGGAGTCAAAGCTTCATATCTGAAGGAGGGATCTTCAACTCTCAAAATCTCATACTCAGAAATCTCACTGGTTTGTAAAAGGTTACTGGGCACGAACCTTGCTCTTTGCCTGCAAACCCTACAAAAACACGTTCCTCTGTTGAACATTGACTTGTAATCTCCTTGCGGGCAGGGACTCCTCTTATGCTATGCAAGTTCTGGTCGCCACATCTCAAAAAGGATATCGAAGAGATAGAAAAAGTGCAGAGAAGGGCAACGAGGATGATTGACGGATTGGAGCACCTTCCTTATGAGGAGAGGCTGTAGCGTTTGGAGAGGAGACGTCTGAGGGGGGATATGATTGAAGTCTATAAAATTATGCACAGGGTAGAAAATGTTGACAGAGAGAATTTTTTTCTCTCTTTCTCACAGTACTAGAACCAGGGGGCATCCATTGAAAATGCTGGGGGGAAGAATTAGGACTAATAAAAGGAAACACTTCTTCACGCAACGTGTGATTGGTGTTTGGAATATGCTGCCACAGGAGGTGGTGATGGCCACTAACCTGGATGGCTTTAAAAAGGGCTTGGACAGATTTATGGAGGAGAAGTCGATCTATGGCTACCAATCTTGATCCTCCTTGATCTCAGATTGCAAATGCCTTAGCAGACCAGGTGCTCAGGAGCAGCAGCAGCAGCAGCAGAAGGCCATTGCTTTCACCTCCTGCGTGTGAGCTCCCAAAGGCACCTGGTGGGCCACTGCGAGTAGCAGAGTGCTGGACTAGATGGACTCTGGTCTGATCCAGCAGGCCAGTTCTTATGTTCTTATAAGGGCCATGCGTATTAATTGCAAAAGACAGTGCGTGTTAATTTGAACAAAGCTGTCTGGTCTTTAAGAATGCCTCCTCCCTTGGTCTATGGGATCTCTCCCACTTGATTGCCCTTTCCTGCTTCCTGGGAGACAGCAGGCCTTTTATGGTCTTTTATTGGGGGCCGGGGTTTAGGAGGAATGGCCAACAGCTTGTGGGAACCTGCCGCCAGCAGAGATTCTCACTGCCATAAAAACCAAAGGTGTTAGAACTGACTGATAAGCCAGAAGGCAGGCGAAAAACTGAGAGTTTAAAAAAAAAAGTTTGAAAAGTTGCGAAATTTCCCAGAAGGAAGAAGACCAGGACCAAATCTCCCCCTCCCCCCCCCCAATACCTTCGAGAGTTTGATAGCTATGAACTGAGTCAAGAACGAAACCTTTTCGTCCAGCCTTTTATCATGCTGGAATTGGGGTTCCTCCAGTGAAACCTATTGGTGGGAGAAGTCTTTCTTTGCACAGGACAGGTTTCTCTTAGGGAATTCACAGCCGGAAGAAGACTCTTCGGGTCTTAGCGGTTTCAACGGAAGACTAAGAACATAAGAACATAAGAACTAGCCTGCTGGATCAGACCAGAGTCCATCTAGTCCAGCACTCTGCTACTCGCAGTGGCCCACCAGGTGCCTTTGGGAGCTCACATGCAGGAGGTGAAAGCAAGGGCCTTAAGAACATAAGAACTAGCCTGCTGGATCAGACCAGAGTCCATCTAGTCCAGCACTCTGCTACTGAGTAGCTGGCCACCAGGTGCGCTGGAGCTTCCATTGCAGGATGTGAAAACAAAGGGCCTTAAGAACATAAGAAAAGTGCAGGATGGGCCAGTCCATCCTAGTCCCAGCACTCCTTTCTTGCAGTGGCTCCAAATTCAGGGTGCCTTTGGGAGCTCACGTACAGGATGTGAAAGCAAGGGCCTTAAGAACATAAGAAAGAGCCTGCTGGATCAGACCAGAGTCCATCTAGTCCAGCACTCTGCTACTTGCAGTGGCCCACCGGGTGCCTTTGGGAGCTCACGTGCAGGATGTGAAAGCAATGGCCTTAAGAACATAAGAAAGAGCCTGCTGGATCAGACCAGAGTCCATCTAGTCCAGCACTCTGCTACTTGCAGTGGCCCACCGGGTGTCTTTGGGAGCTCACGTGCAGGATGTGAAAGCAATGGCCTTAAGAGACATAAGAAAGAGCCTGCTGGATCAGACCAGAGTCCATCTAGTCCAGCATTCTGCTACTCGCAGTGGCCCACCAGGTGCCTTTGGGAGCTCACATGCAGGATGTGAAAGCAATGGCCTTAAGAACATAAGAGAAAGAGCCTGCTGATCAGACCAGAGTCCATCTAGGTCCAGCATTCTGTTACCTCAAGTAGGGCTCACCAGGTGCCTTTTAAGCTCACAGGGAGGTGAAAGCAATGGCTCAAGAACATCATAAGAACTAGTCTGCTTGGATCAGTAACCAGAGTCCATCTAGTCCAGCATTCTGCTACTCGCAGTGGCCCACCAGGTGCCTTTGGGAGCTCACGTGCAGGATGTGAAAGCAAGGGCCTTCTGCTGCTGCTGCTCCGGAGCACTTGGTCTGCTAAGGCATTTGCAATCTGAGATCAAGGAGGATCAAGATTGGTAGCCATAGATCGACTTCTCCTCCATAAATCTGTCCAAGCCCTTTTTAAGGCTATCCAGGTTAGTGGCCATCACCACCTCCTATGGCAGCATATTCCAAACACCAATCACACGTTGCGTGAAGAAGTGTTTCCTTTTATTAGTCCTAATTCTTCCCCCCAGCATTTTCAATGGATGCCCCCTGGACTAGAAGACTCTTGAGGGGAAAGAGTCTGTCAGTGGCTATTTGACCCGGCCACAGCGTTGCCAACCTCAAGGCACTGCCTGGACATCTCCCAGAAATATAGCTCATGTCTTCACATTACAGAGTTCAGTTCCTCTGGAGAAAATCATAGAGTTGGAGGAGACCCCAAGGGCCATCAAGTCCAACCCCCTGCCATGCAGGAACACGCAATCAAAGCACTCCTGACAGATTGCCATCCAGCCTCTCTTTACAAACCTCCAAAGAAGGAGACTCCACCACCCTCCGAGGTAGTGCGTTCCGTGGACAGCCCTGACTGTCAGGAAGTTTTTCCTGATGTTTAGGTGGAATCTCTTTTCCTTCACTTTGAGCCCATTCCTCGTGGTCCTAGTCTCTGGAGCCGCAGAAAACAGGCTTGCTCCCTCCCCAACATGGCATCTCTTCAAATATCTAAACATGGCTATCATGTCACCTCTTAACTTTCACTTCTGCAGACAACCCCAGCTCCCTAAGTCTCTCCTTGTAGGGCATGGATTCCAGACCTTTTCCCATTTTAGTTGCCCTCCTATGGACCTGTTCCAGCTTGTCAGTATCTGTCAGGAGTGCTTTGATTGTGTGCTCCCATATGGCAGGGGGTTGGACTTGATGGCCCTTGGGGGTCTCTTCCAACTCTGAGTGCCTGATTCCACGATCTGTCTAGTGCAGTGTGCTAACCAGTGGCCAACCAGTTCCACAAAAGGGCACATAGGCCTTCCCCTGATGTTGCCTCCACGAATCCAATTCCCATTAAAAACCATCCATGCCGTCACCACATCCTCTGGCAGCAGATTCCACACATACACCCCCCCCACACACACACACTGTGTCATTTTATAAACCTCTTTCATGTTCACTCTTAAGACTTTTCAGTTGTAAAAAGAGAGGTTCAGTATTATGTGCCTTCCTATCCAAACACCTCTTAAGGAGTTCGGAACTCCATACTGGAAGGAACTCTATTTGATCATGGAAAGGGGATGGGTATAAACTTTAAGTCACTTCCTTTATGCATGTTTGATTCAACATCAGTTGGAGACAAAAGTAAGTTTTAAAATAAGTTTTAGTTGGTGGCAAATACCGAGATATGCCCCCGGCCCCGGGGGCAAAATGTTCTGCCTCTTGAAACTCTTGTCTTACTCTGTATGATCTGCCTTTAGTCCCAGTGACAATAGAGGACTAAAAAGTGAATGAATGAATGAATGAATGAATGAATGAATGAATGAATGAATGAACGAACGAACAAAGGAATGTCACCAACACTAAGCATTTTAAGTTTTTAAAAATGCTTTCTCCCCCCGCCCCCCCCCCAAATATATTTGGAATTAGGGAGTTAGGCTTTCTAGGCAGGTGCCAAACATCTGAACGGTTTGGAGAATTTGAAAACGTTTATTACTTTAACTACGTGGTGTCATAAGCAATTTTGTGTATTGTAATTCTAGGCGATATTGAATTGAGTAAATCAGAAACGTTTGGGGCAGGAAGAAAGGATAAACAACCAAGGGGTTAACCAACTATTCGTTGGATTGGTTCTGGTGGGTTTTTCAATCATTAGTTGGATGATTTTGGCAACATGGAACTTCCATGTTCTGAAGAAGTATACCTCTGGATGCCAGTAGCTTCCAGGCAGCAACTTGGGGCGGGGGTTCTTTGTGACCCTCCCTGCTTTGGGGGTTTCCTGGGGGCATGTGTTAGTGGCTGAAACAATATTAGATGCCCCCTTGATAGGATCCAGCAGGGCTCTTATGATCTGAGCTATTTTGTTCTTCGGTCTAATCCACCACAGTTTGCCTCTCTGTGCATAGAAATGCGGGTACCAAGGGAAAGGACTCTGGCCTGAATTTCTGCCTGACCTCCTAGCTTTCTGCCTTAGGGGATTTCTGCCTGAGTGATGCCACAGTCTGCCAAACCAGCCTCTGCCTGCAGCCCCCAAGCGTAGGTAGAGGGCTTGAGTGACGTGTTCAAATTCTACCAGCGGGTGGCTGTGGTGGCCGAGTGGTTAAGGCGTTGGACTCGAAATCCAATAGGGTTTCCCTGCGCAGGTTCGAATCCTGCTCACAGCGAGGAGCCGACCGTTTTTATGGCTCTTCGCGCAGCGCAAAAAACTCGCTGGGTGACCGCTGCGATCTCGCGGGGAAAAGACGCTCGGATGTGGCAGGGCTTTTTGTGGCTCACTTGCTAAGCCTAGGTCAGTTTCATTCCCTGCAAAGTCCCCGCCACGCGGGCGTTTCAAAGCGTGCCTCTGGGCACGAATTCCAGTCCTCCCGCAATTGCATCCTTGCGCATCGGATCCGTCTTTTGCAAATAATTCAAGAAGGGAATAATTGCAGGCGACATTGTATATATTTTACGCTGCCACCCATTGGGCTGTTTCCAACAGGGCAATATATGCACAATTGTATAATAAATATAATAAAACTATATATTCATCATGGGAGAAGGATTTATTATTTATCTATCTATCTATCTATCTATCTATCTATCTATCTACCTACCTACCTACCTACCTACCTACCTACCTACCTACCTACCTACCTACCTACCTACCTACCTATCTATCTATCTATCTATCTATCTATCTATCTATCTATCTATCTATCTATCTATCTATCTATCTATCTATCTATCTATCTATCTATCTATCTATCTATCTATCTATCTATCTATCTATCTATCTTGCAGTGCTCGGTTTCGAACATGAGAAAACGGTGAAAGGACAGACATCCCCTTCGGGGCCCAGCGCCAAGAAAGGATCGGGTCCAGCAAAGGAATCTAGCCACCATGCTGGGCTTGGGGGTGTTCAGGCAGGTGTGGGCCCCAGCATCCGTCCGCCCCCCCCCCGCCCTTTCCTCATTGAAGTCCCCAACCGACCCAGCTCCCAAGTAACACGAGAATCTGTTGCAGGCACTCTGCGCATGCTCTGCCTCTCTTTGCCTTGGCCTTCCCAGGGCCTGGGGCTAGGAGCGTGGATCGGGGCTTCTACCTGTAAGCCTCGTGGGACCGTTGACACTGGCAAATGTAGCTTTGATAAAAGGGAACAGGGGAGAGCAGCAATTTCACCCCCTCCTCCCAATCCAGCTGTTCCAGAGGCGTGGGGGGTTTTTTTGTTCCCTTGGGAAAATGCATCCTTTCCGACCCCGCCACGCCCCCACCCGATGGCAGAATTGCAAAACAGCCCTTTGATCCCGGACGGTTGGCACTTTGCAGGGTGTTTACAAATTCACCCCCCCCCTCCCCCTCCGCCTTCTGCTGTCCACGCGCCCGGGGTACCTGTCAGCGTGTGTGGGGAATCTGGTGAATTTCAAAGCAATCCCTGCCCCACCCCCAAAGGCAGGCTTGGCCAAAGTCATCCAGGCATCCAAAGCAAATCAGAAAATGGAAAGATTTTCGATCCCCCCCCCTTTCAGCCCGTTTTAGCAGACAGTCATTCGACAGGTGGAGCTTCCCCTGCCAGGGAAAGCCTTCCCTAGTGAATTTCCGTCTGCTCTGGGAAGCACTGAGGAAAAGAGACCATCTGAACCATCTGAAAAGAGACCATCAAAAAGGATATCGAAGAGATAGAAAAAGTGCAGAGAAGGGCAACGAGGATGATTGAAGGATTGGAGCACCTTCCTTATGAGGAGAGGCTGCAGCGTTTGGGGCTCTTTTGTTTGGAGAGGAGACGTCTGAGGGGGGATATGATTGAAGTCTATAAAATTATAGAAATCCCATAAATAAATAAATAAATAAATAAATAAATGAATGAATGAATGAATGAATGAATGAATGAATGAATGAATGAATGAATGAATGAATGAATAAATAAATAAATAAATAAATAAATAAAAATTATGCACAGGGTAGAAAATGTGGACAGAGAGAAATTTTTCTCTCTTTCTCACAATACTAGAACCAGGAGGTATTCATTGAAAATGCTGGGGGGAAGAATTTGGACTAATAAAAGGAAACACTTCTTCGCGCAACGTGTGATTGGTGTTTGGAATATGCTGCCACAGGAGGTGGTGATGGCCACTAACCTGGATAGCTTTAAAAGGGGCTTGGACAGATTTATGGAGGAGAAGTCATCTCTGGCTACCAATCTTGATCCTCCTTGATCTCAGATTGCAAATGCCTTAGCAGACCAGGTGCTCAGGAGCAACAGCAGCAGAAGGCCATTGCTTTCACCTCCTGCATGTGAGCTCCCAAAGGCACCTGGTGGGCCACTGCGAGTAGCAGAGAGCTGGACTAGATGGAATCCAGTCTGATCCAGCAGGCTAGTTCTTATGTTCTTTTGAAACCCCCCCCCCCTTATCCCTCCCTGTCCAAACAGACCTGTTTTGAGACCACATCTGGAGTCCAGCGGTTTCCCACTGGACAGGGTTGGGAGATCAGGGAGAGGGGGTTAGACAGGCGGTTGAATAGAAGGGGGGGGAGCTTTGTGAAGTGGATTAGGGCATTTGGAAAGGCAAATCCGTTGAGTAGGATTCTTTTTTGTGTGTGTCTCCCACAGATGCGGCCCTTCTGGTGGGGATTATCCAATTTGTGCTAAATTAAACACTCCGTCCCAACGCTTCCTTTATCCAGGGCTTGTTCAGCCAAGAGGCACAAGTTGCCCTTTCAAGTCACTTCTAGGGGTAGTAGGAAAGGGGGGTGGGGGGAATTCTATGATGGCTCCCAGATCTATTTTTTTTTAATTGAAGTTTATTACTTCAATTTAATTATCTAAATTGAAGTTTACCTAAGTTTATTACCTAAGTTGAAGTTTATTACAGATCTATTTTTTTAAAATTGAAGTTTATTACCTTAAAACAGTGGTGGCGAAACTTTTCGAAACCGAGTGCCCAAACTGCAACCCAAAACCCACTTATTTATCGCCAAGTGCCAACACAGCAATTTAACCTGAAGGCTGAGGTTTTAGTTTAGAAAAAAAGCGATTGGCTCCGAGGCGTGCGTTACTCGGGAGTAAGCTTGGTGGTAGTCGGTGGCTTTGCTTTGAAGCAACCGTGCAACTCTTCCAATGGGTGAATCACGACCCTAGGAGGGTTTACTCAGAAGCAAGCCTCATTGCCCACAATCAAGCTTACTCCCAGGGAAAGGATGGTGCTTTAGTTCTTCACATGAAAATCAGTGGGGTTTAACAGCGTCTAACAGGGTTACCTACACTGCTTCCCCAAAACTAGGTCTTAGGTTTAATGCTAACAATTGAGCCCAGCTACCCAAGCCAGCCTAGATGTGTTGGGGGTGGGACTCTGTTTGGCGTGCCCACAAAGAGAGCTCTGAGTGCCACCTCTGTGGCACATAGGTTCGCCATCACTGCCTTAAAAGCATATCAAACAATCATTGTTACATATGTCAAAATTTAAAAAATTCTTGTTACTAAACATTAAATCCACATTCAACATTGGAAGTAAATTTAACATACATCAATAATATTGAATTAGCTTTTCCCCCTCTTCCTACTGACTTTCACTTTAGAGGGAAAAGAAATACCACTCTATCTTCTGTATCCTAGTTCCTAGTATTTCTGTTTCTTATTTTTCTTTTTTATTGGACTTTTCAGCAAGTGAATATCTACACACATTCTACACAATATCTACACATATCTACACATATTCTCAAAGTTTACAGCAATATAACCATTTGTCAAAAATTGCCTTTTCTTTCATATAGTTCAATAATGGGGACAATTTTTTTGAAAAAAAAATTCCATTTCTGTATTCTTCATCAAAGATGTAAGTTTTTCGTTTCCTGCATATTCTATTAAGTTACTCAGCCAATCTTCTATATCTGGAGCATTCTTCCCATCACACGGATCTAGTCAACTGCCTGGAAATTCACAATTTCCAAAAAGTTGCAACCACCCTCCCCAATATGTCAAATTAAGTGTATTTTCAAATCTCTGGCCTGACAATTCCATCTCTGCTTCCAGGATTGGGGTCGCTGGCCAAGACTGTATGGGCTGAATCGTAGAGAAAGTCTGAAAGCTTGGCTCTCTCAGAATTTGGAAGACTGCTGAGATATATAAGCACTGTTTATGGAATCATAGAGGGCCCCTTCCGCACAGGCAAAATAATGCGTTTTCAAACCACTTTCACAACTGTTTGCAAGTGGATGTTGCCATTCCGCACAGCTTCAAAGAGCACTGAAAGCAGTTTGAAAGTGCATTATTCTGCATGTGCGGAATGAGGAGTTGGAAGAGACCCCAAGGGCCATCAAGTCTCCCTAAACCTCTCTTCGTAGGGGATGGATTCCAGACCTTTTACCAGTTTGGTTGCCCTCCTCTGGACCCGTTCCAGCTTGTCAATATCCTTCTGGAATTGCGGTGCCCAGAACTGTACACAATATTCCATGCGAGGTCTAGCCAATGCAGAATAGAGAGATACAATTTACATCCCTCAATGTAGACACTAGACTCCTACCGTGTTTCCCCGAATATAAGACAGTGTCTTATATTAATTTTTGCTCCCAAAGATGCGCTATGTCTTATTTTCAGGGGATGTCTTATTTTTCCACTCCACAGCTGCATGCTCTGGTGTTCTGTTCGACAGACATGCTTCCAAACAAAAACTTTGCTACGTCTTACTTTCAGGGGATGTTCTATATTTAGCACTTCAGCAAAACCTTTACTACGTCTTATTCTCAGGGGAGAATACTACGTCTTATTTTCGGGGAAACAAGGTATTACTACGTCTTATTTTTGGGGAAACAAGGTATTGATACAGCCCAGAATCGCATTGGCTTTCTTGGCCGCCGCATCACACTGCTCTGCTCACTGCTCTGACCTTCTTACATTCTTGGGCTCTTAAGCAGTGGGGATAGAAACTGGCTCTGGACATCTTGTGTTTCTCTTCTGCCAGAGGTGCAAATGGACGCTCATATCCCAGTGAGAAACCCAGGCATGGAGACTCTGCAAACGCAGGTGTGGCTATACCTGCTGCACAGTTCTTGTACAGCATGATGGGGTGTCTCTTCCCCTATAGTGTGCTTCGAGATTAGGAGACTGTGGTGGGGGGGCAGCCTTTTCAAAATGATGCCCCCCTCCCCGCGTTGCTTCCGTCCGCCAACAAAGGCCCCAGATGAGGAGATCGGCCAAGGGTGGCGAGTCACGGACACTGGGACAATTAGTGCTTGGTTTCCACCCCCCACTAAGGCCCCTGGGGAGGGGGACTTCATAGGTCTGCTCTCCCCCTTTAATTAAACCCCGCTCACGAAGTTCCTTGTACAAGGCCAGGCTTCGCTGCCAGCCCCCAGGAGCTTCAAGGGTTCGGGCAGGACGGTTCTTTGTTCAAGACCCTGGCAATATCGGAGGCAGCGGAGGCCGTCCACGGGGGCCTTTGTCCTGGGCGATTGCCCCTCCCCAGGATGTGCCACCCCCCTCCCCACCGTCTCCTCATTCTCATTAGCCACGTCTAGCTGCTTTGCTAATCCACCTCTGGACACTCCTGAAAAGCCACAGTGTTCGTTCTTTCTTGCTAGCAAGGAAAAATTTGCACTAGAGAATAGCACACGTGCGTGCATGCGTGCGTGCGTGCGTGCGTGCGTGCGTGCGTGCGTGCGTGCGTGAAAATGGCCCCTGGAGAGCGGAGGCAGACAAGTAGTATCCGTTCTGGATCATAGAATCATAGAGTTGGAAGAGACCCCCAAGGGCCATCGAGTCCAACCCCCGGCCATGCAGGAACACACCCAGTGGTGGGATCCAAAAAATTTAGTAACAGGTTCCCATGGGGGTGGGATTCAAACAGTGGCGTAGCGCCAATGGGGCTGGGCGGGGCATGACGCGGGTGTGACCGGGCATTCCAGGGGCGGGGCATTGCTGGGCGGGGCTGTGGCAAGGACGCAGCCGCTGCGCCGGTCCTTGGGTGGGAAACGAATGCACGCAGGCGCAGGCTGCCACGCACGCCGGTGCACCTCCCGCTGGACTGCTTCAAGTTCTGCGCGCTACTGCTGAGAGGAGGGGCGTAACTAAGGCAAGAATCACGTGGCAAAATCACCCATTAGTCACCCCCTCTCGGCACACACAAATGATTAGTAACCTACTCTCGGGAACCTGTGAGAACCGGCTGGATCCCATCTCTGAACACACCATCAAAGCACTCCTGACAGCTGGATATCCCAACAGTTCTTATTTATCAGGTAAAATGTCTGGCTTCTCTCCCGGCGGCGTGCTTGCCCGAACATGAGAAAGACCTGTTGGATCGATTGCCGCTCTAGGCCAGCATCTTGTCTCCCAGAGTGGCCAACCAATCCCTCTGGAGAGCCAACGTCAGGGCATAGAGGCTGAGACCTTCCCTGGATGAGAACATCAGAAGAGGCCTGCTGGATCAGACCAGCGAGGGTCCATCTAATCCAGCCTCCTGTCTCACACAGTGGCCAACCAAGTCCAGTAACAGGGCCCAGATCGGCGGACCACAGAGACCCGTGTCTCCCCTAGAGAAAACTGCAGCTTCAGAGGGGAAACTGTATGGGTCCCCCTAGGCTTTTGTGCCCCCACCCCAAACTCCACAGGCACTGCCCCCAAACATCCTGGACTTTCCCAGACAGAAGTTGGTGGCCCCTGATGAGACCTCGAAGAAAATGGGTAGGTGTCAGCACCCAAGACATCAATGAACATGATGTGGTTAATGTATTGTCGAAGGCTTTCACAGCCGGATTCAACTGGTTCTGGTGGGTTTTCCAGGCTGTGTGGCCGTGGTCTGGTGGATCTTGTTCCTAACGTTTCGCCTGCATCTGCGGCTGGCATCTTCAGAGGTGTATCACAGAGGGAAGTCTGTTACACACTGTGATACACCCAGAGGTGGGATCCAGCAGGTTCTCACCAGTTCCCGAGAGTGGGTGACTAATTATTTGTGTGTGCTGAGAGTGGGGTTACTAATTGGGTCTGCTTTTCCGTTAGAAATTCCATTAGGTCCAACAATCATAAAGTCCTGTTGTTAGCGAAGGTAGAAAACGGGATAATTCTCCCTGTTGGGCTGTTTTAAAAACATGTTTTAGAAATATGGTAAAGTTCCTTGTTTAAGGAAAGTATCCTTCTTTTGATTTGTAGAAACAAAATTAAGTATTTGAAAGTGTTAAGAATTTGACAGGCAGTCAATTAGTGGAGAAGTAGTTGTTTCTGTTGGCAGTAGACGATAGGACTTGCTAGAATGAGTTTAAATTATGGACAGAAAGATACCAGCTGGAAATTAGGAACTTTTTTTTTACAGTAAGAGTTTTTTACAGTAACAGAGAAATTATTAATGCCCCGCCCCCAGAATGCCCGGCCACGCCCCCATCTTGCCCCGCCCAGCCCCATTGGCGCTACGCCACTGTTTGAATCCCACCACCATGGGAACCTGTTACTAAAATTTTTGGATCCCACCACTGGATACACCTCTGAAGATGCCAGCCGCAGATGCAGGCGAAACGTTAGCAACAAGATCCACCAGACCACGGCCACGCAGCCCGGAAAACCCACCAGAACCATGATGTGGTCAAATGGCCAGTAAGATGACCTCTGGTTAGCAGAAGTCTCCTCCCAAGATGGGACTTGTTCCCCTTTCCCAGCAAGCACCGTTAAGTCAGGCCAGAGAGACTCACAGCGCCGTCTAGCTGACATCCCGCGCACCGCACGCCTCCCGGCACACCCAGTTTGCTTAACAGTGTGAACCAGTTTGGTGCACTTGTGCATTCGTGATGAGCTGCGAAATCTGCAGCCTTTGAAGCTGTATCTTTCCCTCACGGTTTGGCAGGGGAGGAGTCCATGGGAGGCGGCAGAAGGTGTGGAATGCGAATCCTACCGTCCCAGCCTCACTATTGCCTGAAAGTGGGAACCTAACCCCAATCCACCCACCCACCCACACACACACACTCACTGATTTTCTACATATTTATTTTGTACGATAGCCATGTTTAGATATTTGAAGGGGTGTCATGTTTGGTGAGGGAGCAAGCTTGTTTCCTGATGCTTCTGAGTCTAGGACAGTGATGGCACTCAGAGCCCTCTCTGTGGGCACACACAGAGTCCCCTCCCCCATCTAGGTTGGCCTGGGCCCCTGGGCTCGATTATTAGCATTAAACCTAAGACCTAGTTTTGGTGAGGCAGCGTAGGTAACCCTGTTAAGTGCTGTTAAACCCCACTGATTTTCATGCAAAGAACTAAAGCACAATCCTTTACCTGGGAGTAATCTCGGTTGCTGGCAATGGGGCTTGCTTCTGAGTAAACCCTCCTAGGGTCATGATTCGCCTGTTGGAAGAGTTGGACGGTTGCTTCAAAGCAAAGTCAGCCGCCTGGGAGCCAACCGTTTTTTCTAAACGAAAACCTCAGTATTCGGGTTAAATTGCTGTGTTGGCGCTTTGCGATACATAAGTGGGTTTTGGGTTGCAATTTGGGCACTCGGTCTTGAAAAGGTTCGCCATCAGTGGTCTAGGACCAAGAGTCATGGGTTCAAGGGGAAGGGAAAGAGATTCCACCTAAACATCAGAAAAAACTTCCTGACAATAAGGGCTGTTCAGCAGTGGAAGGCACTACCTCGGAGTGTGGTGGAGTCTCCTTCTTTGGAGGTTCTTAAAGAGAGGCTAGATGGCCATTTGTCGGGAGTACTTTGACTGTGTGTTCCTGCATGGCAGGGGGTTGGACTGGATGGCCCTTGGGGGTCTCTTCCAACTCTATGATTCTAGGATTCTATTAAATATTTAGAAATTGCAGACATTTCCCAGCATAAGAAATCTATGGATTTTTTTTTTTAAAAAAGAAGGTAAGTTCCAGAAATCTTTAAAATCCATTCTTGATTGAAATAACGAATGCAATGTTCTGCTTGTTCTCAGGGAACTAACGCAAAGAGATGTTTGTTGAATTTATTGGCCAGGCCGGAAATGGAACGGGTGACCCCCGCCTGGCAGGCTTGAGGCTTCTGCCACTGGACAACCCAGGCCAGGCCCAGGCAGAAAGGGGGCTAGTTCTCTTGAGCTCTGTCCCGAAACCGGGGGTCGCACTGGGCCACCTCGGAAGGGGCAGAGGCGTTTGCGGAGGGGGCTCGCCTGCCATCTGCTCCTGACAAATGTGGCCCATTCCAGACCCCCAGGGTGCCCCCTGCCCTGAATTGCTGGATGCCCAGCTCAACAGAAGGCCTCCTCCCCCCCTCGGCGGGGGTCTCAGGCAGGTGCCGGAGAGTGTGAAGGCTCGTGGGCTGCCGGGCCGGCAGGAGGTGCCAAGTTGACACCTCGGGGGCGGATCAAAGGGCAGGCGAGGCGCGGCAGGCAATTGACACCTGGGCGTGTGGACGGCTTTCCCAGGGCTGTAAACCCAGGGGGGAGGAGTCGGGCCGGGGGACCCCCGTGGTGGGAGCAGAAGGCAGATCAAGGGGGAGGGGTGCACAGAGCAGGCAGACCTGCCCATCCCTGATCAATTCCTGGTTTCCCTGATTTCAGTTGGAGGGGCTCTCCAAAAAGGAGTCACCCTGCCTGAACCGCAAATTGCCAAATGGGCAAAAGATTATATTTTATATTAATAAAGATGATATTTTTATAATATTTCGTATTACAGGATCTGTGTAGGGGAGGGAAAATGTAATTGCATTGGCCGGGAATCGAACCCGGGCCTCCCGCGTGGCAGGCGAGAATTCTACCACTGAACCACCAATGCATCTGTTCAAACTCTTTTCCACATACATATTTTCCCATCCTCCACAGCTGTTTCGAGTACCTCTTGAATTTTGTCAGCTTATATCATTTCCCCCTTCTTCCATTTTTCTCCTGACAACGACCCTGTGAGGTAGGTTCGGCGGCGAGCACTTGATTAGATGCATGTCTATGAAGATCTCTTCCGATGCAAATGCATTTGGGGCCTGAATGCTCTCGCCAGTCCTGCCATTGCCCTACTACTGCAGGGAGGTATCTTTTTAATTTTTTTTAATTTTGCATGATGCACATGTGCAACTACCCAGGTGTAGCTGATCGTACTGTGGGACAATCAGCATGGCAGCGGGATTCATTTCTGTGTGCCGGCGCAGTGTTGCTTGTGTTGCAGGACAAGAAGAGACTCTATGCTCTTCCCTAACCAATCCCTGGTTGGCAAATCAGACCCCTGGCTTCACTTGGAGGGGCTCTCCAAAAAGGAGTCATCCTTCCTATGTCCCAAATTGCCAAATGGGCAAAAGATTACTGCCCTCATATTGTAGGATCTGTGTGTGTCTGTGTGTGTGTGTGTAAGAGGGAGGAGGAAAATTGTAATTGCATTGGCCGGGAATCGAACCCGGGCCTCCCGCGTGGCAGGCGAGAATTCTACCACTGAACCACCAATGCATCTGTTTGCACTCTTTTCCATAAGCATATTTTCACATCTCCCACAGCTGTTCAGAGCACCTCTTGTGTATACTCAGGTTTATGTCATTCCGCCTTCTTCCAAGAATCATCTCGGATGCAAGGCTTTCCGGGACAAAAGGCTCTTGCAAGTCTAAAAGCAAGGGGCCCCAGCTGGAAGACAGCGTCTCTGAGACTGCGCAGAGTGCAAAGCAATCTGGGACAATTGGGGCAAGCCTCCGTTCTTGCAAAAGAAAGGAACAGGAGAGTCGCTGGAAGAGAGTGTCTCTGAGACTATGCAGAGCGTGCGCTCTGCTGCACCTGGCCCTTTCTTTTGCAAGCACAGACCGTCCCAGATTCCGGCGACCCTTCCTTGGAATCAGCCTCCCGCCATCCCTGTCAACGCCCCCCCCCCTTTTAATGGGCCTGTCATCCTCTGCAAAAGACCCCCCCCCCCAGCTGCTTCCCCCTCCCAAAGCAGCCCTGGGAAAGCCTTCCACACGCCCAGGCGTCAGCGCCCCCCCCCAACCGCCCCTCGCCTGCCCTTTGATCCGCCCCCTAACGTGCCAAATTAGCACCTCCGGGTGGGGGGTGGGGGTGCGGGGAGGGGGGGTCAGGTGTCAACAGCCCCTTTGGCCAAGCCCACGAGCCTTCACACCCCCCGGCGCCTGCCACCACTTCCTGCAGAGAGCCGCCACCCGGGTGGCTGGCGAGACAGAGAGAGCCCTTTGCAGGAATGTGCCCCACCCCCACCCCCCTCGGTGCAGCGAGCCTACCCGGGTTCAGGGTTCCCACGATCGAGGAGAAACCCTGGCATTTCCAGGAGAAGCGGCTCAAGCCAGCCTTACATGTTCAGAATTGGTAAAGCCGCTTTGGAAAGACGGGGGGGGGGGGGGGGGGGGCAGAATAATGCTTAAACCAACAGACTTGCACGTGGCTTGTCAGTTTCATCAATGGACCGTCAGCCAGCTGTTTTCCAGGAAGCGTTGGTAGTTTAGCGGTAGAATTCTCGCCTGCCACGCGGGAGGCACAAGTTCGATTACCGGTCAATGCAACTGTAGTTTTGCTCATTTTGCTTTTCTGCATGTCCATTTTCTTTGTATCCCCCCCCTTTTTTTGGGGGGGAGGAGTACTAGGTCCTTAGGATGGTCAATAATAATAATAATTTAACCACTGTTTTAAAAAGGGATTGGTAATTTATTTGTATGGATGTTTAATTGTTTAATCTTCGGGGATAGGGCGGTATATAAGATTAAACAATGAATAAATAAGATCCTCTGAAGATGCCAGCCACAGATGCAGGCGAAACGTCAGGAGAGAATGCTGCTAGAACACGGCCAGACAGCCCGGAAACCACACAGCACCCAAGTGATTCCGGCCGTGAAAGCCTTCGACAATACAATAAATAAGTAAGTAATAATAGTAATAGTAATAGTAATAGTAATAGTAATGGGTGCAGCGGCTAAAGACCTTGGACAGCACTTAAAAACAATCGGCGCTGACAAAATCACCATATGTCAGCTGCAAAAGGCCACCCTACTCGGCTCTGCACGCATTATTCGTCAATCACACAGTCCTAGACGCTTGGGAAGTGTCCGACGTGTGATGTAATACAAAATCCAGCATATTGATCTTGTTTCCTGTGTATTACTGTTTTTGTATCAATAATAATAATAATAATAAATCTTCGAACTGACAAAATTAACATCGGTCAAATTCAGAAGGCAGCCCTGCTGGGATCCCCATGAATACTACGCCGATACATCACAACTTCCTAGGCCTCTGGGTGAGGCTCGAATTGTAATGAAGGCCAACAACCAGCTAAAGATCTGGCAGCTGTGAAATCTACTACTACTACTACTACTACTACTACTACTACTACTACTACTACTACAAGAACAACAACAACAACAACAAGAACAACAATAATAATAATATCCAGAAACAAAACTCCAGATACATTTTATGAAAACCAAAATAGACAGCACAATCAAAATAGACAGCACAATCTATAAGCTTTCCCTATGTCCAGCGGTCTTCGTCAGTTTTGATAGTCAAAGGCTGGGACACTGTATTGTGTTATTTGGGACTGAACTTAATACAAAACATCATGTGAGAGTTTGCTTTGGCTTCTTTGTCTACTGCCCAGTTTATTCCCTGTTCCCCGTGCCTACGTTTGATGGAGAAAGGAAAGTGAACCAACCAAATTACAGCTGAAACAACCTGGAAGAATCGCGTTGTTCTCTGATGACGTGAAGTATTTTTCTTCTTCTTAGAGTTTATGATAGAAGAAGGAAAAAAATGTGACTGCATTGGCCGGGAATCGAACCCGGGCCTCCCGCGTGGCAGGCGAGAATTCTACCACTGAACCACCAATGCGCTCTTGAGAACCTCTGGCTGCCCATCGCCAGTTAAAATCGTTCCTCGCGATACTCTGCTGTTACCTTTATTGTCCGTGTCTTTGTTAAAATACTTTCCCCATTCATTTTTTAGTCTCGAATTCTGTTCTGCAAACATGGATTGCGAGAGGGGGGCTGCATTTATGGATCACGAGAGGGGGGCTGCATTTATTATTGTCTAAAGCATTAAATATTTGTAAATTATAATTAATAATAATGGCTATTTATTATTTGCCAAGTGCTGAAATTACAGCGTTCCCCTTTCCTTAGCCTGCAAAATGTAAACAGGTGAGAGAGGGGAACCTGGTCTGGAAGGCCCCCAGGTGCAGCCCAATTTGGACAAGGACCAATTTGTTTCCTGACCCCCAGAGCCTCCCATTTCTGGCGCGCCAGTTTCCCAAGGGGGTTTCTCCGGCCAATTGACCTGGGCCCCAAATGGCCCCTTTCACCACCAGGTGAGAATTCTGCTATTCCCCTCCCACGGCTGTGATGGCCCCCATAAACCCATGAAGCAGCCCCAGGGGGGAGGGCAGAGGGGATGAAAGGGAGACGGCAGGGCTGGCCTTTCATGGGATCTGCTCTGCTTACCCTTTGAGGGCTGCAAGAAGTCAGGCCTGCATGCCACGGGAGAGGCCCTCTTCAGACTGCTGGCACCTTAAGGAGTGTATTAAACAGATCAGCAAATATATACAGTCAAACCAATACTAAAAAATCTTTAGGCCAGCCAAGCCTAAGAAACATGGACTGTATATATAGTGATACAAGGCAATGAGCTAATTGGTATATGCTTATGACATCCTATACCAGTGGTGGCGAACCTATGGCACTGGTGCCAGAGATGGCACTCAGAGCTCTCTCTGTGGGCACGTATGCACAGAATTCATCATGTGGGGGAATGGAAAATCACCCCCCACACACACCCACACCCCTAAGCTAGCCTGGGCATGATCCTTTACCTGGGAGTAAGCTCAGTTGCTGGCAATGGGGCTTGCTTCTGAGTAAACCCTCCTAGGGTCGTGATTCACCCATTTGAAGCATTGCAAGGTTGCTTCACCAAGCTTACTCCCGAGTAACATACGCCTCAGAGCCAACTGTTTTTTTCTAAACTAAAACCTCAGTATTCAGGTTAAATTGCCGTGTTGGCACTTTGCGATAAATAAGTGGGTTTTGGGTTGCAATTTGGGCACTCGGTCTCGAAAAGGTTTGCCATCACTGTCCTATACAATGCCTTTGAGAATTTATTACTAAGTACAGTCCCATTGCGTTTCTTAAGTTGCCTGTGTGCCCTCATTATGTGTTTTGTTATTACCTTTATATCCAGTTGAATGTTACTTATCATATAAGCACAATATATCTTTATGAATAATCTTTATGAACGGTTTATGAATTATCTATTGAAGTTATACTCAAACTATGTGCATATACCAATTAGCTCATTGCCTTGCATCACTATATACACAGTCCATGTTTCTTAGGCTTGGCTGGCCTAAAAAATTTTAAGTATTACCTTGAGGAGTGTCCCAGGCAGTGGTGGGATTCAATTAATTTAACAACTGGTTGTTTACAAGCACCATTTTAACAAACGGTTCCTGCCGAAGTGGTGCGAACCGGCTGAATCCCACCACTGGTCCCAGGGGTCACTTTGGCGGACTGTAATGCCCCCCCTCCATTTTTGATGGTAGACCTCTACCCCCCCCCCCACACACACACACAGTTGCCCTGTTGAAGATGACCGCCAGAACCCTCCACGCAGGGCCATCTTAGCTGCATGATAGCCCCCCCAGGCAAAGCCATGCACTGGTACCCCCACTTGCACAACCGCTCACAGGAACAAAAATGTAAATGGCCAATAACATTCAACATATATTTATTGGTACTTCCAACAAAATCAGTGTTTAAACATTTTTTTTAAAAAAATATCATGGTGTACAGGAAAGATTAATCAACATAAACAGGAGTAGTGTCTAGATCGAGGGACGCGTGAAGCAAAAAAGGTAGATTGTAGCTTATCAGCTACATATCACTTTTACTGCCAGAATGGGGGCGTAATATGGCAAACTTCGGAGCCAGCGTGGTATAGTGGTTAAGAGCAGGTGGGTTCTAATCTGGAGAACCGGGTTTGGTTCCCCACTATTCCACCTGAGTGGCGGAGGCTTTTCTGGTGAACCAGATGTGTTTCAGCACTCCTACATTGGGCTAGTCCCAGTTCTTTGGAATTCTTTTAGCGCCACCTGCCTCACAAGGTGTCTGTTGTGGGGGGAGGGAGGGAAAGAAGAAGAAGAAGAGTTTGGATTTATATCCCCCCTTTCTCTCCTGCAGGAGACTCAAAGGGGCTTACAATCTCCTTTCCCTTCCCCCCTCACAACAAACACCCTGTGAGGTAGGTGGGGCTGAGAGAGCTTCGAGAAGCTGTGACTAGCCCAAGGTCACCCAGCTGGCGTGTGTGGGAGTGCCCAGGCTAATCTGAATTCCCCAGATAAGCCTCCACAGCTCAGGCGGCAGAGCTGGGAATCAAACCCGGTTCCTCCAGATTAGATACATGAGCTCTTAACCTCCTACGCCACTGCTGCTCCTTGTAAGCCACCTTGAGTCTCCTTACAGGAGAGAAAGGTGGGATATAAATCTGTGTGCCGGCGCAGCTATGCGTGTGTTGCAGGACAAGAAGAGACTTCATGCTCTTCCCTAACCAATCCCTGGTTGGCAGATCAGACCCCTGGCTTCACTTGGAGGGGCTCTCCAAAAAGAAGTCATCCTTCCTATGTCCCAAATTGCCTAATGGGCAAAAGATTACTGCCCTCATATTGAAGGATCTGTATGTGTTTGTGTGTAAGGGGGAGGAGGAAAATTGTAATTGCATTGGCCGGGAATCGAACCCGGGCCTCCCGCGTGGCAGGCGAGAATTCTACCACTGAACCACCAATGCATCTGTTCACACTCTTTTCCATGAGCATATTTTCACATCTTCCACAGCTGTTCAGAGTACCTCTTGTGTATACTCAGTTTTATGTCATTCCACCTTCTTCCAAGAATGATCTCGGATGCAATGCTTTCCGGGCCAAAAGGCTCTTGCAAGTCTAAAAGCAAGGGGCCCCAGCTGCAAGAGAGCGTCTCTGAGACTGTGCAGAGTGCAAGGCACTCTGGGACGGTTTGGGCAAGCCTCCGCTCTTGCAAAAGAAAGGACCAGGGAGAGTTGTTGGAAGAGTGTGCCCTGCCAATCGGCGGGCTTTCTCCCCTCAAAAAACTTTCAATCTATCTTATCTACGACCTCTTTTAAAATCTTAATTTCTCATATATAACACTGGAAAGGGGAAACAGCGAACACAAAAAGCAGAGAACTGCCTCGAGTCCCATCTTAAGGGCCCTTCCGCACATGCCGAATAATGCACTTTCAATCCACTTTGCAGCTGTGCGGAATAGGTAGCAAAATCCACTCGCAAACAGTTGTGAAGGTGGATTAAAAGTGCATTATTTTGCATGTGTGGAAGGGGTTTTGCCATTAGTTTTGTAGCTCGTAATAATAATAATAATAATAATAATAATAATAATAATAATAATAATAATAATAATAATAAGAAGAAGAAGAAGAAGAAGAAGAAGAAGAAGAAGAAGAAGGCTTGATAGACCGCCCAACCCCCGAAGAGCTTCCCCGGAACACGGGTTTGATTCCCCACTATTCCACCTGAGTGGTGGAGTGGATACAGCCCCCCCCCCCCCCCAATCCTCTTCTCAGGAATTGAGCCTTGCAAATGTACCACTTTCCCCCGCTCTGGCACCGAAGACGAACAGGGGCATCTTGCAAACCGAGCCAGGCTGCAAAATGCACACTTTTTTGAGCTGAGCTGTGCAATTTCCCCTTGCCAGGCGACGGCTCAACAAAGTCCGAGCTGGGGCCGATTTGCAACCCCTGACCCACTTTACAAAATCCAGCCACCCCACCCCCCCACCCCCCCTCGCAGTTGTGTGAGGTGGGGGGGCTGCCCCCGTACAAAGTCGTGCCGAGCCTGCTCTTCACACCTCTGGCAGGGGGGCAGCAAATGCAGAGCCGGAAGGGTCGTGAAAGGAGGGGGCGGGGCAGGGGGGGCTGGCCGCCCCTCCCCCCGGGGGCAAGGCATGGCCCGGCCAGGCGCTCGGGGCGGCAGAGGCGATGGTGACCACGGAGAGCGCGGAGCCCGGAGGGCTGAGAAAGGTAGATGGGTGCCCGCGGGGCAGCAGCCGTGCCTGGCCCCCAGCGAGCGCCGGCCGGGGGGAGTGGGAGTCCGGGGGGGGGGGGCTTGCAAGGAGCTTTCGGGAGAGATCGCAGGAGCTCGTGTTGGAACAAACACTGAAAGGGTCGCGGGACCTCGCATTGCTTAAATGTTGGGGGATCGCGGGATCTCGTGCAGCAGCGAGATAATGCTGGGGGGGGGGTCGCGGGTGCCACAAAAGCGGGGAGGGCGCGGGACTGTTGCAACGAATGCTGCTTGGGGGGTCTTTGAGGCGCCGCCAGACCCCGGGTTCTCTTTTGCAAGGGGGGGGAGCGGGGGAAGCGCCTTCAGGTGGCGACCCTGTAGGCGACCCTATAGTGGCACTGGTTTACCGCCGTCGCTTGTCTCTGAGTAGCTACTCTGGACTCTTTGGGGAGAGCCAAACCGGGGGGGGGGGGGGGGCAGTCCTAGATCGACACTAGTCTGGGTCAGGGCACAAGACTTGCGGGGGGGGGGGGGCCCGGGCATTACCTGCTTCATAGCCGAGATCTGAAGATGCTAACTACCTGCCCCCTTTGTAGAGGGATGCTAACCACCTGTTCCCCCCCCACCCCGTCCCCCCTCCCCCCCCCACCCCACATAGCCAGAGGAGAGGCGTTTTCCTTGCTATGCCTGGAGTTCAAATTGGGGGGGGGCGGACGCGCCAGGTTAAGGGGTGCAGACCTGGGGTCTCCCACCTGTGGCCTTCCAGATGTTCACGGGCTGCGATTCCCATCAGCGCTGCCAATGGGCCATGCTGGCAGGGGCTGATGGGGATCGTAGTCCACGAACATCTGGAGGGCCACAGGTGAGAGACTCCTGGCGTAGAGCACAGGTGTCAAACTCGCGGCCCTCCCGATGTTATGGACTACAGTTCCCATCATCCCCTGCCAGAACCATGATGGCAGGGGATGATGGGAACTGTAGTCCATAACATCTGGAGGGCCGCGAGTTTGACACCTACGGCGCAGAGGATTGGGAGAACATGGATCGCTCAGTGTTTTGGACCCCTGGCAATACCAGAGTCGCGCTCGGGTGCAGAGGAAACTCGAGAGATGTGGGGGGGTGGGGGAGTTTGGCTTCAGGAAACAGTTGAGCAGCTTTCCAGCCATTCTGTAATAACGCTGTTTGTTCTGTTTTCTTTTGATCAGGGGAAAAATATATATATATTTGCCTGCTGTCAGGTCAGCCCCTTCTCAAGCTAGAGGCTGCCCCCCACTGGGAGGGGGAGGGGTCTCCAAGATGAACTGGGCCGTCGCTCAAAGGGGTGGGAACAATTGGAGACAGCTGAAACCATTGGGAGGGACAAAGGGGACAAGTCTGGTTACCACCCTCCAGGTGGGGCCTTGAAGATCTTCTGGGACTACTAGGGATTTCTGGGCACCAGAGATCAGTCCCCTAGGTCAAAATGGAGTGGGGGGGGGGGCTGTAGGGGATACTATAGGCCAGTGATGGCGAACCTGTAGCACGCGTGCCAGAGGTGGCACTCAGAGCCCTCTCTGTGGGCACACGCAAACAGAGTGCCCCCGCCCCCATCTAGGACTCAATTATTAGCATCAAACCTAAGACCTAGTTTTGGGGAAGCAGTGTAGGTAACCCTATTAAGTGCTGTTAAACCCCACTGATTTTCATGTGAAGAACTAAAGCACGATCCTTTACCTGGGAGTAAGCTCAGTTGCTGGCAATGGGGTTTGCTTCTGAGTAAACCCTCCTAGGGTCATGAGTCACCCATTGGAAGAGTTGCACGGTTGCTTCAAAGCAAAGCCATTGACTACCACCAAGCTTACTCCTGAGTAACGCACGCCTCGGAGCCAACCTTTTTTTCTAAACGAAAACCTCAGTATGCAGGTTAAATTACCGTGTTGGCACTTTGCGATAAATCAGTGGGTTTTGGGTTGCAATTTGGGCACTCGGTCTTGAAAAGGTTCGCCATCGCTGCTATAGGCTGCTTCTAGTTATAATTTGGAGGGTGTCGAGCAGATTTCTCAGGTGTATGTGTTGCTAATTTCCCAAATGCAAAATGCTGGGTCCGGAACCCTTTGGGGAAGCCACAAAACCCCCGTCAGAAGCCCCCGGACGTCACACTTTTCAGATGGTGGTTCTGGAGTTTAGCAAGAGCAGCTGCCCAGTTTAGCTCCACGTTGTCACAAATGAATGAATTTCTTGACGGGGCTCCGAACAACCAATTCTTTGCCAACCTCCAGGTAGGGGCTGGGGGCCTCCTAGAATTTCAGCTGACCTCCAGACAGACATCCATTGCCCTGGGTTTTAAGCTGCAATTTTGATAGGTTTTAAGGGGTCTGTCATGGGAAAGACAGCTTAGAAATGCCATGAAATAAATAGTCAAATTGGCTGCTTGGGGGAGTGGGGTCTATGGCATTCTACCCTGCTGAAATCTCTCCCCATGGCCTCACCCAAATCTCCAGGAATGTCCCAACCTGGAGTTGGCAACCTGTTCCCAGTGCTAAATTTATTGCTGGACTTTTAAAACAAAAAAAACTGTTCTAAGAAATAAAATTGGTCGCATTTCCTGTGTTGCATTTTTAAAGAAATACCGTCCCGTCCCCCCGCCCCCCCAGGAGAAGATCCGCTCCCTGCTTTATAAGGCAGAACATTATTCTGCCCGTGTTTGTGCCAGGTTAGCCCCCCCATGCAGGGGTCAAACCCCCCCATTGTTTCTCTGTTCAGATGCTGAAGCCCTTAGTGGAGAAACGGCGGAGGGACCGTATCAATAGGAGCCTGGAAGAACTTCGCCTCCTCCTACTGCAGAGAACTCAGTGCCAGGTCAGTGAGGGGGGGCCCCCTGCAGCTTCCTTTAACCTTCCTGTCCCTCGCGAGCCCCACAGATACGACAAACAGGCACGCGGAACAGAGAACATATGCGCACACTGTCCTGGATTGCTTCCTAGAAGGGTTTAGAGTTGATTGAACCGCCTTGAAGGGCATTGAAGTGCGTTGTGCATTTGTTTCTTCAACGACCAGCAGGTGGCACTGTTGCTCTGCTTCGCTGTACCTTTAAAGACATGATGGCTGGGGTTCTTTAAAAGTCAGAGAAACGGGTGGCTCTGGGCACGGGATCTCATTTGTCCTCTCGTGGTTACACCAGGCCTGTCGCAGAATTGTTATCAAAAATAATATTTTGTACCGTTAAGGCTCAAGTACTGTGAAATACAGTTTCCTTAAATAATGCTTAACAAACACATAGGTATTACTCCCTTCACAATTATGTTTTTACTAGAGCAATAATTTTTATGCCCTTGCAATGATGTAACTCAAACAAAAAAGTCTCTTTCCATGGATATAATATAAGCGTACAATATTCAGGAAATTACATTTACGGGAACCAGCCGATCTTGTCCCCGCAGTACACACGTTTCCAAGTTATGCAGAACTCTCACGTTAAATAAATGCAAAAGAGGAGGGTGAAAAGACATCCGATGACTGCTTTGCTCAAATCGCACAATGACTTCATTTCCAAACACCGCAGCTGCCAGCGCACCGATTGACCTTCTCTCTGGGAGTTCTGGGTTCTAATCTCAGATATTTTGGGATTCCATGTTGGCAGCAAAGATTAAGTTCTAGCTGACGTGTGCCAAGGTTTGGTTGGGCCTGTTGGTTACGTGGTGGCGTAGAGTACTGTCAAGCCACAACAGACTTTGACAGCTATGTAGAGTTTAGGGTGTTGTGGGTTTTCCGGGTTGTATGGCCGTGTTCCAGTAGCATTTTCTCCTTAAGTTTCACCTGCATCTGTGGCTGGCATGTTCAGAGGATGATGCCAGCCACGTAGGCAGGTGAAATGTCTGGAGAAAAATGCTACTGGAACACAGCCATACAACCCGGAAAACCCACAACACCCTAGTGATTCTGGCCGTGAAAACCTTTGACAATACATATGTAGAGTTTTCCAGACCAGAGACATTCAGCCGTGATTGGCCATTTCCTGGCTTTGTGTAGCAGCCCTGGACTTCCTTGGTGGTTTCCCTAACCAGGGCCGACTCTATCTGAAACCGGCTGCATGCATGATTCAGTTTAGCGATGCACGTTTTCATCTAAACCCCCCAGGCCTTGCATCCAGATTCACACCTGACCCAACCAGATGCCCTGGGAGGCCCATAACAAGGGCACAAAGATTCCCTCCTCCAGCAACTGGCATTTAGAGGTATATTGCCACTGCAAATGGAGGCTCTCTACCTTACCCAGTGCTGACCGCTTGCATGCGCTCTCATCCCTTCCCAGCAAATTTTTCCCTTCAGCCACCCTCTCGGACATCTTTCTTTACAGACTCTGAAGAACCCTAAAGTGGAGAAAGCGGAGATCCTGGATGTCGCCGTAGGATACCTACGAGAGATGAACTCTGCTAAACCCCAGGGTACAACTGACCGGCATGGCGAGGGTGGGGGAAACGTATTTGAGTGGCAGGATGTAGGCCGGCGGGGCGGTGAGTTGGGGGTGAATCTTTGCACCAAGGTAAAGAAAACGAGAGGGGATCGAAGTCCATTCCGTAGCTTTCCTGCCTCACTGCAAGAGCGGCAGCGGCGTAGTGCTTCAGAGCAGGTACACTCTAATCTGAAGGAACCGGGTTTGATTCCCCGCTCTGCCACTTGACCTGCGAAGGCTTATCTGGTGAACCAGATTAACTTGTGCACTCTTAACACATGCCAGCTGGGTGACCTTGGGCTAGTCACAGTTCTTTGGAGCTCTCTCAGTCCCACCCACCTCACAGGGTGTTTGTTGTGGGGGTGGGGTGGGGGCAGGAAGGGAAGGGAGATTGTAAGCCCCTTTGAGTCTCCTTACAGGAGATTAAGGGGGGGGAGGTATAAATCCAAACTCTTCTTTTCCAGTGGGTGGAGGGGGAGAATTGAGCACCAATCTGTTTCTTTGTAAACACACTGGAGAACAGTAGCCCCAGTTCATCTGGAATCCCTCCTGATCAGGCAAACCCTTTATTCAAGCTCTGCTCTGACGTGATGACTTCTCTAGAGCCAGCACCCAAAGGTGCCCTGTTCATGAGAAGGCCCCTTACAGGAGGCCCAAAGCTGAATGTGTGGATTGCGCTGGGCCAGAGGCGTAGCTGGGCCAAACTGCACCCGGTGCGCAGTGTGTTTTTTTGCCCCCATCCCCGCCGTGGCGCCCCCACCCCCTTTCCACACTTACCTTAGTACCTTTTCTTTTTCTAGTACTTTTTCAGCCTGAAAAAGTACTAGAAAAAGAAAAGGAACTAAAGGAAGTGTGGAAAGGGGGGCGGGCGGCGCTGCGGAGGGGGGGCACCACGAGGGGTCGCAAGGAAAAAAGGGAGGGGCGATTTTCCGCCCCCAGGCCCGGTGCACAACACACACCCTTGTCCCCTTGCTGCTACGCCACTGTCCTGGGCTTGAGCTGGCAAAGGGAAACACAGGCTCCAGCGATCTGCAGTGGGCCTCCTGCAGCCACAAGTACCTATTTGTCCCCCTTTTTAAAAAAACGCACCCAGCCCCCCCAAAAAAGGGTCCAATCTGCAGCCGTGGCTCTCTAGAAGTAGGCAGGTCTGGCTTCGGCCCTGTCTGCCCCATCGGCTCTCTTCCCCGCTCTCTATTTTCTTCCTTTTCAGGCGCTGACCTCCCGGAGGACGGGACCCTGCAGACCTGCTACATGATGGGGTTCCGGGAATGCCTCCTCGGCCTGGCGGCTTTCATCCAGCAAGCCCACCCTTCCGTGCAGAGCCACCTGCTCGACACCTTGCACCTGTACCTTGCGTCCAAGCCGGAGCCCCGCAGCCACGACTGGAGCTGCGGGCCTCTCTCCCCGAGCTCTTCCTTGGGGGAAACGCCTCCGAGGACTCCGGAGGCCTTTTGCTCCCCTCTGAAGCAGACCGACGAACCGTTGCGCAGCCCGGACCCACCTCGATCCGGCGGGGGACAACTCGCGAGTCAGCAGAGACACACCCACCAGGGCAGCGCCTCTCCCAAAAGGATGCCTCCGCCACAGGCTTATTGGAGACCTTGGCCCTAGACCCGAGTGTATAAACACTCCCCACCCTCGAGACCCAACCAGGGGGGCATTTTTTTTTTGTACATACCTGTAAAAATCTGCGAGTGCTGGGATTGCGGCAGGTGTCTTTGGAATTTATAATACCGTGGGGTATTTAGCATTCTCCCTCCTGAGAAAGGTAGATAGTTTCTGAGCCGCTAGTAGAGGGGTCCCCATATTGCTCCAGGGCGCCACTTACCTGCTGACACCTTTCCAGGTACCTGCCAAGTGTGTTTAAAAAGTGGGCAGGGGTTCGGCCCAAGGGAGTTTCTGACCAGTCGCCGGAGAGTTGGCTGGCTGTTTTAAAAACGTTGCTTTGGGCAACAGCTGCAACCACCCACAGCTGTGTGACCGAAGGTAAGCTACGGCAGCATTGTTGTGACTGCGCCCATCACCCCATAACAAAGTTCAGGGAGATTGGGACGGGAACCCTGACCCAGTGGCTTGGAACCAGGTGGGAGTCTTTCCCCCCACCCCAAAGCTTAGCAGGCCTTGAAAACAAAACGAAAGGATCCATAATTGGAGGCTGACGCTCCCAGGTAAGTAACGGATGGGGTGGTCGCGAGCAGCGCAGCCTGCTCTTTCCCCGAGCCTGCCTTCGAGGCCTGCCCAGGAGGCAGAAATCCAGAGAGCGCAGCTTTTCCTAGCAGCACAAATTGGCAGCGGGGAAAGCTGTATTCCTGGAACATCCCCCACAGCTTGTGTAGGGCCTCAACTCATTTTTTGGTACTCTGGTAAGCTGTACCCAAATGGCATCCTGTTAGAGATGCTAAATTTAGTCCCTTTTCCATGCAACCACATGTTATTGCGTAAGCTGCAGTGTTACCAAGAGGTTGAGACTAGGGCCCATTAGAAACTCTGGAGCGGAACGTGCTGTCTCAGCGCACAACACACAAGCAACTGGATTCCCACACACCTTAAATATCTCATATCCGATATAGAAGTTTGGGTGCGCGAGTGTATGATGGCGTGCTTGAATTTCCGTATTTGTGGGCATGCAGATGTATATAAATACGTTGTTGAAATCACGGCATTTTTTTTCCTTTCAGCTCGAAAAAAAAAGTTTAACTCTAACTCGCCCCTTTTCTTTGATTTGTGTTCAAAATTTCTTATATATTAATTTTCTTCTAGCTATGACTTGTATTTGGGTTCTCCTCTTTTAAAAAAAAGAAATAGTTCTTGCAGAGGGGTTACTTTCTGTGAAACCTATATGTGTATTGTAATAAAATATGTATCCATTTTAAATCCTGTGTTTATATTTATTGCAAACGCAATATATTTATTGAAAACAAATTTCTTACGCTTTGGACATTCCCTCCAAATGAGGTTATCGATACTGTCACAGAGATCCACTGACAGGATTGAACGATGTTCCTCTTACAATTTAGGCTTGTGACCAATTACTGGGCCACATTTTTTAATATAGAATCACAGAGTTGGAAGAGACTCCCAAGGGCCATCCAGTCCAACCCCCTGCCATGCAGGAACACGCAATCAAAGCACTCCCGACAGATGTTCATCCAGCCTCTGTTGAAAAACCTCCAAAGAAGGAGATTTTTGAACAGAGGTTGGATACCAGGAGCCCTGTTGTGCGGCATCAGGAGTAAAAACCCACCTTGCTTGAACTAACAAGGAGCTATCGCACAACGGTCAGTCCCTTGTGGCGAAAAAAGATGGCTGCCCCGGCACCCACCCTGTCTTCGAAGAAGAAGAAGAAGAAGAGTTTGGATTTATATCCCCCCTTTCTCTCCTGTAGGAGACTCAAAGGGGCTGACAATCTCCTTTCCCTTCCCCCCTCACAACAAACACCCTGTGAGGCAGGTGGGGCTGAGAGAGCTCCGAGAAGCTGTGACTAGCCCAAGGTCACCCAGCTGGCGTGTGTGGGAGTGCACAGGCTAATCCGAATTCCCCAGAAAAGCCTCCACAGCTCAGGCGTCAGAGCTGGGAATCAAACCCGGTTCCTCCAGATTAGATACACGAGCTCTTAACCTCCTACGCCACTGCTGCTCCTAAGAGTAAGAAGCAACCACAAAGGAAGCGGCAAAGGCATCACAATTACACACAAACACATTCTTGAAAGCTGGATCCTGAGGGCCTAAGTCAGTGGTTCTCAACCTTCCTAATGCCGTGACCCTTTAATACAGTTCCTCATGTTTTCTTTTCATTTCATTTTAACCTTTAATGGCATATAGAGTTCCTCATGCTGTGGTGACCTCCAGCCCTAACATTTATCCATTTTACAGATGGAGAGCACTGATACAGAGAGTCTTAGGCAACCCCTGTGAAAGGGCCGTTCGACCCCCAAAGGGGTCGTGACCCACAGGTTGAGAACCGCTAGCCGAAGTCCGCACAACCACTTTGATGGGGTGTGAGTGACGCGCACACAAAAATGGTACTGCCAGTCAGGTTTTACAAAATGGGCCCATTCAGTTCACTGTTTCTCTTCTACCCCAACAAGGCCCAGTAAGGGCCAATTCCCACCCTAATTTCTGAGGGGGAAGATCTGTCCTGAAGCATTTTCCTTCCTCGCAACCCTCAACAAAATTATTTTCGCCCAGCCTGTGGGGAAATTAGCTCTCTTGGCCGCTGCAGAATCAGGAAACCAATTAATTTTCTGGGAGATGGCAAAGCATGGATTTTCTGCTGACTGCAATTCACAAGAAAATGGAGGGAAAATGCCCCTGTTTTCATCCTCCCTGTCCCTATGGGTTGTGAGTCCACCACAGTAATCAAGGCAGGTGTACAACAGGTAAAGAATAATCCAAATAAAAACCACATCCAGAGGTTTTATAGCTAAATAGTTGCATTGGCAACTGATATCTACTACAGAGCCCAATTCAAGGTGTAGGTTTTGTCCTTTAAAGCTCTACACGGCTTGGGAGTGGAGTATCTGAAGGAACATCTTCTCCCCAGCATAGTGTAGTGGTTAAGAGCAGATGCACTCTAATCTGGAGAACTGGGTTTGATTCCCTGCTCTAGCACTTGAGCTGTGGAGGCTTATCTGGTGAACCAGATTAGCTTGTGCACTCCAGCACATGCCAGCTGGGTGACCTTGGACTAGATCTATCCAAGCCCCTTTTAAAGCTATCATGGCCACAAATCTGGATGGCTTTAAAAGGGGCTTGGATAGATTTATGGAGAAGTCGATTTATGGCTCCCAATCTTGATCCTCCTTGATCTCAGATTGCAAATGCCTTAGCAGACCAGGTGCTCGGGAGCAACAGCTGCAGAAGGCCCTCGCTTTCACATCCTGCAGGTGAGCTCCCAAAGGCACCTGGTGGGCCACTGCGAGTAGCATAGTGCTGGACTAGATGGACTCTGGTCTGATCCAGCAGGCTAGTTCTTATGTTCTTAAGGCCATTGCTTTCACCTCCTGCATGGGAGCTCCCAAAGGTACCTGGTGGGCCACTGCGAGTAGCAGAGTGCTGGACTAGATGGACTCTGGTCTGATCCAGCTGGCTTGTTCTTATGTTTTTAAATAGCCTACATGCTTACCTGTTGAACTAAATTAATAATATTTTTGAGTTGTTACTGAGAAAGCAAAGACAGAATTGCATTCCAATTTATTATTGGTTTAAATATTACTCATTTTGTGAGTATAAGTACTCACTGGTGTAATTACTGTGGTCTTTACGTATGGGTTGTTGTGAGACCAGGGCCCTCCGGGTGCCTCAGATATGAATGGTCAGCAAGGCCACCCAGCTCCACCAAACCACCCTTTCCATTTCACGCCACACTGGCCAGGTAGGCACAGAGGGTATCCCGGACTCTCTCGGACCGGGCCGCCGGCTTGATCCGAGAGTCCGGCCTCTGGAGGGGCTGTTCAAAGGTGCCGGACAACTGCCTGGCCTCGGCCTCCCACACCTCTTCGTACGCCTCCCCTTTCTCCTCACAGATGTTGTGCAAGACGCAGCAGGCAGAGATGAGGCGGGGAAGATTCTCCACGGCGCAATCGTTGCGGCCCGTCAGGCAACGCCACCGGCCCTTCAACCTGCCGAAGGCCTCCTCCAGTGGCCCCTGGCACCTCTTCAAGGTGGCGTTGAAGAGTTCCTTGGCGTCATCCAGATCTACCGTGTAAGGAACCATTAGCCACGGGAGAAGGGGGTAAGCCGGACCTCCCAGGATGACCCTGGGGACAGACACCCCGTTGACGTCCACCGCGCCCGGGGGGAAGAGAGTCCCTTCCTGTCCTTTGGTGAACAAGGTGGACTTATTGAAGATCTTCGCTTCGTGCGTCTTGCCTGGCCAGCCGGCGCTCAGGTGGGTAAACTTGCCCCGATGGTCCACCAAGGCTTGCAGGGCCATGGAATAATAGCCCTTGGAGTTGACATACTCCGCTGCCTGATGTGGCGGGCACAGAATCGGCATGTGCGTGGTGCCCACCACGCCGGCACAGTTGGGGAAGCCCATCTGGCGGAACCCGTCCACGATGTCCGCCAGGCTGTTGCCCAGGGTGACCGTGAGACGCATCAACACCCGCTGGATGGCTCGGCACACCTCCAGCACCACCGAGCCGGCCGTGGACCTGCCGACCCCGAACTGGTTGCCCACGTCGCGGTAGCACACAGAGGTGGCCAGCTTCCACAGAGCGATGGCCACGCGCTTCTCCACACTCAGCGGGATCCTCATCCGGGTCTTCTGGCGCTGCAGAGCCGGAGAGAGCCGGGCGCACAGCTCCAGGAAGGTGGCCTTGCGCATCCGAAAGTTCTGGAGCCACTGGGAATCGTCCCACGTCTCCAAGACCGTGTGGTCCCACCACTCGGTGCTGCGGGGCCGTGCCCAGAAGCGCCTCTCCACCATCCGGAGACGGCTGCCACGCCGAACGCCAGGAGTGGAAGCCTGCCTGGGGAGCAAGACCTCTTCTTCCTCCTCCTCCTCCTCTTCCTCCTCCTCCTTGGATTCTTCCTCCCTTTCTTCCTTGCATCTCCGCTGCTCCAAGGTGTGTAAGAAGGCCCACTGCCGCCGGGAAGCCGCTGCCGCCGCCGCCTCACTGCTAGCTCGCAGGTACTCCATCATCAATGTCCCAGTCTGCACCACGCACAAGATGGCGGCTTCTTTCTGGGCAGGATCCATTCTGTGCTAACAATGGAGAGAGTAAGACAGGAAGAAATAGGTCAGTGATGGCGAACCTTTTCGAGACCGAGTGTCCAAACTGCAACCCAAGACCCACTTATTTATCGCAAAGTGCCAACACGGCAATTTAACCTGAGTACTGAGGTTTTAGTTTAGAAAAGACGGTTGGCTCCCAGGCACGCGTTACTCAGGAGTAAGCTTGGTGAAGCAACCGTGCAACGCTTCAAATGGGTGAATCACGATCCTAGGAGGGTTTACTCAGAAGCAAGCCCCATTGCCAGCAACCGAGCTTACTCCCAGGTAAAGGATCATGCCCAGGCCAGCCTAGATGTGTGTGTGTGTAGGGGGGGGTGTGATTTTCCACCCCCCTCCCACATGATGAACTCTGTGCGCGAGTGCCCACAGAGAGGGCTCTGAGTGCCACCTCTGGCACCCGTGATTCTTGACAAATGTATTTTCTTTTATGTACACTGAGAGCATATGCCCCGGAGACAAATTCCTTGTGTGTCCAATCACACTTGGCCAATAAAGATTCTATTCTATTCTATTCTATTCTGAAATAGGTAGACTTGGATCTGACAGGTTCCCAAGCAGTAAATACAGAGAAGTTGGGGGGCAAGAAAGCCTTCCCTGACCTATCTGGGGTATCCCACATTCCTCAGCTTCCAAATGTGTCTACTAAACAGCACCCCCACCCCCCACCCCATGGGAGGGGGGACCAAAAGTCCCTGTGGCAACCTTGAATGATCTTACTGCGCCCTCCTGTGGCCAGTAGCTGGAAAGACAATGGGAAATAATGCCTCTGGATTGTGCAGCGGAGGGATTTTTGTGAGGCTGATGTTTGTAGATAGGAATTTGTATTCATTCATCCAGGGTGGCATTTGATTAGTCAGACTTCCTTATTGTCTGTAAATTCTGAATTTTTAAAAAAACCGTATGTTTTTAATTCTGTTTATATTGTAAGTTGCCTGGAGTGTCAACAAAAGGGGCCAACAAATGTCTTAAATAAATCTGCAATCTCTGCCCCTTTCAACCCTTCCCATTAAGGCCGAGCGCAGATTTTCCCTTTGCAAGAGACAAGCTGCCCCAGTGAAAATGCTTCCTACCCTAAGAACAGAACAGAACAGAACAGAACAGAGGAAAGCTGGATCAGACCCATTACCCGGCACTGGATCAGACCCATTACCCCTGCAGTCAGACTGGCTCTCGCCCCACACACTGGAATTTCCGCCCCAGGAAGACTGTGACTCACCCAGGCTGCATCTGCAGCATGCAGATAATTATACCAACCTTGCAGGAGCGTTGTGAAGGAGTGGGAACGCTTAGGTTATACCATTCCGCTGCCTTCCTGGAGCGTTGCAACTGGGGAAGGGGACAATGAGGGGGGCGTTTGGGAGGGTCCCCAGAAAGGAAATCGTGGGTGGGGAGGGGAAAGGGTGATCATTATGTAGGCGTGAAAGGGTTAACCTGGATTAACCCCCCCCCCCCCCCGAATAAAGGAATCAGCTGTCAAAAGGCTGCAAGCGGCGCGCGCCGCCCGGTCCCTTTGTTCCCTGCTGCAGAGAATCCCGGGCAAAGGAACAGGAAATGCAAAATAGAAGCCTCAATCCCGGCCTTCTCATTGGCTGGCGCAACGCCCGCCCCCTTTTCAGCCCCCCCATTCACAAACTGAGAGGGACGGCGTTTAACCCTTTCCCCCATGGGGGTTCCATGGTGTAATGGTTAGCACTCTGGACTCTGAATCCAGCAATCCGAGTTCAAATCTCGGTGGGACCTGAATGCAACATTTTTCTTCCCTCCTGTCTCCTTGTAAGGAAAGGCAAAGAGTTTTCTCTTGGGCCAATCCGTCGCCGCCGATTGGGGTGTAGTTTAAAGCAGGTTTATTTACAGATACCAATATGAATAATCAGGACAGTTAGCAGAAGCTCTCAGTCTCAACTCTCTCAGGTCTCAGTTCCAACGGCTTTTCCCAGGCCTCTTAGCTCCGCCCATCCCATCAACTCAAAACACGTAAAATCGTTGGCCTTTCCATCTAGGCCACCACCTAATACGACTTGCCGCTCTCCTCCCCCCTTCTTTCCTGGGGAGAATTTTAAAGTGGGGTTGGTCGGACGCCTCTACTATTATTATCATTATGTTTGTATCGCTGTTTTAAAGATTTTAGTAGTTCATTTTATTTATGCTTGTTGCTGTACACCGCCCAGAGCCCCTTGGGGATGGGGCGGTATAAAAGCCGAAACAATAAATTAAATAAATAAATAAAATAAAAGGCACATCTCAGCACAGAGTGGGGACGGCCCTAATCCGTGTAGGAAGGGCCAGTCCATTTGGCCTTGAAGAGCTGGGTGACGTAGAATCCTATCATCAATGCCACTTGCAAACAGAAGAGGAGTCCCAGTCAGGTGTCACAACTGGTTGAGGCCGACAGTCATGATAACATCTGCTCCACAAGACTGGCGATCTGGCAAACGCCTTAATTTGATCGTAAGTACAGATGGTGCCCATCCACCAAATAGACCACGGACAGCTCCTGGAATGGCAGCGGCTCTCCAGACTACCAGGACCAGCTCCGGTGGAGAAAATGGTTGATTTGGAAGGTGGGGGGTCCCTGGTTTTATAGCCTGCTGAGGCCCCGCCCCTCTCCAAACCCCGCTCCCCCCAGGCGCCGCCCACAAATCTCCAGGAATATCTCAGCCTAGAGTTGGCAACTCCACCTTTCTGGATTCCTTAGAACAGGTAAACAAAGTCTGGCTGGATCAGACCAAATGTCCAGCTAGTTCAAAATGGAAAGGGAGTCTAGTGGCAATTTCATAGAATCCTAGAGTTGGAAGAGACCCCCAAGGGCCATCCAGTCCAACCCCCTGAAACACAGGAGCACACAATCAAAGCACTCCTGATAGATAGCCATCCAACCTCCAAAGAAGGAGACTCCACCACTCTCCGGGGTAGTTGAACAGCCCTGACTGTCAGGACATTTTTCCTGATGTTTAGGTGGAATCTCTTTTCTTTCCCCTTGAACCCGTGACTCCTGGCCCTAGTCTCTGGAGCAGCAGAAAACAAGCTTGCTCCCTCCCCAACACGACATCCCTTCAAATATCTAAACATGGCCATCATGTCGCCCCTTAACCTTCTCTTCACCAATCTAACACAACATAATTTAAACACCAACAGAATTTATTCCACCTTAACTTCTTCTGAGCCAGAGCACACTTGATCAGATGTATGAAGTCAACCTCCACTAGGCAGGTAATTTACACTAAAAGTTGTAAACAGCTGAAGAGCGGGAAGGGGAAAGATATTACAAAATGAGGCCTGTTTCCAAGAAGTCCCATTCATAAGAATGGATCTGTCCATTCAGAGTGGATGAGAACCTCACCCCGGAAGTAATGATTCAGAGTGGGGGCCGTGTTGCAAGCAGATTAGCAGAACCAAAAAGAACTGGAATTATGTTGAAACAGAGCACTATCTTGAGAGCCACTATAATGCTCAGATTGCAAATGCCTTAGAGGTGCTCAGGAGCAGCAGCAGCAGCAGAAGGCCATTGCTTTCACATTCTGCACGTGAGCTCCCAAAGACACCTGGTGGGCCACTGCGAGCAGCAGAATGCTGGACTAGATGGACTCTGGTCTGATCCAGCAGGCTAGTTCTTATGTTCTTATGTTCTTAATGCTTAGTTGGCTCCCTACACAGCAGAATTCTGGAACTGGGTGGTGCTTAATCTGTTGACAACTGGGAAGGGGGCATGACAGGGGCAGAGGTGGGATCCAGCAGGTTCTCACAGGTTCCCGAGAGTAGGTTACTAATTGTTTGTGTGTGCCGAGAGGGGGTTACTAATTGGTGATTTTGCCACGTGATTTTGGCCTTAGTTACGCCCCTCCTCTCAGCAGTAGCGTGCAGAACTTGAAGCAGTCTAGCAAGAGGTGCACCGGCGTGCGTGGCAGCCTGCCCCTGCGTGCATTCGTTTCCTGCCCAAGGACCAGCGCAGCGGCTGCATCCTTGCCACAGCCCCGCCCAGGAATGCCCGTTCACGCCCCGTTGTGCCCCGCCCAGCCCCATTGGCGTTACGCCACAGTTTGAATCCCACCCCCATGGGAACCTGTTGCTGAAATTTTTGGATCCCACCACTGACTGCGGCCTATAAAATCCTGCATAGGATGGAGAAAGTGGAGAGGGCGAGTTTTTCCTCCCCCTCCCACACCCAATGAAGATTCAGACATGATAATAAGAAGTGTTTCTTTATTCAACTGTGGGGTATAAAGCCATAAAGCAGGGGTCCCCAAACTACGGCCCGGGGGCCAAATGTGGCCCCCTGAAGGCATTTATCCGGCCCGCCAGGCATGGCAGCGATGACTCCATTCATGTGCAGTGGGGGCTTGAGGGAGAGGAGGAACTGACCCCAACGGCCGTTGATTGCAGTTACATGATGGCACCCCCAAATCTCCATGAATTTTCTGACCCAGAGTTGGAAACCTTACATGTGGCAACGCCTGATCCGCCCTTCCCTCTCGGCTACCCCATGTGTTGCTCTCAGGCTTTCTGCTCCGCCCCACTCCCATTGGCATCAGCCAGGCTGGCGAATCGCTCGCTGGCTGCTAGGGAGGAAAGAACCCAGGAAGATACCTGATCCTGGGTTAGATGGAATGCTTCATTGGGAAAGTTCTGCTTTTTTTTTTTTACAGGGGAAGGTATTCCACAGCCTCCCCAACAATATTTGGAGCCCACCCTGTACTTGACATACTTTGGTCACTGTTCTAAAAATAGACCATGACAGAAAGGCTGAAAAGGTGAAATCAAACATTTTACAATCATTTGTGCATAGGAATTTGTTCATAGTTTTTCTTAGTCCGGCCCTCCAACAGTCTGAGGGACAGTGAACTGGCCCCCTGTTTAAAAAGTTTGGGGACCCCTGCCATAAAGTTTACCCTCCAGCACAGCCTTACTCTCTTATTGGGCCAACCACATCCCAAAACAGCATGAAGGGAAAGTTCACAAACAATCCAGAGCCCCTGCAATGCTCCTCTCCAACAAAAACCCGGGGGACCTACTCCAAACTGCTGAATCCCAGCTTAGAAATAATAGCCAGGAGATCTAAGTGTGGATCTCTGACAAAAACACGCCGCTTGTCCTGAAGGCACCATTCTTTCTCGTATCTAGCGATCTAATTGGACTTTTCCTTCAGAAGAACAGGTAATTATTTTTCTTTCTTTGAAAAAAAAAACCCGCAACAACCCAGAGAGGAGTAAGCAGAACAAGACAGCGGAAGATGGTGATGAGCGAGGCAGTTGGGTGAACAATGTTGTTCGGGTGTGGGATGAGAAGGAAGAATAGGGTGACCAACTCTGGTTTGGGAAATCATAGAATCCTAGAGTTGGAAGAGACCCCAAGGGCCATCGTCCAATGCACCTGCCATGCAGGAACACACAATCAAAGCACTCCCGACATATGTTCATCCAGCCTCTGCTTAAAAACCTCCAGAGAAGGAAACTCCACCACTCTCTGAGGCAGTGAATTCCACTACTGGGGGCTTTCCCCACTACAGAAGGGAGCTAAGGTCGACTCGGTTCCCTTCAGTGGAGGGCGATTCCAGGCTGTCCCCACAGCAACTGAGTTGGCCCCCTGGAACCGAGCTAAGTGGGCGGGATCATCTTGGTGCCTGTTTCGCTCCTCAATCGTGATTGGAGCTTGTGGTACGGCGGGAAACAGGAGCATTCTTTTTTTTTTACAGTTTACAGTTTACAGTTACATGTGCTTTCTGCCCGCCACGACTCTCCCGTTCTGTGCATGCCACAAAAGCGACTCGTGATTGGTTGAACGGATGTGGTGTCGTTTCAATGCTTCCCCACTTCGAAGCTTCGAAGCGGTATCGACCTTGTTCCAGCAGAAACGTGTAGTTCATAACTGTGACAAGGATGTCGCAGTTCTGAGAGGGGGCGGGGGAACTGAGACAAAACAATGTTGAGCTCGGTGGCAGTGGGGATTCACTGAGGCTAACCTAGGTAGAAACCAGTTCAACTCTGTCAGTGGGGAAAGCCCCCTGAACAGCCCTGACAGTCAGGAAGTTCTTCCTAATGTTTAGGTGGAATCTCTTTTCCTGCACCTTGAACCCATGACTCCGTGTCCTGGTCCCTGGTCCCTGAGGCCGCAGAAAACAAGCTTGCTCCCTCTTCGACGTGGCACCCCTTCAAATATCTAAACATTTGGCTGCCTTGTAAACAAATATCTAAACAACAAATATCTTAACCTTCTCTTCTCCCTGAGCAGCCCGGGGAGGGGAGGGTTTGGGGGAGGCACTTAAGCAGATATAATGCCATAGAGTTCATCCTCCACAGCAGCCATTTCCCCCAGAGGAACTGACCTCTGTAGTCCAGAAGTCAGCTGTGATTTCAGGAGATCTCCAGGACCCGGCAGGAGGTTGGCCACCCTAAAAGCAGCAGGTCCAACCCATGCCAACTCTTTCTGCATTCAAAGCAGCCGCCGGGACCTTTCACAGGGGAAAAGACGCACTGAGGCGAATTGCAACACTGATCTGCTAAGAATTACTTCTGCAGCTCCCTTCCCATCATTTGATCTACGGCTTGTTAATGAATCGAAACATTCACACCCCTCCTTCTACCCCACGAAGAAGCCAGATAGCTGGAGGCTGCTTTTGAAAGCCGATGTGTTGTTTATTCTTCGCTCAGGGCTACGCCGTGATTCCAAACCTGCTTGGAGCAGCAGCCTGTCCCACTTACTTATTTACTTTATTCCTCCCCCATGGAGACCCAACTTAAGTCAGCTGACGCTGGTCCCCTCTCCTCCATTTTATCCTCATAACAGCTCTGTGAGGTAGGCTAGAATGAGAGTGTGCCCCTGACCCAGAGGTGGGATCCAGCAGGTTCTCACCAGTTCCCGAGAGTGGGTTACTAATTATTTGTGTGTGCCGAGAGGGGGTTACTAATTGGGTCCGCTTTTCCACCTCCACGCCCTCGCCTCCCCGAGAGGCATCCTGCCTTTGAACGTGAAGGTTCCATATAGCAATGGCGACTAATAATGTCACTCCCTGAACTGGGTTAATCCCTTCCAGGTCCTGCAATTCATTGATTCTCAGCCTTTCGTACCTTTTATCTCACCAGTCTCTATCACAGAACCTGTGTGTTTCACCATTGCTGTGGTCAGATTTGTGAGTTGGGGCATTTTCTATAACGTGATGATGATTTATAAATGACCTGGTGCAAAAAAATTCTTGGGGGTCGTGGTGGGGTGGCTGCCCATGGGGGGGGGGGGGGGGCATCCAACTCAGGTTTTGCCCAGGGCTCAGGTTTGCCTAGGTACGCCTCTGCCCCCTTTGCTGAGGGGGGGCTGGCGAGGGAACCTGTTACTAAAATTTTTGGATCCCACCACTGCCCTGACCCAAAGTCACCCAGAGAGCTTCCATGACAAAGTGGAGATTCGGGCCAGGGTTTCGTCGTTCCTCGCCCAGCCATACACTAGGGCTAGGCTGTCTGTCTGCAAACAAAAGACATTGCAGGGTTTTGCAACTGCAGGCCCAGTTGCTGGATTCCAGTTTTCCCCACCAGGGCAACACTGCAAGTCCAGTTCACCAGATTAGAGTCTACCACTCATGTGGAGGAGCGGGGAATCAAACCCGGTTCTCCGGATTAGAGTCCACTCTTAACCAACATTTTCCACCCCATGCATAATTTTATAGACTTCAATCATATCCCCCCTTAGCTTTAAAAGGGGCTTGGACAGATTTATGGAGGAGAAGTCAATTTATGGCTACCAATCTTGATCCTCTTTGATCTGAGATTGCAAATGCCTTAACAGTCCAGGTGCTCAGGAGCAACAGCCGCAGAAGGCCATTGCTTTCACATCCTGCACGTGAGCTCCCAATGGCACCTGGTGGGCCACTGCGAGTAGCAGAGAGCTGGACTAGATGGACTCTGGTCTGATCCAGCAGGCTTGTTCTTATGTTCTTATGTTTTTATGTCTCCTCTCCAAACTAAAGGGTCCCAAACGCTGCAGCCTCTCCTCATAAGGAAGGTGCTCCAGTCCCTCAATCATCCTCGTTGCCCTTCTCTGCACTTTTTCTATCTCTTCGATGTCCTTTTTGAGATGTGGTGACCAGAACTGAACACAGTCCTGCAAGTGCGGTAGCACCACAGCTTTATATAAGGGCATGACAACCCTTGCAGTTTTATTATCAACTCCTTTCCTAATTATCCCCAGCATAGAGTTTGCCTTTTTTCACAGCTGCCATGCATTGAGTTGACATTCCCATGGAACTATCAACTATCAACACACCACCCTGGCTCTCTACTGCAGATAGGCATGGCTACCCCTCTGCAACTTTCTTTTTGGAGCAAATGCCAGCTTTGAAAGGAAAGATGGACTCGGTGGACTGGAGTCACATCTGAGAGGCTGCAGCGTTTGGGACTCTTTAGTTTGGAGAGGAGACGTCTGAGGGGGGATATGATTGAAGTCTATAAAATTGTGCATGGGGTAGAAAATGTTGACAGAGAGAAATTTTTCTCTCTTTCTCACAATACTAGAACCAGGGGACATCCATTGAAAATGCTGGGGGGAAGAATTAGGACTAATAAAAGGAAACACTTCTTCACGCAACGTGTGATTGGTGTTTGGAATATGCTGCCACAGGAGGTGGTGATGGCCACTAACCTGGATAGCTTTCAAAGGGGCTTGGACAGATTTATGGAGGAGAAGTCGATCTATGGCTACCAATCTTGATCCTCTTTGATCTGAGATTGCAAATGCCTTAGCAGACCAGGTGCTCAGGAGCAGCAGCCGCAGAAGGCCATTCCTTTCACATCCTGCATGTGAGCTCCCCAAGGCACCTGGTGGGCCACTGCGAGTAGCAGAGTGCTGGACTAGATGGACTCTGGTCTGATCCAACTGGCTCGTTCTTATGTTCTTATGTTCTTATGTTCTTATGTTCTTATCTGTGATGAGCTCTTTCCCTGCCCCGTGGTCCAAATCTCCAGGGGTTGCCATCTGAGAACTGGCAACTGAAGCTACTCTTGCCACTGTTGCTAAAACAAAAATCAGGTCAAAACCGGGATAGGAATTTGTCACGGGCAACTTCCCGAAAACGGGACTGTCCTTAGAGATGGTCATGAACTCTTCCACCCCTCCATGACACAAAGTGTGCAAAACCCCACCCTTGCCAATTCAGCATGTCTGGACAAGCGCTTGGAAGAGTGTCAGCTTTTCTGCCGAGTCACCCGTTTTCGAGCTGAGTCACCCAACTTCTTCACCAGTGGGCGGGCATCTCGGAGACGTGGGGGGAATGCCTGGAACGGCCGCCTGATTGTTTATTCACCCCTCATTCCATCCAGGTGGACGGCAAGGAAGTGACAGAGGCTCCCCAACATTTCACGTGGCGCGTGGGTGGCTCCCTGATCCTCCAGGGCGAGGAATGGATTTGGCAAGAGGCGTTCCTGGCTCCGGGCTGGGTATCATGGGAACCGGGCCAGCTTTCGTGCGTGTGCAGTTCTCAAAGATGCTGGCTCCTCTTCTGAAGTCAAATCGCCTCTACTGAACCCCAGGAGCTGGAGGGCGTCCTCCACACCTGGGCTCTCCTGTGCCCAATTTTCTTCCTTTCGAGAGGCTGATGAAAATAGGGGCCGTTCAGCGCAGGCAGGCAAAGGCAGAGAGGTCAAACGCAGCCCCTTCCCCAGTGGTGGGATTCAGCCGGTTCGCACCACTTCGGCAGAACCAGTTGTTAAAATGGTGCTTGTAAACAACCAGTTGTTAAATTATTTGAATCCCACCACTTCTCCTCCCGAACACCCTCCATCATATAAGCATAAGCATTTTTTAATTGTCATTGTGCACGCACAACGAAATTTACAGCAGCGTTCCTCGATGCACACAATTCCAGACTCATACCCCATCCTCACTTTCCCCTCCCTCCACCCATCCCTACACAGCCCCAAACACATCAACACGAAGCCACGGAGTTCAGCATAGCCACAGCTCTAGAGTAGAAGCTGTCTCTAAGCCTCTTTGTTCTAGTTTTGAGAGTCCTGTATCGTCTGCTGGATGGTAACAGTTCAAAAAGAGAGTGTGCCGGATGAGACGGGTCCCTCAGAATATTTTGGGCTTTTTTTAGGCTTCGGGAATTATAGAGTTCTTCCAAGGAGGGGAGAGGGCAGCCGATGATCCTTTGTGCAGTAGTGATCACCCTTTGGAGCACCTTCCTATCTGCCACTGTGCAACTGGAGAACCATACACAGATGAAGTAGGTTAAGACACTCTCTATAGCACAGCGGTAAAAGGACACCAGAAGTTTTCCATATCTGCGCTGCAAAACGAAATCAGGATTGATTGATTGATTAATTAATTAATTAATTAATTAATTAATTAATTAATTAATTAATTAATTAATTAATTAATTAATTCATTCATTCATTCATTCATTCATTCATTCATTCTTTGGATTTTTATACCGCCCTATCCCCGGGGGGGCTCCGGGCAGTGCACAACATATAAGCATAATACCATCATAAGATAGCTAAAAACCTTTAAAAGCAGCGATAGAAACAGTAAAAGCTAAATGATCTGTCCACCGGAAACTTACGTCAGCATCGAAACTGTAGATTGCAGGTTTTGCTTAGTGCGTTTTCTGTAAATCAACAGAATTGTTCTTTCAAAGGAGTGAACAAACGCCTCCCCCCCTGTTTTTCCAGCAAATGTGAAATGCTGTAATTAGTCGTACACAAATTAAGCTGTTTTTGAATGTCTTGTTGAAGGCTTTTCACAGCCCGAATTAACCGGCCGTTGTGGGCTTTCCAGGCTGGAAGGCCGCGGTCTGGTAGTTGCAGCAATGCCTGCAAATGTTAGGACTTTTTTTTTTTGCTGGAAATGTTTTGAAAACGTTTCCTGCTTGCTGTGCGGAGTTTCAGAAAATGGTTCATTTCCCCTGCCTTCCATTAGAAGCTCCTGCTTTCATTTCTGTTGTGCCTGCCATTTTCTGCCGCTTTTGAATCTCCATGCCGCCGGCCATTTTCTAAAATTCCCCACAGTTCATCCGCCAGCCGTTTACGGGTGAGAAGCACACGGATAAAATTATTTTTGCCTGCCGATTCTGCACCATTTTCACACAGAAGTGGCGGGTAGATGAGTTGCAAGCAGAGGGCACCTCTGGGTGAAGTGGCGGGTGGCATGAAGAATCCGGAAGCATGGTGGGCAAAGTAAGAGCTGTAAAACAAAAGTAAGAGCTGTAACAGTGGGCAGGGGAGGCAAGAAAAAACTGTTTTGACTGGAAACACTCCCCCCCACACACACACACTTCACAGACAAAAAAAAAAGCCAAAATAGTTCTTTTAAAAACATTTCCCGAGTGTTTTATTTGTGTTGTGCAAAATCGGCCAATGTGTGTGCAGATATAAAGACATTGTATCATATCTCAGGGAAAGTGTGAAAGATCTAAAAAAACTTGTATACTTTACAAAAGGTGAGATACCATCTAACCAGGACAAGATCAAAGACGAGGCATTCACGAGTTCCAAGTGGGAACTATCTGAAAAGCAATTAACTACAGCTATCACGGCTGACTGAACAAGTTGATACTGAACCCCATGCAAGAAGGAAAGGATGCTGGTTGGGAGGGATGGTGGCCTTGAAGGACATGGTGATAATGGCCTTGAAGGACATGGTGATGGTGGCCTTGAAGGACATGGTGATGGTGGCCTTGAAGGACATGGTGATGGTGGCCTTGAAGGACATGGTGATGGTGGCCTTGAAGGACATGGTGATGGTGGCCTTGAAGGACATGGTGATGATGGCCTTGAAGGACATGGTGATGATGGCCTTGAAGGACATGGTGATAATGGCCTTGAGGGACGTGGCGCTTCCTAATTTAGACAAGGCCCAACTGAGCCTTGCAGACTACGGGCGGATCACACCGGCCATAACGGCCCAGAGGATATTTTGCATTTTGAACGTGCCAAGGCAGCCAATTATGGCAAAACTGTGGCATTAAGGGTGGTTAAGATTCCTATTTGCTGAGAAAGCAACTAACCTCAGAATGCTAGCTGGGCCACTTGATGCAGCACAACTCCCGTTTAATTCCAGTGAGTTCAGTGAGTTGAGGATGGAGTAGGCCAGTATAGGATTGCAAGACGCCCACATTCAGGTGCAGTGATTGACTGGAGTTAATTGAAGACTTCTGTCTTTGGTCTTCGTGAGCCATGTAACACACGAGCAGCACATGAGCCAGGGTTGTGCCTGTCACACATAAGGTCCAGTTTTTGCCTAAGTGTTGAACCTTGTGGCTCCTTGAAGACCAACATACCTACCGGAGGATAAGTTGGAGGGTGAGGGTTCAGGTTACCAGCTCCAGACTGGGGAGCCTGAAGAATGACAATTTAGCACATCACAGGTCAACCCACATGGTCCAGGCCGGGGTACAGTAAAATGCTAAGCCTCTTCTAAAAGGAGGTTAGTTAATATTTTTTCAACTGGCAAGTCACAGTTGATTCACAGCAGTGGCGTAGTGGTTAAGAGCAGGTGTACCCTAATCTGGAGAACCGGGGTTGATTCCCTGCTCTGCCACTTGAGCTGTGGAGGCTTATCTGGTGAGCCAGATTAGCTTGTGCGCTCCAACACATGCCAGCTAGATGGCTTTGGGCTAGTCACAGTTCTTCGGAGCTCTCTCAGCCCCACCCACCTCACAGGGTGTTTGTTGGGGGGTGGGGAAAGAAAGGAGTTGTCCTTTTGAGTCTCCTTACAGAAGAGAAAGGGGGGGATATAAATCCAACTCTCCTCCTCCTCCTCCTCCTCCTCCTCCTCCTATATTCAAAGAGATACTTAATTAGCAGAGATGTAGAAACAGCCTCCAGGGGAAAAAAGATAGGCAGAGATAGGTTGAGTTGATTTTACATAAAAATAGTTTACTAGCTTGGAAGGGTTACATGGAGTAAAACAACAAAGTAAATGCTATACTTCTCTGTTCCATATTTACAGTATCAATCTTATATTTAAGACTACATCTTCTTCTGTCTATTTGTCTGACCATTGTGGTCTTCTGCTATCTGGCTAGATAGAACAAAGAAAACAGGTTAATGTATTGTCGAAGGTTTTCACGGCTAGAATCACTGGGGTGCTTAGTGGTATCCAGGCTGTATGGCCGTGTTCTAGCAGCATTCTCTCCTGACGTTTCGCCTGCATCTCTCTAAAGATCCTCTGAAGATGCCAGCCACAGATTCAGGAGAGAATGCTGCTAGAACACGGCCATACAGCCCGGAAACCCCACAGCACCCCAAAACAGGTTAACTTTACAACTTCTGGTCTATGTGCTTACCAGCATGTACATACTGGTGGCCAGACTGACCAATAGCTAATCAACAGGCTTCAGCATCTTGTTTACATACAGACAGTTAACCCTTTAGTAACTGAATTGTGACAGACACTTGCAAATACCAACAAAGGGGCATTCCGAGGTGATTTGCCGATTGCCTGGCTCTGTGACGTAACTCTGGATTCCCGTCCAAATAATGCTGCTCAGTTTCTGAGGTCTCACAAGATTGGGCTAGCCCACAGGTGTCAAACTCACGCCCTTCCAGATGTTATGGACTACAGTCCCATCATCCCCTACCAGCATGATGCTGGCAGGGGATGATGGGAACTGTAGTCCATAACATCTGGAGGGCCACAAGTTTGACACCGATGAGCAGCAGTGGCATAGGAGGTTAAGAGCTCGTGTATCTAATCTGGAGGAACCGGGTTTGATTCCCAGCTCTGCCGCCTGAGCTGTGGAGGCTGATCTGGGGAATTCAGATTAGCCTGTACACTCCCACACACGCCAGCTGGGTGACCTGGGGCTAGTCACAGCCTCTCAGAGCTCTCTCAGCCCCACCCCACCTCACAGGGTGTTTGTTGTGAGGGGGGAAGGGCAAGGAGATTGTCAGCCCCTTTGAGTCTCCTGCAGGAGAGAAAGGGGGGATATAAATCCAAACTCTTCTTCTTCTCTTCTTCTTCTTCTATGGGCTAGCCTGAGCTTGCTAGACTTGGGGCATGCAGCAAAAACCTTAAGAGGACTCACATGGGCCGGTGAAGTCGCAGGACATCAGCCAACCAACCACTGGCCAGTCTGGTGACATGAAGAGTAAATTCCTTCGCTCCACTAAACATGCCTGTCAGTTAAAACCTCTCCTGAATGAAGCCATTAAGTCATCTTGAGGTGAATTTAATTGGCTGCTCACCATCTCTCAGCTCCCATTTCCTGCCCGTGTCACGTCCCGAAGGAAGCCGCACGGAATAGAACTTCGAAGAATTTCTTGGGATATAGCACAGAAAATGACGGCTCATTAGTTGATTTTATCGCTGGATGGAAGGAGACAGGAATGAGGAAAGAAAGTACACGCAAAGCTGTACTGAGGGAGATTTAAGATTGCGGGAGTCGTGGAAGATGGGTCGGTTAACAGAGCACCGGAGAATCCAGATATGCACCGGTGGATTCTTTTTCTGCCAGATAATCTTCCCGCGCCCCACTCCAGTCAACATTTTCAGAGCGGTGAACAAATGCCACACTTTTCACAACTGCTGCCTTCTTTTTCTCATCGAATAAAAAAGCAGGTGCAGAACAATTCAAATCCACTTTCACGATGGTTTGCAAATGGATTTTACTATTCCACACAGTAAAATCCAGCTGCAAAGTGGATTGAAAGTGCATTATTCTGCACGCGCTTTTTTATTCGAAAAGAAAAAGGAGTCTGTCTGTCTGTCTGTCTGTCTGTCTGTCTGTCTGTCTGTCTGTCTGTCTGTCTGTCTGTCTGTCTGTCTGTCTGTCTGTCTGGTGTAGTGGTTAAGAGCAGGTGCACTCTAATCTGGAGAACCAGGTTTGATTCACCACTCTGCCACTTGAGCCGGGGAGGCTTATCTGGTGGACCAGATTAGTTTGTGCACTCCAGCACATGCCAGCTGGGTGACCTTGGGCTAGTCCCAGTTCTTCGGAGCTCTCTCAGCCCCACCCACCTCACAAGGGGAAGGGCAAGGAGATTGTGAGCCCCTTTGAGTCTCCTTCCAGGAGAGAAAGGGGAGATATGAAACCAAACTACTACTCTTCTTCTAAAGTGCTACTGCATTTGACTCTCGTTGTTCTACTGTCGATCAAAATGGCTACTACTCTCTGAAACATTCTTGCTTGCTGAATTAATATATAAACCGGGAAGACATTTCAGGAAAATTCCCTCCTCCCCTACTACCAATGCAGAATGCACCAATAGCTGCAAAATCATACAAAATGCTTGACCACTAAGAGCAAGGCAGGAAATGTGGCCGTGGCTTTGGTTTGCCTTTAAGGCAGTGATGGCGAACCTTTTCGAGGCCGAGTGTCCAAACTGCAACCCAAAACCCACTTATTTATCGCAAAGCGCCAACTCGGCAATTTAACCCGAATACTGAGGTTTTAGTTTAGAAAAAACGGTTGGCTCCCAGGCGGCTGACTTTGCTTTGAAGCAACCGTCCAACTCTTCCAACAGGTGAATCATGACCCTAGGAGGGTTTACTCAGAAGCAAGCCCCATTGCCAGCAACCGAGATTACTCCCAGGTAAAGGATCGTGCTTTAGTTCTTCGCATGAAAATCAGTGGGGTTTAACAGCACTTAACAGGGTTACCTACACTGCCTCACCAAAACTAGGTCTTCGGTTTAATGCTAATAATCGAGCCCAGCAGCCCAGGCCAACCTACATGGGGGGGGGGGGACACTTTGTCTGCATGTGCCCACAGAGAGGGCTCTGAGTGCCACCTCTGGCACCCGTGCCATAGGTTCGCCACCACTGCTTTAAGGTGTCATTACGTAACCAATCCGGCATGACCTCATCTTCCCACTGCTTCTGTGATCCATGACTAGCTAGCTGGGAAAGAAGCCTCATTTATTTTATTTTATTTTATTTTATTTTATTGCTTTTAAAACCAGTTGCAGATCGGGGAAAGATATAAGCAGCAGACAACAGATGCCGAACAGCCCGTTAAAAAGATGCACGCACGGAATGGGAGTTTCGCGAAACTTCGCTCGTACACAAACACCAAAACTCCCATTAACACATTCATGGGCAACGGTCCAGCATTTATCTCGCTCTCTGCTCATCTTTATTCATAACATTATCTCAGGGTGATCAGATCTGGGCATCTTTCCCCTAAGCTCTGCTAAGACCCATCCATCACGGTGTGAGGTTGCCACCCACAACGGAGAAGCCGGTAAGAGACGGGAGGTTATTTCCCCTCCCTGCAGCCTTTTCAACTTTTGGAAGAGCCAGGTGCCTCTATAAATGATGGACCGGGCTGTAGGAGTCACCAGGGAATTGGTGGCGAGAGAACGAGTAGGTGGAGCCTCGACTTGACGGCTTGTTCACCGCTCGAAGGCACCTGAGTGTAATTATTCCAAAGTGAGAAAAGCCAGTTCCCCACAGAGATGTTTGTCTCACCCGTGCATCACGCTAGGGCAGGATCTCCAGATCTTTCTCCAACCCTCTCCGGCCTTTATCTGCCCCGATCTCCCGAGAGTCCCTATTTGGGCAAGATGGAACCGACTGGGATCTTCTGCAGCAAACAGAACGAGCCAATCATCTACAAGGTCCGAGTGACTACCGGCCCAGGGCTCCTGACCGGGACCTTTGACGTGATCTCCATCACCTTGGTGGGGACCAACGGAGAGAGCCCCAAGCAGGTTCTGAACCGGGCCGGCACGAACTGTTCCCGGGGATCGGTGAGTCTCACGATCAATGGTTCAAAGAGAAGGGAAGGAAATTGGGGCAATGGTTTGTTTTCTTTTCAGAGCAGGGACAGTTACCTGTATCAAATGTTAATATCGCTAGTACTGAAATAATAAATAAAATAAATAATGATATATAATAAATAAATAAATATCACCAATCTTGATCCTCTTTGATCTGAGATTGCAAATGCCTTAGCAGACCAGGTGCTCGGGAGCAACAGCCGCAGAAGGCCCTTGCTTTCACATCCTGCACGTGAGCCCCCAAAGGCACCTGGTGGGCCACTGCGAGTAGCAGAGAGCTGGACTAGATGGACTCTGGTCTGATCCAGCTGGCTTGTTCTTATGTTCTTATCGCTAGTACTGAAATAATATTTATTGATGGTTAGATTTGAGTCTAGCACAGTGGTGGCGAACCTTTGGCACTCCAGATGTTATGGACTACAATTCCCATCAGCCCCTGCCAGCATGGTCAATGGGGGGGGGGGTCTAGCAGGACCTTAGAGACAAAAAAAGATTTGGGGGTGATAAGATTTCAAGAATCTAAGTTCGCTTCTTCAGATACCCAGCTTTGACTCTTGAAAGCTCATAACCCAAAATTGTAACAGACAGGGGGGGGTTGTCTCTAAGGTGCTGCTGAATTCAAATCTGGTTGCGCCGCTGCAAACAAACACGGCTAGTTCTGAAACTAATCACTTAACTCACTGGATTTAAGACTGTTCTCGTTAAAGAGAAACAGTCCATGATAGCTTTGGAGGGAAAATGACTTTGGATTCAGCTTCCTAACTGTGTGTTTCTTTCCCCCCGAGCTGTCATAATTTTTGAAGCTCAGTCCATTTTTTTATCCAAATGTCAGGACATGGAGGGGATAAGCAGGCCGGCCGAGGGGGGAAGGTTTGTAAAATGCTTGATTCTGCAATTCCAAAAACAAATAATCGTAATCGTAATCGTAATCGTAATCGTAATCGTAATCGTAGTAGTAGTAGTAGTAGTAGTAGTAGTAGTAGTAGTAGTAGTAGTAGTTGTAATAATAATAATAATAATAATAATAATAATAATAATAATAATAATAATAATAATAATAATAATAATAATACATCTGCTGAAATGTTCAATTTGGCCTAAATTTGTTCAACCTTGATTGTGGTCATTAAGTCTTGGTCCTGGACTCCTTTCAGACAGCCACACGCCTCATTTTAGGTGGAGTCTCTTTATAGAAAGCCACTGTGGTGTAGCGGTTAAGAGCAGGTGGACCCTGACCTGCAGAACCAGGCTGGATTCCCCACTCCTCCACACGTGGGGCAGATTCTTATCTGAATAACTGGATTTTCCTTGTTCCTATACATGAAGCCTTCACTCTCAGCCGCACCTACCTCACAAGGTGTCTGCTGTAGGGAGAACGGAAAAGGAGTTTGCCAGTCGCCTTGAGACTCCTCACAGGAAAGAAAGGCAAGGCATAAGTTCAAACTACTACTACTACTCCTCTTCTCCTTCTCCTTCTCCTTCTCCTCCTTCTCCTTCTCCTTCTCCTTCTCCTTCTCCTTCTCCTTCTCCTCCTTCTCCTTCTCCTCCTTCTCCTCCTCCTCCTCCTCCTCCTCCTCCTCCTCCTCCTCCTCCTCCTCCTCCTTCTTCTTCTTCTTCTTCTTCTTCTTCTTCTTCTTCTTCTTCTTCTTCTTCTTCTTCTTCTTCTTCTTCTTCTTCTTCTTCTTCTTCTTCTTCTCCTTCTTCTTGAGAGTCCCATTGCACAGGTCTGCATGAAACATGTTCTATCAAAAAGCAGAAGAAAAGGGCTTTGTGTTTAAATGGAACGTGTACTGTAGACCATGTAAGTCAGTCATATTCCAGAAAAGAGACAGACGCAACTGACTCTCCAGTGCTTTCCCACGGTTGGCGGGAAAATGGATGAAGGAGAGCCAGGTCTTCCCAGTTTATGAAATATAATTAATATTGTACCATCTCCTCCGTACATCTGACTCTGATGGGAACTAGAACAAGAGGAAACAGGGATCAGCTTAGGACGAGGCCAACCTGTTGGCTCATCTAGGTCAGTATAGCCGGGCCCTGTCCAAGGCAGCCATTTTCCCCCGGGGAAACCAATATTGGTGGTCTGAAGGTCAGCTGTAATTGCAGGAGCTCTCCAGGTGCGCCCTGGAGGTTGGCAACTCTCCCTACATGAATGAAACATGTTACCAGACCAGAAGCTTTGCAAGCAGACGGCATCACCGCTGGGAACCACAACCAGCTCCCTGGCAAGTAACTGGGGTGACTCGTCTCCCGTGGCAATTGACAACTGATTATAGGGCTGGGCTTTGTCAAGCGACTGAAGGCGACATCCTTTTATTGGGCCCTCCTCTGTGAGGTTTAGATGTGTCCCCAGACCAGACATACTCTTTCACTTTTACCTACTTCACAGGGTTGTTGTGATGATGACAGGACGGAGGAGGGGAGGATGTCGGTACTACATATGTGAAATACTGCCAATGACGCTGTGCTCTAGTGTAATGCTTGAATTCATGAAAAGTGACTTTGCTGAACATGCCTTGAAAAATTCACCACCAGCCAAACTGACTGATGAAAAATCAGCTCTCTGTTCACCCCTGGCAAACAGGATGTGATCTGAACTGGCCTCTGTTGGAGAATCCCTAGCTTTACCTTCCTTGGGCTGGGAACTCCTGGAGATTTGAGGGGCGGAGCTAGGGGAGGGCAATGGGAGGAGCCTCGGCAGGGTGCAGCGTCATAGAACCTATCCTCCTAAGCCACCCCTTTCTGCAGGGGTAAGTGATCTATGTCACACGGAGATCAGTTGCGATTCAATAGATTTGCAGGCCCCGCCTGGCGATTGGCAACCCTCACACTACTGCTTGTTTCTCTAACCCAGGGGTCTTCAAACTATGGCCCTCCAGATGTTCATAGACTACAATTCCCATGAGCCCTACCACTTGGCCATGCTGATAGGGGTTGATGGGGGTTGTAGTTCATGAATATCTGGAGGGCCATAGTTTGAAGAGCCCTGCTCTAACCTGATGGCGTTGGAAAAACAAAAGCCATCACACTAGAGTTGCCCTCTCTCCAGTGGTGGGATCCAAAAATTTTAGTAACAGGTTCCCATGGTGGTGGGATTCAAACAGTGGCGTAGCGCCAATGGGGCTGGACGGGGCACGACGGGGGCGTGGCTGGGCATTCCGTGGGCGGGGCATTCCTGGGCGGGGCTGTGGCAAGGACGCAGCCGCTGCGCCGGTCCTTGGGCGGGAAACGAATGCACGCAGGCGCAGGCTGCCAGCCACGCCGGTGCACCTCCTGCTAGACTGCTTCAAGTTCTGCGTGCTACTGCCGAGAGGAGGGGCGTAACTAAGGCAAAAATCACGTGGCAAAATCACCCATTAGTAACCCCCTCTCGGCACATGCAAATAATTAGTAACCTACTCTCAGGAACCTGTGAGAACCTGCTGGATCCCACCTCTGCCTCTCTCCCTTGCTCTCAGGTCAGCATAAAGTTATCATGCCATTCCAGTGACAGGTACAGCATTGTCTAAACTCTAAGGGAACGCAACAGGAAGAGAAGATAAGCCCTGCTTGCATGGAGGTGTGAAATGCCGTGGGTGGACATCCGAAGCTTCTGCTTACGGCTGGCTGACTCACGGTTGTGCCAAAATCCGTGTGCCTCCTTGCAGATGCCTGATGCATGCTGGGGAACGGCTAATGCCACATGTGCCAACGTCATGGGACCCAATTTGGAAATATCCGTACAATAATTTACAGCGTGCAGCAATGCAGCCTGCGTCATTTTGATCTCACGTGGGGCTGGCACGTGTCGCTCAGGCCCAGTTTGGATTGGACCCCTGTGCACCCTTTACTGCCCCTCCCCTCTACTGGAAGATTATCATCTACTCTGAGACCACTGGGAGGTATCAGGATGGGAAGACAAAATATGAGGAGACAAGCAATTCACAGTGTATCTGTAAGGCTCTACATACATTGAAAATGCTGGGGGGGAAGAATTAGGACTGATAGAAGGAAACATTTCTTCACGCAACGCGTGGTTGGTGTTTGGAATATGCAGCCACAGGAGGTGGTGATGGCCACTCACCTGGATAGTTTCAAAAGGGGATTGGACAGATTTATGGAGGAGAAGTCAATCTTGATCCTCCTTGATCTGAGATTGCAAAGGCCTTAGCAGACCAGGTGCTCGGGAGCAGCAGCAGCAGCAGCAGGCCATTGCTTTCACATCCTGCAGGTGAGCTCCCAAAGGCACCTGGTGGGCCACTGCGAGTAGCAGAGTGCTGGACTAGATGGACTCTGGTCTGATCCAGCAGGCTCTTTCTTATGTCCTTATGTCTGTTACTCAATAATTGAGACTCGGGAAAGGTTCGGGAGCTTTATTGAACTGTGTCAGGACCTTAGCTGCAGAAAGCCAGAGCTGGGGCCTTTGCAGCTAGCATAAATCTCCAGATTTTCCCGTTTTCATGGTCTCCCCACAACCCCGTTTTCACAATAGAAAGAATAAGAAAAGGACAGTATTTAGACCAGTATTGTTATGTGTTCCAAACTCAAGGACAGCAATAGACTCATTCCAGCCTTGGGGAGGTAAGGAACGAGGGAGGCCTACTTCACTAGGCTACAAGTACAGCAGTTGAAACAAAACAGGCTATTGACATACAGGTAACAGCAAGTGTAGGTATGACCTGGGCGTAATCTGAAGGTCTCGAGTTCAAAACTCATAAGGGGCTTGGCTCATTTGAGGGGGGGGGGCTGGGCCCCAATGGAAGAATTCCTACTTTGCATACAGGTTTCAATCCTGAAATCTCCAGTTTTTTAAAAAGGGGCTTGGACAGATTTATGGAGGAGAAGTCGATCTATGGCTACCAATCTTGATCCTCCTTGATCTGAGATTGCAAACGCCTTAGCAGACCAGGTGCTCAGGAGCAGCAGCAGCAGCAGAAGGCCATTGCTTTCACATCCTGCACGTTAGCTCCCAAAGGCACCTGGTGGGCCACTGCCAGTAGCAGAGCGCTGGACTAGATGGACTCTGATCCAGCAGGCTCTTTCGTATGTTCTTAAGGCCCTTGCTTTCACATCCTGCAGGTGAGCTCCCAAAGGCACCTGGTGGGCCACTGCGAGTAGCAGAGTGCTGGACTAGATGGACTCTGGTCTGATCCAGCAGGCTCTTTCTTATGTCCTTAAGGAGATGTGGAAGTCCCCAGTCTGTGTCCCTGGAGAGTCACTGTCATTCTGAACACACAAGATTGATCTCAAAGGGCCAAGGGGCTTTTTCAGCAAAAGGCCACTTCCTGTGTATTCGAACCCTGCGCAAATATTTTTTTCTCACTTCCCCCAATAGGTGGACGACCAGGACGTTCCCTGTGACCAAGACCTGGGCCCGATCCTCCTGGTCCGACTGCACAAGGACCCTTATTCCTTCTTCCCCGAGAGCAGCTGGTTCTGCAACAACATCCAGGTGACCTCCCCGTTCGGAGACAGCTACCAGTTCCCTTGCTACCAATGGATCGAGGGCTACTGCACCATCTCCTTGAGAGAAGGCTCAGGTGAGCTGAGAAGCCTGCCCTTGGGAGGCCAGCCCTGCTGTTAGGGTGACCAACCCCAGATCAGGAAACAAGGCAAGGGGAACTGAAAACATTTTGCAGACATTCTGCAAACGTGTTCACTGACTTGTGTGGAAAGAGCCCAAGTAGGAAATATCCCCACTTATCTAACTTCTCAAGACTGGTAGTACCCAGATGGGGGACCAACAAGGAGGTCCAAGATCACTACGCAGAGGCAGGAGTGTCTCTATGGAAATTCTATGATGCCAGCAACGTAAAAGTCTTATTTATATGCTTAATTTATGCCTATTTAGGAGGAGTTTAGGAGTTTAGATTTATATCCCCCCTTTCTCTCCTGCAGGAGACTCCAAGGGGCTGACAATCTCCTTGCCCTCCCCCCCTCACAACAAACACCCTGTGAGGTGGGTGGGGCTGAGAGAGCTCCGAGAAGCTGTGACTAGCCCAAGGTCACCCAGCTGGCGTGTGTGAGAGTGTACAGGCCAGGGGTCTGCAACCTGCGGCTCTCCAGATGTTCATGGACTACAATTCCCATCAGCCCCTACCAGCATGACCAATTGCCCATGCTGGCAGGGGCTGATGGGAATTGTAGTCCATGAACCTCTGGAGAGCCGCAGGTTGCAGACCCCTGGTATAGGCTAATCTGAATTCCCCAGATAAGCCTCCACAGCTCAGGCGGCAGAGCGGAGAATCAAACCCGGTTCCTCCAGATTAGATACACGAGCTCTTAACCTCCTACGCCACTGCTGCTCCTTTAATATTTAACATTTTGCTTAATCACCAATTAAACCCTATAACATTGAAGATTGCAACATTAATCAAGCGGCAGCCCCAGGGCATAGCTGGCAAAATTTGGTGGTTGGAAAGCAGAGAGGGAAAGCAGGGAAGATACAGAGCTTGTTGATACACTTTATTTCTCCCCCCCCCCCCCCCCCCGTCGTATAAAGCCAAGACTCCATCGGATGACACTCACTTCCTAGAGCGGAGGCATCGCCGAGAAGAGCTGGTGACCAGGCACAACAAATATGGGTGAGTAGGAAGGGAAGCCCCACCTCAGAAGCTTAGTGGGGTTTGTATTTTAGTGAATGACCACTTAGGAAGTCCTGGGTGGCCCTGCAAAGGCAGACAATGGCAAACCACCTCAGCCTGTCTCAGTCTGGATGGCCCAAGCTAGCCTGATCTTGTCAACTCTCAGAAGCTAAGTAGGGTCAGCCCTGGGCAGTACATGGATGGGAGACCACCCAGGAAGCCCAGCGTTGCTATGCAGAGGAAGCCAACGGCAAACCACCTTTGCTCAGGGCCACCATAGGTTGGCTACGACTTAACAGCCCTTTCCACTACCAAGCAAGAAGAAGAAGAAGAGTTTTTGATTTATCTCCCACCTTCCTCTCCTGTAAGGAGACTCAAGGTGGCTGACAAGCTCCTTTCCCTTCCTCTCCCCACAACAGACACCCTGTGAGGCAGGTGGGGCTGAGAGAGTTCTGAGAGAACTGTGACTGGCCCGAGGTCACCCAGCAGGAATGTAGGAGTGCGGAAACACATCTGGCTCACCAGATAAGCCTCCGCCATTCAGGTGGAGGAGTGGGGAATCAAACCCAGTTCTCCAGATTAGAATCCATCCAGCAGTGGCGTAGGAGGTTAAGAGCTCGTGTATCTAATCTGCAGGAACCGGGTTTGATTCCCAGCTCTGCCGCCTGAGCTGTGGAGGCTTGTCTGGGGAATTCAGATTAGCCTGGGCACTCCCACACACGCCAGCTGGGTGACCTTGGGCTAGTCACAGTTCTTCTGAGCTCTCTCAGCCCCACCCACCTCACAGGATGTTTGTTGTGAGGGGGGGGGAAGGGAAAGGAGATTGTCAGCCCCTTTGAGTCTCCTACAGGAGAGAAAGGGAGGATAGAAATCCAAAACTCTTCACTCTTCTCTTCTTCCTCTCCCCACAACAGACACCTTGTGAGGTAGTTGGGGCTGAGAGAGTCCTGAGAGAACTGTGACTGGCCCGAGGTCACCCAGCAGGAATGCAGGAGTGCGGAAACACATCTGGCTCACCAGATAAGCCTCCGCCACTCAGGTGGAGGAGTGGGGAATCAAACCCGGTTCTCCAGATTAGAATCCACCTGCTCTTAACCACGACACCACGCTGGAAGCCCAGGGTTGCTATGCAGAGGAAGCCAACGGCAAACTACCTTTGTTCAGGGCCGCCGTAGCTTGGCTACGACTTTACAGCCCTTTCCACTACCAAGCAAGACACGAAGGGGCATTTGCAGGGCTGACTATAAAGAGGTGACCTGCAATGGAAGGGGTTTTTTCGGGGGGGGGGGGGCACTAATCTCTGCCTTGTCTGCTGACCCACTCAGGATACCCCTTAATCTGCCAGGCCTCTTTGAAAAAGCTGTATTTTTAAAAGGTCCTGATTTGGACAAGGGGTTGGACGATGGCCCGTATGGCCCCTTCCTACTCTATGATTCTACGAAATCTCAGGCAAATCCCAGAAGGGCTCAATGTACCACCGCTGCTGCTGCTGCTGGAAATGAGACAGACCCCCTCTAACAGTGATGGCGAACCTTTTCGAGACCGAGTACCCAAACTGCAACCCAAAACCCACTTATTTATTGCAAAGTGCCAACGCGGCCATTTAACCTGAATAACCCCCTCGAGCAGGGGCCAGCCTGCTGTAGCCCCCAGCAAGTCCCACGTCTGCCACTCTGCGCCTCTCTAGCGTCTCTGCCGCCTCTGCGCCCCCCCCCCCGGTAGCAGCCACCTGGAGCACAGGTACCAGGCCCACCAGCCGAGTCCTCTCTGCTCGCTGAGGTGCATGCACATCAAGTCCAGCGGCCCAGGCCAGCCTAGATGTGTGTGTGTGGGGAGGGGGCGATTTCAAGACCAACTCTGTGTGCGCGTGCCCACAGAGAGGGCTCTGAGTGCCACCTCTGGCACCCGTGCCATAGGTTCGCCATCACAGTCCTATAACCACCCACTATGTCCTTTATCTGGCCAATGAATACCTTTCTTCTCCCCTTGTGTTCTGGGCAGGTGGAAGGAATACCTCCCGGGGGCTCCCTGCTGTGCTGACGTCGACACGGCCATGTCTCTGGAGTACAACCTCCAGTATTCGTTCCCTAAAGCCACCGCCTTTTTCGGGCGTGGGACGGTCGCGTAAGTATTGAGGGACGTAAAAAGGCATCTTCTCTGGAGGGGATAATATGCGCTCAAAGTCCCACCTCTCCTCCACCCTAATAACTGAAGGGTCCCCCCCCCCCCCCCCGCTTCAGGATGTTCGAGGCCAAAGTGAAGGGCTTCCTCGACAAGCCGTTTTCCTGGGGGAAGCTTGAGGACATCCGGAAGGTCTTCTGGTTCTACCACACTCCCGTGACAGGTCAGTGATGGTCAAGGGTGCAAAACCTTTTCCGTTACGTCTTTAAGGCCCCTTCCGCACGTGCAGAATAATGCACTTCAAATTCACTTTCAATGCACTCCGCAGCTGGATTTTACTGTGCGGAATAGCAAAATCCACTTGCAAACAATTGTGGAAATGGATCGAAAGTGCGTTATTCTTCATGTGCGGAAAGGGCCTGAGCTTGCCAACTTCCAGCCAGGACCTGGAGACCAGCCAGAATTACAGCTGATCGCCAGATCAAGCAAATGCCTGCGTTGGAGAGGGGCATTCATGGCCTTGCACCCAGCTTCATTTAAGAAACGCCTGCTCAAAACGTCCTCTCTCTGACACTGTAACCAGTGGTGGGATCCAAAATTTTTAGTAACAGGTTCCCATGGTGGTGGGATTCAAACAATGGTGTAGGGCCAATGGGGCTGGGCGGGGCACAACGGGGGCGTGGCTGGGCATTCTGGGGCGGGGCATTTATGGGCGGGGCTGTGGCAAGGACGCAGCCACTGCGCCGGTCCTTGGGCAGGAAACGAATGCACGCAGGCGCAGGCTGCCACGCACGCCGGTGCACCTCCTGCTAGACCGCTTCAAGTTCTGCGCGCTACTGCTGAGAGGAGGGGCATAACTAAGGCAAAAATCACGTGGCAAAATCACCAGTTAGGAACCTACTCTCAGGAACCTGTGAGAACCTGCTGGATCCCACCTCTGACTGTAACCTAAACTCTGCCCTCTTGTTGAAGTTCCTCTGATTTGATATAGTCCCAGAACACAAAGGACTCCCTTCCTTCCTTTCTTCTTCTCTCTCTGTCTCCAGAGTATGTGTTTAACCACTGGAAGGATGATGACTTCTTTGGCTTCCAGTTCTTAAATGGAATTAACCCGGGGATGATCCAGAAATGCAGCAATATCCCGGATAATTTCCCCGTCACCCAGCAAATGGTGGCCGGATCTCTGGGGAAATTCACCACCCTCCAAGAAGAGTTGAAGGTACCCTGCTACCCTCCTGGCCATTCACGCTTTTGAATCTCAAAGTCACTGAGAGGGGATCCTTATGCACAAAAAGATACAAACAGGTCGAAGTTTCGACATTCGAAGTGGCGATGAATGAAAAAAGCTCTTAATGGAAACTTAAGCAGTGGCGTAGGAGGTTAAGAGCTCGTCTATCTAATCTGGAGGAACCGGGTTAGATTCCCCGCTCTGCCGCCTGAGCTGTGGAGGCTTATCTGGGGAATTCAGATTAGCCTGGGCACTCCCACACACGCCAGCTGGGTGACCTTGGGCTAGTCACAGCTTCTCGGAGCTCTCTCAGCCCCACCTACCTCACAGGGTGTTTGTTGTGAAGGGGGAAGGGCAAGGAGATTGTCAGCCCCTTTGAGTCTCCTGCAGGAGAGAAAGGGGGAATATAAATCCAAAACTCTTCTTAAAACACGCAAGCAGAACATTCTGGGAACAAATTATTCTGCACGACATACTTCAAGAGACAGTGCAGTATAGTGGTTAGAGTGTCAGAGTAGGATCTGGAAGAACCAGGTTTGAACCCCCGCTCTGTCGTAGAAGTTTGCTGGGTGACTTTGGGCCAGTCACTCAGTTTCAGCTCAACCTACCTCACAGCGTTATTGTTGTGAGGCTAAGAAGCAGGCACAAAATGTAAGCCATGTTGGGTTGCTGTTGGGGAGAAAGGCGGGAGATCAATAAATAAGAGAGCCCAAGAGACTCCTTGCCACCCAGCTCAAAAACTGGCATGGTGAGACAGTATGGTGTAGTGGTTAAGAGCAGGTGCACTCTAATCTGCGGAACTGGGTTTAATTCCCTCTCTGCCACTTGAGCTGTGGAGGCTTATCTGGTGAACCAGATTAGCTTGTGCACTCAAACACTTGCCAGCTGGGTGACCTTGGGATAGACACAGTTCTTTGGAGCTCTCTCAACCCCACCCACCACATAGGGTGTTTGTTGTGCTGGGGGGGGGGAGGGAAAGGAGATTGTAAGGCCCTTTGAGTCTCCTTACAGGAGAGAAAGGGGGAATATAAATCCAAACTACTACTACTACTACTACTACTACTACTACTACTACTACTACTACTACTACTACTACTACTACTACTACTACTCTTCTTGACTTTCAGAAAGGGACCATTTTCCTTGTTGACTATAAGATCCTAGACGGCCTCCCCACTATCCAGATAAACGGCAAACGCCAGTACATCACGGCTCCGCTGTGCCTACTGCACCAGAAACCCACCGGAGAAGTCATCCCTCTAGCCATTCAGGTAAATCCAAAGAGCAAAACATGGAGGGAAGGTCTATTGATGGCTGCTAGCCGTGGTGCTTAAAAGGAGCTTCTGTGTTTAGAGGCAGTCAACCTCTGAATCTCAGTACCAGGAGGAAATGTCAGGCCTCTGTGCCCTGTCGTTGGACCTCAAGAGGAACTGATTGGCCACTGTGTAAGATGGAGGATGGACTACATGGACCACCGGTCTGGTCCAGCAGGGTTCTTCTTGGGTTCTTAATATCAGGGAAAGACCTCAGCCTCTCTGCCCTGTTGTTGGACCTCCAGAGGAACTGGTTGGTCACTGTGTGAGACAAGGTGTTAGACTAGATCAGTGGTGGCGAACCTTTGGCACTCCAGATGTTATGGACTACAATTCCCATCAGCCCTTGCCAGCATGGCCATAATTGTAGTCCATAACATCTGGAGTTCCAAAGGTACGCCACCACGGGACTAGATGGACCACAGGTCTGATCCAACTGGGATCTTCCCATGTTCTTATGAAGGCCTCGGCCCCTAGGCCCTGTTCTTGGCCTTCCAGAGGACCTGTTTGGCTACCAGGGTGCTGGACTAGATGGACCACAGGTCTGATCCAACTGGGGTCTTCTCACGTTCTTATGAAGGCTTCAGCCCCTAGGCCCTGTTTTTGGCCCTCAAGAGGACCTGTTTGGCTACCAGAGTGCTAGACTAGATGGACCACTGCTCTGATCTATCAGGGCTTGTCCGATGTTCTCATGAACATTTTATCAACATCTGAAGTGTGTGTATGTGTGTAGGTTCCTCCTCAGGTGAAACATCTGGAGATTTTCAAGACATGTAGCAACAGCTTGAACATGTCTTGGACATGCATCTCTACTCAATAGTCCAGGAGTGAGCAAGCCAAAAAATGGCTGTTTCTGCAGGAGGCAAAAGACGGCCGTACATTAATCCCTTTGTGTAATCCCCACACGCAGCTCAGTCAGCACCCGGGCCCCCAAAACCCCATTTTCCTGCCCACCGATGAAGAATGGATTTGGACACTAGCCAAGACCTGGGTGCGCAACTCTGAATTCCACACCCACGAGGTGATCGCCCACCTTCTCTGCAGCCATCTCATGTCCGAGGTCTTCTCCGTGGCAACCCTACGACAACTGCCAATGTGCCACCCACTCTATAAGGTAAGAGCTATGAAGACTGGGCGGCGGGCAGACGGGCTGGAGCACGAGGCAGAGGGCAGTGTTTTAATTCAGTCGGTGGCCCGGTTTCCATACCATGCAAACATGGATGGGAAGAAGAAGAAGAAGAAGAGTTTGGATTTATATCCCCCCTTTCTCTCCTGCAGGAGACTCAAAGGGGCTGACAATCTCCTTGCCCTTCCCCCCTCACAACAAACACCCTGTGAGGTGGGTGGGGCTGAGAGAGCTCTGAGAAGCTGTGACTAGCCCAAGGTCACCCAGCTGGCGAGTGTTCGAGTGCACAGGCTAATCTGACTTCCCCAGATAAGCCTCCACAGCTCAGGCGGCAGAGCCGGGAATCAAACCCGGTTCCTCCAGATTAGATACATGAGCTCTTAACCTCCTACGCCACAAGAGAGGTCTTGTTGAGTGGAGTTCTTACCTGACCAAGAGACTGTAACAAATACAAAACAATATGGGCCAGTAGATCCTTTCCCACTGCTAGATTCCTGTCCAGGAGCGCCTTGGAGACCAGCAAGATTTTGGGGGGTGGGTGGGTGAGCTTTTGAGAGATGATGAAGTGACCTTGTCTCTTGAAGGGTCACCACCCAACCATCTAGCTTCTGGACTTGAGTACATCTCTTCTACTGCCGACCAACATGGCTACCTTCTGAAATGTTCCCTCTGCTAGCGATCAAAAGTTCTGTTTTCGTGGTAGTCATATTTATCTCCAGGGCAGCGTAACATGACGATCCAACTCACCTGCCGGCAGGTGCGTCCGGTTTTGAGCATTCCTAACCGTTCTTTGACATGGGTGGCCGGCAGGTGGTCCCCATTCTGCGGGCGGTCGGCAGATGTTTCAGATTCCAGGGATGGGTGGGTGTACCCACCCTGTGAGCCTGCCCAGATGTGCAGGTGGCTGCTTAGATGCTTGCTGGAGTGATACCTGAGGCAGATGTCTGCAGCTGTGAGCAGGCCCAGATCCGCCCTGCGCAAGAAATGGCTTTCCCATCTGGTTTTATTCCACTTACTTCTTGAATGCCCTCTGCTGTTCCCTGAACTGAAGGGAAGGAAATCTTCATGCCACGCAACTCATAGGTTGTGTCTTCCTCAGCACTATTAAAAAGATGTGGGTTGTGGAAGGAAAGAACTATATGTAACAGTGGTGGCGAACCGATGGCACGGGTGCCAGAGGTGGCACTCAGAGCCCTCTCTGTGGGCATGTGCAAACAGAGTTGTTATTGTTGTTGTTGTTGTTGTTGTTGTTGTTGTTGTTATTATTATTTATAAACCGCCCTACCCCGAAGGGCTCAGGGCGGCAAACAAACAAATAGATAGAGCACAAATAAAATAAAAAATTTTAAATAGTTATTAAATATGGCTCTATATGTTAAAATCGACCCCCATTAAAATGCAGCATCTATCAAAATTACCGATGGCGTCCTACTCGTAGTCCCCTAAGAAAAGAGGGGGAGGAGGAAATAAGAGGGAGGGGGAGTTGAACCCCCCCCCCCCCACATCTAGGCTGACCTGGGTTCGATTATTAGCATTAAACCTAAGACCTAGTTTTGGGGAAGCAGTGTAGGTAACCCTGTTAAGCGGTGTTAAACCCCACTGATTTTCATGCGAAGAATTAAAGCACGATTCTTTACCTGGGAGTAAGCTCGGTTGCTGGCAATGGGGCTTGCTTCTGAGTAAATCCTCCTAGGGTCGCGATTCACCCATTAGAAGAGTTGCATGGTTGCTTCAAAGCAAAGCCACCAACTACCACCAAGCTTACTCCTGAGTAACGCACGCCTCGGAGCCAACCATTTTTTCTAAACTAAAACCTTTAGTTTAAATTGTTGTGTTGGCACTTTACATTGTTGTGTTGGCACTTTGCGATAAATAAGTGGGTTTTGGGTTGCAATTTGGGCACTCGGTCTCGAAAAGGTTCGCCATCACTGATATATAATTATGAGGAATGCATGGCTGTGAACATCAAGACCAGCAACAAATAGTTCTTCAAGTACATCAAAAGCAGGAAGCCAGCAAGGGAAGCGGTAGGCCCGTTAGATGACAAAGGAACAAAGGGTGTGCTAAAAGATGGCAGGGAGATCGCAGAGAAGCTGAATGAATTCTTTGCATCTGTCTTCACCCAAGAGGAGGTGTGGAGGGAAACATTCTGCACCCGGAACCAAGTTTTAGGAGGCTAATCCGAGAGAACTAGCTTAAGATAGTGGTAGACAAGGGAAGAAGTTCTGGCAGCCATTGATAAACTAAATGTTACCAAATCCTCTGGCCCAGATTGTATCTACCCAAGAGTTCTTAAAGAGCTCAAGCAATGAAATTGCTGATTTTCTTCACTTAATATGCAATTTATCCCCGGAAACTCAGGCTCCATCCCTGAAGACTGGAAGATGGGCTAATATCACACCAATCTTTTAAGAAAGGATCTAGGGGGGGACCAATCTGAAATTACAGGCCAGCCAGTTTGACATCTGTTCCTGGTAAATTAGTAGAATCTATCATTAAAGATAAAATTCATAAACATGGTAGAAAAGCAAGACCTGCTGAGAAAGAGTCAGCATGGCTTTTGCAGAGGCAAATCCTGTCTTACAAACTTACTAGAGTTCTTTGAGGGTATACACAGACATGTGGATAAGGGGGAACCAGTGGACATTGTCTACTTGGATTTCCAAAAGGCTTTTGACAAAGTTCCCTCACCAGGAGACTGTTGAGAAAAACTCTACAGCAAATCGGTAAGGGAATAAGAGGGGAAGTCCTCCTATGGATTAAAAACTGGTTGAGAAACAGGGAAACAAAGAGTGGGTGTAAATGTGGAAGTTCTCACTAATGGAGAGATGTCGGGAGTGGTGTCCCCTAAGGATCCGCTTTGAGACCAGTGCTCTTTAACCTATTCATAAAATGACCTGGAAGTAGGTGGGTAGCATGGTGGCTAAGTGCTTGCAGATGATACCAAATTATGTAGGGGTGGTGAGAACCATCAAAGGGATTGGGCGTAAGAGCTCAAAGTGGATCCTTGATAAATTAGGGTGAGTGGGCCCAGAAATGGCAAATGGCAGTTCGAAATCGTAGCAAAACGTAAAGCGCATGCACATAGGGCGCAAAAAATCCAAACTTCACATACATATCAGCTTACAGGGGTCAGTGCTATCAGTCACAGACCAGGAAAAGGGATTTCTAGGCATCTTTAGTTGATAGTTCCATGGGAATGTCAACTCAATGCAGCTGTGAAAAAAAGCAAACCTCTATGCTGGGGATCATTAGAAAAGGAATTGAGAATCAAAACTGCAAAGATTGCTTCATCATGCCCTTATATAAAGCAGTGGTGCGACCGCATCTTGGAGTACTGTGTTCAGTCTCTGGTCAGCCGTGCATCTCAAAAAGCGATATTGAGGAGATAGAAAAGTGCAGAGAAGGGCAATCCAGGGATGATTGAGGGACTGGAGCACCTTCCCTATGAGGAGAGGCTGCAGCGCTTTGGGGACTCCTTTAGTTTGGAGAGGAGGCTGCCTGAGGGGGGGGATATACTCGAAGTCTACAAAAAATATGCATGGGTAGAAAATGCTGACAATAGAGAGACATTTTTCTCTTTCTGACAATGTTAGGAACCAGGGGCATTCATTGAAAAATGCTGGGGAAGAATTAGGACTAATAAAAGTGAAACACTCTCTTCACTCATAACGCGGTGATTGGTGTTTGAATATGCTGCCACAGGAGTGTGGTGATGGCCACTAACCTGGGATAGCTTCTGTAAAAGGGGCTTCTGACAGATTTATGGAGGAGAAGTCGATTTATGGCTACCAATCTTGATCCTCCTTGATCTGAGATTGCAAATGCCTTAACAGACCAGGTGATCAGGAGCTAATGTTTCGAGAAGGCCATTGGCGCTCACATCCTACATGAGCCCCTCCTAAAGGCACCTGGTGGGCCACTGCGAGTAGCAGAGAGCTGGACTAGATGGACTTTGGTCTGATCCAGCTGGCTTGTTCTTATGTTCTTATGTTCTTATGTTCTTATAATCTTTTATTTACATTAGTAAATAACAACAAAAACAACCATGCTATGAATCAAGACTTTACACATTAAGATACCAAAAATTAGGGATAAATAACGATAGAAGATGTACTGTCAAAGGCTTTCACGGCCTTCGTGAAATTCAACTGGTTGTTGTGGGTTTTCCAGGCTTTGTGGCTGTGGTCTGGTAGATCCTAATGTTTCGCCTGCATCTGTGGCAGGCATCTTCAGAGGTGTATCACAATGTGTAACAGACTTCCCTCTGCGATACACCTCTGAAGATGCCAGCCACAGATGCAGGTGAAACGTGAGGAACAAGATCCACCAGACCACAGCCGCACAGCCCGGAAAACCCACCACAACCAACTATAGAAGAGTATTCAGACAGAGGTTGTAATGTAAGTTAACAGCTAGAGGCGACACTTCCAGAAAAATAAAAAATGCAGTCTTTTTTAGTTCCAGTACGATACAAATATAACCATTAATGTCTTCCTAACTACTAAATATTATCATACACTTGAACCAGTGGTGGGATCCAAAAATGTTAGTAACAGATTCCCATGGTGGTGGGATTCAAACAGTGGCTTAGTGCCAATGGGCCAAGGGCACAATGGGCGTACCGGGCATTCCAGGGCGTGGCCATTAATAATTTCTCTGTTACTGTAAAAAACAAAGTTCCTAATTTCCAGCTGGTATTTTTTCTGTCCATAATTTAAACTCATTATAGCAAGTCCTATCGTCTGCTGCCAACAGAAACAACTACTTCTCCTCTAATCGACTGCCTGTCAAATACTCTTTATAATTTCAAATACCCTAATTTTGTTTCCTAGAAATCAAAAAAGAAGGATACTTTCCTTAAACAGGGAACTTTACCCCATTTCTAAAAAAAACACATGTTTTTCAAAACAGCCCAACAGGGAGAGAATTATCCCCGCTTTCTACCTTCGCTAACCCCAGCCACGAGGGAAACAACAGGACTTTACTGTGGATTTGTGGGACCTAATGGGATTTCTATATCTTGGAAAGGGAGCAGACCCATTATTAGGGAACTCCCCTCTCGGCACACACAAATAATTAGTAATCTACTCTCGGGAACCGGTGAGAACCTGCTGGATCCCACCTCTGGTTAGGAGCAAAATCTACCAGACCACGGCCAGAAAGCCCACAACAACCAGTCAAGCCCTCTCAAATTGTGAAAAACCAGGAATGTTAAGAAAATGAAATCCTCCACAAAATCCTTGTGTCTGCACCCCTTTCTGTAACTAGCATACAATTATCAGGCGTTGTTCCCTGTTCCAGCTCCTGATTCCGCACCTCCGGTATTCAATCCACATCAACGTGTTGGCTAGAACATACCTGACCAACCAAGGAGGCACCTTTGACAGGGTAAGTGGATCTTTGGAGGATGGCTCAAAGTCATCCCGGCACGCTGTCCATACCGAGCCCCTTTTGGTTCACCCACACATGGTCATCACTTGACGTCTCAAGGATTCAAGATGATAAAGAAGGGCACACGAGGAGACACGTTACCTGCCTGCATTGTCTTTTCTTCACGCAACCTATCCAGTCTGTGCGCTATTCTGTACACTGCCGCTGCCAAGGGGCTGATGGGAATTGTAGTCCATGAACATCTGAAGCGCCAGAGTTGGACACCCCTGGTCTAGGGAGTGGGCAATTTGAAGGAGAACTGGCATGACTTAAAACTTCCCATTGTCTAGGGCAGAGGTGTCCAACTCTGAAGAAGAAGAGTTGGATTTATATCCCCCCTTTCTCTCCTATAGGAGACTCAAAGGGGCTCACAATCTCCTTTCCCTCCCACCCAACAAACAACCTGTGATGTGGGTGGGGCTGAAAGAGCTCCAAAGAACTGTGACTAGCCCAAGGTCACCCAGCTGGCGTGTGTGGGAGTGCACAGGCTAATCTGAATTCCCCAGATAAGCCTCCACAGCTCAGGCGGCAGAGCGGGGAATCAAACCCGGTTCCTCCAGATTAGAGTACACCTGCTCTTAACCAAGACGCCACTGCTGCTCCATGCCCACAGGGGCTGATGGGAATTGTAGTCCATGAACATCTGAAGCCCCAGAGTTGGACACCCCTGGTCTAGGGAGTGGGCAATTTGAAGGAGAACTGGTGGACTTAAACTGCCCATTGTCTAGGGCAGAGGTGTCCAACCTCTGAAGAAGAGTTGATTTATATCCCCCCTTTCTCTCCTATAGGAGACTCAAAGGCTCATCTCTTGCTCTCCCCAACAAACACCCTGTGAGGTGGGTGGGGCTGAGGAGAGTCTCAAGAACTATGACTAGCCCAAGGTCACCCAGCTGACGGGTATTGGAGGCTGTACAGGCTAATCTGAATTCCCCAGATAAGCCTCCACAGCTCAGGCGGCAGAGCTGGGAATCAAACCCGGTTCCTCCAGATTAGAGTACACCTGCTCTTAGCCAAGACGCCACTGCTGCTCCATGCCCACAGGGGCTGATGGGAATTGTAGTCCATGAACATCTGAAGCCCCAGAGTTGGACACCCCTGGTCTAGGGAGTGGGCAATTTGAAGGAGAACTGGTGTGACTTAAAACTGCCCATTGTCTAGGGCAGAGGTGTCCAACTCTGAAGAAGAGTTGGATTTATATCCCCCTTTTCTCTCCTATAGGAGACTCAAAGGGGCTCACAATCTCCTTGCTCTCCCCCCCCCCAACAAACACCCTGTGAGGTGGGTGGGGCTGAGAGAGCTTCAAAGAACTATGACTAGCCCAAGGTCACCCAGCTGACGTGTATTGGAGTGTACAGGCTAATCTGAATTCCCCAGATAAGCCTCCACAGCTCAGGCGGCAGAGCGGGGAATCAAACCCGGTTCCTCCAGATTAGAGTACACCTGCTCTTAACCAAGACGCCACTGCTGCTCCATGCCCACAGGGGCTGATGGGAATTGTAGTCCATGAACATCTGAAGCACCAGAGTTGGACACCCCTGGTCTAGGGAGCGGGCAATTTGAACTGGCGTTTTCGCTCCACAGGCCATCGCGATCGGGCGCCAGGGGTTAGCCGTCCTTCTCAAAAAGGCCCTGGAGAACTTGACCTACACAGATCTTTGCCTTCCTGACAACATCGAGGCCCGAGGGGTCAGCTTGCTTCAAAACTATTACTACCGAGATGATGGGCTGAAGATCTGGGATGCCATTGAAAGGTAAGGGAATAGACTCTGTGGAGAATCTTGAAGCCCTGAGTTGAACAGAGAAAGGTTCAAATTGGCTGCTTATGAACGGGGGCTGACGGCAATTGCTCACTCAGCTGATCGGTGGCGGAAACTGGAGCTGAGGGGGCTGTATGGCCCCGTGTAGAAAAATTAAAAATAGAGATAGATAGAGATTGAAGAGATAGAAAAAGTGCAGAGAAGGGCAACGAGGATGATTGAGGGACTGGAGCACCTTCCTTATGAGGAGAGGCTGCAGCGTTTGGGACTCTTGGAGAGGAGACGTCTGAGGGGGGATATGATTGAAGGCTATAAAATTATGCATGGGGTAGAAAATGTGGACAGAGAGAATTTTCTCTCTCTTTCTCACAATACTAGAACCAGGGGGCATCCATTGAAAATGCTGGGGGGAAGAATTAGGACTAATAAAAGGAAAGACTTCTTCACGCAACGTGTGATTGGTGTTTGGAATATGCTGCCGCAGGAGGTGGTGATGGCCACTAACCTGGATAGCTTTAAAAGGGGCTTGGACAGATTTATGGAGGAGAAGTCGATTTATGGCTACCAATCTTGATCCTCTTTGATCTGAGATTGCAAATGCCTTAACAGTCCAGGTGCTCAGGAGCAGCAGCCACAGAAGGCCATTGCTTTCACCTCCTGCACGTGAGCTCCCAAAGGCACCTGGTGGGCCACCGCGAGTAGCAGAGTGCTGGACTAGATGGACTCTGGTCTGATCCAGCTGGCTTGTTCTTATGTTCTTATGTTCTTACTTGTAGGAAGGTCTGACAATAGAGTTCCTGATCATTGCCTGTTGTGGGTTTTGAGGCCTCCGGGGCCCAGGTCTGATAGTTTTTGCTCCTAACATTTCATCCATATCGAGAGTCCAGCTGTAGGTATGGCCAAAATATTAGGAACAAAAACCACCAGACCACGGACACACAGCCTGGAAAATTTATGGCAGACAGTTGATTCCGGCCATGAAAGCCTTTGGCCCCTTCCGCACATGCAGAATAACACACTTTCAACCCACTTTCACAATTGTTTGCGAGCGGATTTTGCTAATCCGCACAGCTGCAAAGTGCATTGAAAGTGGATTGGAAGTGCATTATTCTGTGTGTGAGGAAGGGGCCTTCGACAATACGTTCCTGACCTTTCCTAGAGCTGCCTGGAAGTGACAAAGGTAGCCCTAGCAATGACCAGGAACTCTATGGTAATCTTACTGCAATGGCCAGGAACTCTATGGTAATCTTACTGCAATTACCAGGAACTCTATGGTAATCTTACTGGCCCTCATTCACGTTGTGATGGTCCCCTAAGGAATTGGCTAATCTGACTTCTCTCTTCCGGCAGCTTCGTGGCTGGCATCGTGGAACTCTACTATAAGAACAATTTAGCCGTCCAGAGGGATTACGAGTTACAGGCTTGGGTCTGCGACATCTTCTCCAAGGGTTTCCTGGCCAAGAGGTCCTCAGGTACTCCGCAGATGGTTGCATATGCCCTTGATGGGGTTGCTGACTCCCAGGTGGGAAATTCCTGCAGACTTGGGCAGGTGGAGCCTTGAGAGGGCGGGCTTTGAGTAGTAGAAGGCCCCCCCGTAGGGTATAACGCCATAGAGTCCTTGTGACTCCACATTCCACTTTCTCCATTCCATATCTCCATGTAGTGCACAGGTGTCAAACTCGCGGCCCTCCAGATGTTCATGGACTACAATTCCCATCAGCCCTTGCCAGTATAGCCAATGCTCACATTGGGAAGGACTGATGGGAATTGTAGTCCGTGAACATCTGGAAAGCCACGAGTTTGACACCCCTGATGTAGTGTCTTCCTTGCCCAACACTATTGTGGACCCTTCCTTTCTTCCCTTGTAGCAGAGGTGGGATCCAGCAGGTTCTCACAGGTTCCCGAGAGTAGGTTACTAATTGTTTGTGTGTGCTGAGAGGGGGTGACTAATTGGTGATTTTGCTACATGAGTTTTGCCTTAGTTACGACCCTCCTCTCAGCAGTAGCGCGCAGAACTTGAAGCAGTCTAGCAGGAGATGCACCAGCGTGCGTGTCAGCCTGCACCTGCGTGCATTCGTTTCCCGCCCAAGGACCGGCGCAGCGGCTGTGTCCTTGCCACAGCCCCGCCCAGGAATGCCCCGCCCCCTGAATGCCCAGCCACGCCTCCGTCATGCCCCGCCCAGCCCCATTGGCGATACACCAGTTTGAATCCCACCACCATGGGAACCTGTTACTAAAATTTTTGGATCCCACCACTGTCTTGTAGGTATCCCTTCCTCCCTCCGCTCGGTCCAGGAGCTCACCAAGTTTTTGACCATGGTCATCTTTACCTGCTCTGCCCAGCATGCGGCGGTCAACAGCGGACAGGTGGGTGCGAAGTCAGTACTATCTCCCGTGTCTTTCATCAAGTCATCTGGGTTGGTCTGGGGCGAGAGGACAGAACCGAAATAATTGGATTGAGATCTCTCTGCCTGCATTAAGGATTTAGAGCACTGGTGGCTGAAAACAAAATCTGTGTTTGAAGTTTTATTTTTCTTCCAGAAGTTTAATATTGCCAGATGTGCCTACACTCTAAGTGAAGGGAGGTGAAGCTCTACTCTCAAAAGGGCTGAAGGGGACCCCTTAGGACACAGGTGTCAAACTCGCGGCCCTCCAGATGTTATGGACTACAGTTTCCATCATCCCCTGCCAACACGATGCTGGCAGGGGATGATGGGAACTGTAGTCCACAACATCTGGAGGGCCGCGAGTTTGACACCTATGCCTTAGGACAGTGATGGCGAACCTGTGGCACAGGTGCCAGAGGTGGCACTCGGAGCCCTCTCTGTGGGCATGCACACACAGAGTTCATCATGTGGGGGGTGGAAAATCACCCCCCCACACACACACATCTAGGCTGGCCTGCGCCACTGAGCATGACGTGCGCGCACCGCGGTGAGCAGGGAGGACTTGGCTGGTGGGCCTGGTGCCTGTGCTCCGGGTGGCTGCTGCCCGAGGGGGGGGGGCACAGAGGAGGCAGAGATGCTAGAGAGGCATAGAGCGGTGCGTGCAGGACTTGCTGGAGGCTAGAGTAGGCTGGCCCCTGCTTGAGCGGGTGGGGCGGAGGAAGAGGGAGCCAACTGGTTTTTTCTAAACTAAAACCTCTGCATTCAGGTTAGATTGCCGGGTTGGCCCTTTGCGATAAATAAGTGGGGTTTGGGTTGCAATTTGGGCACTCGGTCTCAAAAAGGTTCGCCATCACTGCCTTAAGAAATGCTAAAATTGGTCTTGGAAAAGAGTTTTGAGCAGATTCTAAGCTAACGAGTCCTTGTCCTTTCCGTCCCCAGATTTCTATGCCGTATAATAGACAGGGGATAGTCTTACAAAGAGTTTATCTTGTTTTATGCCCTCTCTGTCTCTTCCCTCTCTTCTCGGGGGCTGCAGTTTGAACTGGGGGCCTTCATGCCCAACCTGCCATCTTCAATGAGGAAGCCCCCACCCCAAGTGAAAGCCCCAATAACACTGGAAGAGTTCCTGGATATCATCCCTGAGATGAACACCACCAGCCAGGTCCTCTCTGTCCTCTGGGTTTTGCGCAATGAGGACTTCGACATGGTGAGTGGGGGAGGGGGGGCGATGGTCTAGCACTGAGAGGGGTCAGATACCTGGTGGGAAATGGGGGGGGGGAGAAGGGACACTGCATGCAATGTGATGTCACTTCTAGGGAAAACAGCAAGTGACGTCATGTCACTCTAGGAATTGCCAGAAACTCTATGGTAAAACTATCAGAGTATGAGACCTGGCAGGAAGCAGTGGCGTATCTGCCTAGGGACAAGGGGTACCCCTTGTCCCTGGGCGCTACTCTTCTGGTCACGTGGGGGGGTGCAAAATCAGCCCCCCCACATGACCAGGAAGTCTTGCTGTCTTGTCATTCAAGCAGGCCTAATTCCCCATCCCAGGGGAGTCTGGGGGGGGAGGTGGGCAAGGGGAGTCTGCGGGGGAAGTGGGCATCCTAGACCTTGCCCATGTCCATGGGTGGGGTCGAGGGCAGTGGGGGGCAGAGCCTGGGGGCGGGGCAGGGCGGGGCGCAGAGCCTGGGGGGCATCCTATAGACTGGGCTTGCAACAGCTCTCTTGCCCTCAACTGTTCTGCCTACTTAAAATGGCTTGCTCCTTAAGCACTACTCTCCAAAACGTTAACCTCATAACACTGGCTTCACAGCAGCTGCATTTATCTATTGCCTCAGCAGCCAATCATGGTTAGAATGCTTGTAGACATTCCGTGACATCACAGCAACTCAGCCAGTGACAGACTGGTGGTTCATGAACGGGTAACAGATAACTTTTCAACATAAAGGTGGCAGATGGAAAAGGGAATATATCGCAGCCTGTGTAATGCCTCGCAAGCCAAATCTCCTGGCTCTGGTCTGCTTGCCAGAGCTTGGAAATGAAGCCAAGTTGGTACTTGGCTAGGAGATCACCAAGCAAGACTGAGGTTGCTTTATGGGGGGTGGCCATGGCTAATGCCCTCTTGCCTGGAGTGCCCCATGGATGGGGTTACTATGAGTCAGTTGCAACTCAATAACATGTTCCTCTTCATAGAATCAGAGGCCCCTTCCGCACACGCAAAATAATGCGTTTTCAAACCCCTTTCACAACTGTTTGCAAGTGGATTTTGCCATTCCGCACAGCTTCAAAGAGCACTGAAAGCAGTTTGAAAGTGCATTATTCTGCATGTGCGGAATGAGCCTAAGTTAGAGTTGGAAGAGACCCCAAGTGCCATCAAGTCCAGTGGAGGAACACACAATCATATATAAGGCCAAGACAGAAAGGGAAGAAATCTGTCCTCTGCTTTCTCCAGTGGTTAAGGAGCAGCAGTGGCGTAGGAGGTTAAGAACTCGTGTATCTAATCTGGAGGAACCGGGTTTGATTCCCAGCTCTGCCGCCTGAGCTGTGGAGGCTTATCTGGGGAATTCAGATTAGCCTGTGCACTCCCACCCACGCCAGCTGGGTGACCTTGGGCTAGTCACAGCTTCTCGGAGCTCTCTCAGCCCCACCCACCTCACAGGGTGTTTGTTGTGAGGGGGGAAGGGCAAGGAGATTGTCAGCCCCTTTGAGTCTCCTGCAGGAGAGAAAGGGGGGATATCAATCCAAACTCTTCTTCTAATACAGGGGTAGGGAACCTGCGGCTCTCCAGATGTTCAGGAACTACAATTCCCATCAGCCCCTGCCAGCATGGCCAATTGGCCATGCTGACAGGGGCTGATGGGAATTGTAGTTCCTGAACATCTGGAGAGCCGCAGGTTCCCTACCCCTGTTCTAATAATAATAATAATTTTTGAAAATGTCAGCACTGAGGTTATGCTCTGCACATGGGCAAAAACACACCCATCTTGACGCCTGCTCCACACGTCCCAGAGCGAAGTTCCGAAGAGTTCCCCTCTGAATTAAAACTGATTCGGGCTTTCTCGCTTCCCCTTTTCCAGAAACCGCTGGGACAATACCACGAGGAGCATTTCACCGAGGAAGAGCCGAAACAGCTCATCAAGGCTTTCCAGCAGCGCTTGGAGCACATTACGGAGGAAATTAAGATGAGGAACGAGTCGCTGAACTTGCCCTATACCTACCTCTACCCACCCAACATAGAGAACAGCACAGCTATCTAACCCTCGGATGGCTGAGGCAGGGGCTTGTTTCCAGACCCTGCCCGGATCTCCTCTCTCCCCCTTTTTTCCTTCTGAGATGGAGAACGCGAAGGTTAGACTCATCCTCCCAAATTCTCTTGGGAACACCACACGACACCCCCAGCCACAAAAGGCTCCAAAAAAGCAGAGCAAAGCCAATCCTGCAGCACTGTGATTGTTGTTGCCCCTTGCGATCCAGAGATATTCATGCTAGCTGTATGGTTAAAATCACCCAGCAAGGTGCAGATGGAGCAGCCGAGGGTTCCCTCCCACCTTCCCCTTCCTGCTCTTTCCACCCGTCCCTTCTCCCACAAGCTGTGAGGGCAGACGAGCACAGTGCCCTTTCCGCACGGGCCAATAAACCCGGGATAACAATGGTAAAAAAAACCCATTGTGGGCAGGAACTTTGCACAGTTCCCACCCCTAATGCGAATCTGTCCCATGTTATTTCCCCAAAAATGGGTTATTCAAGAATAGTGCTATCTTGGAGGTTCACTCGCTCATGCCTGCATAGCTACGCATCAGTGGGAGGTAAGGAGGAGAAGAAGAGTTTGGATTTATATCCCCCCTTTCTCTCCTGCAGGAGACTCAAAGGGGCTGACAATCTCCTTGCCCTTCCCCCCTCACAACAAACACCCTGTGAGGTAGGTGGGGCTGAGAGAGCTACGAGAAGCTGTGACTAGCCCAAGGTCACCCAGCTGGCGTGTGCGGGAGTGCCCAGGCTAATCTGAATTCCCCAGATGAGCCTCCACAGCTCAGGCGGCAGAGCGGGGAATCAAACCCGGTTCCTCCAGATTAGATACACGAACGCTTAACCTCCTACGCCACTGCTGCTGTAAGTTAACAAAAGATGCACCTCCATGCGAAGGCACACGCCCCGGCCAATTCGCTTGCTGACCACTGGACGGCCAGCCATGCGGACGGCCCGGGGCCACGCCGGATTCATTTATCCCAGCTGCAACCCGCTTTACATTTGCTGTGCGGAAAGGGCCAAAGAGGCCGGAGGAAGAACAACCACAAATCTCTGGGTGGCAACCTAGTAATGTCATTACAAAGTTATCCTAGGGTTACCAATTTCCAGTTGGGGCCTGGAGATTCCCCTGGAATTACAGACTACAGATTCCCCTGGAATTACAAGACTACAGAGATCAGTTTCCCTGGAGATTTGGAGAGTGGACGTTATATGCCGCTGAGTCCCTCTGCTCCCCAAATCCCACCCTCCCAAAGGCTCCATTTCCAACCTTAGTTTGGCAACCCTACATACTGCAGAATGTAGGCGGGGTGTTGCTGGTTGAGTCGTAGATGACAATATGGTGAGGGCCGACGTTCGAAAAACCTGTTTAATGCCACGTAGAGTTAGAAGGGTTAGATCCACTTGTCTTTTCACATAAGGAAATTTGCAAAATAAAAGCTGGGTTTCAAGACCCCGTTTTAATTTGTGTCTGATGACTTTGTTTCCAGCAACTAAGCATGTGCAGGTTGTTATGGATCACCAGAGCTTTCCGCCTTTTTGTTTTTAGAGGTTTTCAGTCTGCCTGCCAATAAAACGGGGACCCTAACCCTTCCCTTCTTAGTTTTCCTAAACCCTCTTTTACATGGTCTCTTTTACATGGTATCTGAGCAGTTCCTTCGTTCAGCTGTGGCGGGGAGACTCTCGCAGGCCCATTCTACTACACCGTAATCAATTTCTAAAATAAAACATTTTTATTATTTCTGGGGGCCAGATCAGAGGTGGGATCCAGCAGGTCCTCACAGGTTCCCGAGAGTAGGTTACTAATGATTTGTGTGTGCCGAGAGGGGGTGACTAATGGGTGATTTTGCCACGTGATTTTTGCCTTAGTTACGCCCCTCCTCTCAGCAGTAGCGCGCAGAACTGGAAGCAGTCTAGCAGGAGGTGCACCGGCGTGCATGGCAGCCTGCGCCTGCGTGCATTCGTTTCCCACCCAAGGACCAGCGCAGCGGCTGCGTCCTTGCCACAGCCCCGTTCAGCAACACCTGGCCACGCTCCATCGTGCCCCGCCCAGCCCCATTGGCACTACGCCACAGTTTGAATACCACCACCATGGGAACCTGTTACTAAAATTTCTGGATCCCACCACTGACTTTACCATAACGTGCGTGTTCTACATGTAGCCTGCTATTTCCTTAGGTTTGTGACTCTAGTTAAATTATAGCCACTGATCAGCCTCCCTTCCACAAACCTAATCCCCTTTTAAAGACATGTCCTGTGGCCAGGAGTGTGAAGAGAAACTTATTTTGTCAGTCCTTTGGGATGCTTGGTATTGCAAATTTCACCGAGTCTTCGGGGAGATGAGGAACGATCGCTTTCTGCTTCTCCCGCCCTCTGCATCATCACATTCCATCCTCTCCTTCCGTTTGCTGTCTTTTTCTTGCAATTCCTGGTGATCTCCAGTTCCCACCTGGAGGTTGGCAACCCAAATATAGATGACAATACCAAGCATCCCGAAGGACTCTTTTGAGGATGTGGGCTGGTGCTGGAATACAATTAGACACCCAGACATACAAGTGTTTGGAATACAATTAGTAGACACCCAGCCTATGGCTCTGGGTAGCTTTTTCTTATGCAAGACGGAACTGCGATCTAGCTCAACGGGTTCCTCCTCTGCTATTATGTTGATTTGGCTAATGACAGAAGCATTCCGGGGGAATTCGGTCCACATTTCTGTCATTTTAACAATTCCTGCACAAGGAGGTTTTTTTCTCTCTCTCTCTCCTGGCTTGTGAAATGTGCGGCGGTGCCTTAGAACCCGGCTCTTCCCATGCACATCCTCCGGCGAGGGAGGATTTTGAAGGCCAGCCGCATGAGTGAGCAAAAAAGCTAAACAAGGCGGAAGTTCAGCATTGCGCCGAAGCACTATTTTCTTTCTGTTGTTATTTTTCTATTTATTTCTTCGGTTTTTTAATCGCCCCCTCCCATGTCTGGCTCAGTGCGACGTACGGCCAAAATTACGATACACAAAAAACTGTTTCAACGAAGAACTCGTCATTTAAAAGACAAAACAGTAACCAAAATAATACAATAAAATAACCCACATAGTCCACAGATCAGAAATTAATGAACTGGGCTACACTAAGGGCGATTCCGCACACGAGTAAAATAGGTTCGACCCAGTTCCCTGAGAAGGGTACTGACCTAGGTCGAAGCCATTGTTGTTCCCCACTGCAACCAGCTTGATCCCAGCTCGGAGGGCGGAATCATTCTGTGCCTCTTTGCCGCTCCGTTCCGATTGGCTGCTGTTCTACGGCCATGTTCCGTCTATCCCCACACACGTTATTAAAAAAAACTGCCACAGGAATGGAGGGACGAAGGTGGCGTTTTTTGATTGGCCAGCTGCACGCATGCCCGAAACACTCAGCTGTGATTGGCTGAATGGGGGACTCCTGACACCAGAGATTCTGCACTTTACTGGAATCGAGCTGAGCTCGAGCGTGGTTCCCTGAAAAAGTAGTAGTTCCCAACTGGAGTCAAAAATTTGACCGTTACACGGGGGCGAAGCTGGTACAAAACCACGTCGATCCCAGTGGTTGTGCAGAGCACTTAGGCCGAACGCAGCGCGAACTTAGATCGATAACGCAAGTGCGGAATTGACCTAAGAGCTATAGAACCAAGCTGGAGAAGTAAAACCCACCTCTGGGCTCTGAGAAAACACATAGCCTCAGGGGAGACTGGTGGTCAAAGATCAGCCCCGATGGAATGCCTGGCAGAACAGTACCATTTTGCCGGCCCTACAGAACTCCATAAAATCCCACCTCCCCCCCCCCTTTGTGTAGGGTTACCAACTTCCAAGGAATCCCAGAGATCTCTTAGGCTCATTCCGCACATGCAGAATAAGGCACTTTCAAGCTGCTTTCAGTGCTCTTTGAAGCTGTGCGGAATAGCAAAATCCACTTGCAAACAATCGTGAAAGTGGTTTGAAAACGCATTATTTTGCGTGTGCGGAAGGGGCCTCAGAACTGCAATTGAGAATCTCTAGACAACAGAAATCAGTTCATCTGGAGGAAATTGTGGAAGATGGACTCTGTGGTTTTATACCTCTCCGAAGCCCCGCCACTTCCCAAGTTCTGCCTTCCCCAAACTCCACCCCCGAGTGTTCAAGAATTTCCCAACCCAGAGTGGGGAACGATAGTATTGTATTTCCTGGGAAGGCCCACACTCTGGACCCTCCAGGTGCCTTGGGGCTTGAGGTACTATTTTATTGATTATTATTTGCAGAAGAGGAGTTTAGATTTATACCCCTCTTTTCTCTCCTGTAAGGAGACTCAAAGCAGCCTGCGTTCCAACAGTGGAGAGGTCAGTACGGGAAGAAGGAATCGGCGACAAAGAGGCCTTATACCAGTGATGGGGAACCTTTTCAAGACCGAGTGCCCAAATTGCAACCCAAAGCCCATTTATTTATTGCAAAGTGCCAACGTGGCAATTTAACCTGAATAACCCCCTCGAGCAGGGGCCAGCCTGCTATAGCCTTCAGCAAGTCCCACATGCGCTGCTCGGCATCTCTCTAGTATCTCTACCACCTCTGCCGCCCCCCCGCCCCCCCGGGCAGCAGCCATCTGGAGCACAGGCACCGGGCCCGCCAGCCGAGTCCTCCCTGCTCGCTGAGGTGCACGCACATCAAGTCCAGTGGCCCAGGCCAGCCTAGATGTAGGGGGGGGGGGTCTGCACGCGTGCCCACAGAGAGGGCTCTGAGTGCCACCTCTGGCACCCGTGCCATAGGTTCGCCACCACTGCCTTATACGACCTTGGTTCATCAAGGTCAGTATTGCCAACTCAGGCCGGCAGCTGCTAAACAGGGTCTGTGGCTGTGATCTTTCACATCTCTGAGTTCTTTTAATGGGAGATGCTGCCGGAGAAGCGGGCGCTCTACCGTTGAGCCACGACCCGGTGACACGACGCAGGCAGAAGTTGGCTTTTTTTTTAACCGGGGAGGAGGGCCAAAGGCTCCATCTTTGCCAGGATGATTTGAAGAAACCTGTTCTCGGAGCTGAGGAATCCTTGCTGTCGCCAAACTACTGGAACAAAACCAGTCGGGCCTGTTCTGTGACACTCCTGGGCCAGCTGCCAAAAAGTCAATGTCACCTCTGCCTTCTTTTTAACAGCACGCTTCAGATAAGACTTCTTTTCTGCCGAGCTCTGCCTCCGCACCTGTCAAAAACCCTTCAGACTTTGCCCCAGCTCCGCCCACAGGCCTTGCCCAGGATGTAAGAGATCTTTTGGCTTCTCTTAACAACTTATCTATGCCACCTGTACCCGATTTGCACGCACCCGATGCAAAAAAAAAAATAAATAACAGAAAAAATGTGACAATTAAATGGGGGAAGTCAGTAGGTTCGACAGGGAAAAATAAGCACGCAGAATTCAAACGACAAATTCAGCTGGCGTGAGGAAGACATTCAGTTCAGTTCAGTTCAGTTCAGTTTTATTACGGCCATTAGGCCAGCAAAAAAGAGCAGAGAAGAACAAGAAAAAGGAGGAACAACAAACAAAAGAACAATCGAATTTGCACTGAAATCCACGAAACAGAAATCCACACAAAAAGTATCATCAGCTTGTAGCATTCTTACGGTCACCCTCATGTGGTCTGGCTCTTGGTCCCAACATGGTTCTTCTCTTACTATATGCCAGCATACAAAATTTAGCTACCTGCTGAGATATAAGAGAAACTCGGTCTTCCAGCAAAATTCTCACAAGAACTGAGTCGGAATTAACTCTAGTTAAATTTCTGTACTGGATAAACAATGGATGAATTAACGCCTCCCTTTCATGAGGAAGACATTGAATTGGAAGGGAGAAAGCAGATGGCTACTTTCGGCTATTTCCTGCTTTCGTTATAAATAACGGCTGGGTTTGAATACCGAGACAGACACAAAAAGAGAAGGAACGCAAGTGACCCGGCTCTGAGCATGCAAAGCGGACATCTGGCCCAGTGGTGGGATCCAAAAATTTTAGTAACAGGTTCCCAAGGTGGTGGGATTCAAACTGTGGCGTAGCGCCAATGGGGCTGGGTGGGGCAAGACGGGGGTATGGCCGGGCATTCTGGGGGCGTGGCTGTGGCAAGGACGCAGCTGCTGCGCCGGTCCTTGGGCGGGAAACGAATGCACGCAGGCGCAGGCTGCCTCGCACGCCGGTGCACCTCCTGCTAGACTGCTTCCAGTTCTGCACACTACTGCTGAGAGGAGGGGCGTAACCAAGGCAAAAATCACGTGGCAAAATCGCCCATTAGTAACCCCCTCTCGGCACACACAAATAATGAGTAACCCACTCTCGGGAACCTGTGAGAACCTGCTGGATCCCACCTCCGATCTGGCCCCCAGAAGCCTGAGGAACCCACAGAGGAATGAATGGGGATTTGGCAAACTGGGTTTCCTGCGCCTCAAGGGCAGCTCCAACCCCCTTTTATCTTCATTTAGGGAAGTGCGAGAGGTTGGGGGGGTCTTTGTGCATCTCCCAGTCTTGTGGGAGGCAGAAATAAATAGAGGATGTTTTCCTCGCCGTAAATTCATTATAACTTCAGCAGGAAACGAAACAGGAAGTTCCCCTGGTCTGTTCTTTTAAGTCCAGATTCTTCTGGAAACTGTTCTGCTTCAGTTTTACTGGGGGAGAAGCAGACTGCGGGTAACGGAGTTCACAGCAACACACTATTCGTTGGTATCTGAAAATCTGGTTGGTCTATCGGTGCTACACTCTTCTCTTTTAGGAAAGGAAACTACGGTGGTTGTCTGGCTACCGCTAGACTTGCTGGGTTCCAACCGGTCTGCCTCAGTTCCTATTTGCCTGTTGCATAAGGAGAGCTGGTTTCTATCGCTTGGCAGTTCACAAGCAGTTCGTACCTGTTTGCTGAGTTACTTGTGGCATTTTTAAACAGTGCAGTGCACTTGGAAATCTTTTCCTCCTTCCCACCCATCTTCCCAGTCGGTGGAATTCAGCCGGTTCGCACCACTTCGGCAGAACCGGTTGTTAAAATGGTGCTTGTAAACAACCAGTTGTTAAATTATTTGAATCCCACCACCAGAACCGGTTGTTAAATTATTTGAATTCCACCACTGCAACTTCCCTCTTGTATTTTAGTTGGTATGATTTAGTCGCCGTCTGGTTTAGATTATGTTTTCAACTTTTAATTGCTTTACTGTATCTTAAAATTGCTGTGAGCTGCTCTGAGCCCACAAGGTAGAAGGTGAAATATAAAATTATTATTATTGACAAAAAAACAACAGACATAATAATATAATGTGTATATTGTCACCCAACCCAACAAGAATTCTAGTTCTCTTGCACACACAAATCTGTCGTCATTGTACACTGCAAATCGATCCACAGGTGATTATAAATGAGTTATCTGTTTTTTAAAAAGTGTTGCCTTTTGGAATGCATGCGCTACTGAGATTATTTGCCATATCATCATTTTGCACAGCCTTATGGGAGGTAAAGTTGCTCATGTAATTCCTTTTACCTGCCACAAAACCATCTGTCTGTCTGTCTGTCTGTCTGTCTGTCTGTCTGTCTGTCTGTCTGTCTGTCTGTCTGTCTGTCTGTCTGTCTGTCTGTCTGTCTGTCTGTCTGTCTGTCTGTCTGTCTGGTCAATCGTTTTTTGATGTGAATGTCAACAAACTGAAGGGACTTGAGGTTTGGCTTATCAGTTTGCCTGCTCGATTCCCAGCATTAGACTGACAGAGAAGAAGAGTTTGGATTTATATCCCCCTTTCTCTCCTGTAGGAGACTCAAAGGGGCTTACAATCTCCTTGCCCTTCCCCCCTCACAACAAACACCCTGTGAGGTAGGTGGGGCTGGGAGAGCTCTGAGAAGCTGTGACTAGCCCAAGGTCACCCAGCTGGCATGTGTGGGAGTGCACAAGCTAATCTGAATTCCCCAGATAAGCCTCCACAGCTCAAGAGGCAGAGCTGGGAATCAAACCCGGTTCCTCCAGATTAGATACACAAGCTCTTAACCTCCTACGCCGCTGCGGGAGGAAACGGGAGAGATGACAGAATAAACACTGTGACATCACATCCGGGTGAGATGTCAGATGTGATGGCAGATGTAACCTCATGGCAGCAGATGTAACATCATGGCACCTGTGACGTTCCACCTCCTAAACGTTCTCAGGGGCTGCCAGGCAAACCCAGCTGAGGTTGAGCTAACAAGTGATCGTGGCTGTTGGACGGGACATGATTGCCTACCAAACCCATTTGTGCAAAGTTTGCAACATCTCTAGCTACCACACCTTGCTTTGAAACATGGTGCAAATCTGTCCTCGAATTCATACAGAGCACAGCAGTCAGAGAAAGACCTTGTGCAATTGTGGGGCACAATGCTCGGGGGGAGGGGGTTCTCAGCCCAAGATGTCAACCCAAAAGGTTCATGCCCTCGTCTCCTCTGTGAAACGAAATAGAGAATGCCCTGAGAGACGCAACTGAACAAAAAGGCTTTAGAAACGGCCCCCGTCAAGACCAGGAGAGAGACGGGAGGTGGAGAGAAAGATGCCTCAAGATGCACACAGCGGCATTAAGTACAATAGAAACACCACAGAAACACAAACACAATAGAAACACAATAGCATCATGTAAGGCAGGGGTCCCCAAACTACGGCCCGGGGGCCAAATGTGGCCCCCTGAAGGCATTTATCCAGCCCGCCAGGCATGGCGGCGATGGCTCCATTCATGTGCAGTGGGGGCTCGAGGGAGAGGAGGAACCGGCCCCAACGGTTGTTGATTGCAATTACATGATGGCACCCCCAAATCTCCATGAATTTTCTGACCCAGAGTTGGAAACCTTACACGTGGCAACGCCTGCTCCGCCCTTCCCTCTCGGCTACTCCATGTGTTGCTCTCAGGCTTTCTGCTCCGCCTCACTCCCATTGGCATCAGCCAGGCTGGCGAATCGCTCGCTGGCTGCTAGGGAGGAAGAACCCAGGAAGATACCTAATCCTGGGATAGGTGGAATGCTTCATTGGGAAAGTTCTGCTTTTTTTTTTTTTTTTTTTACAGGGGAAGGTATTCCACAGCCTCCCCAACAATATTTGGAGCCCACCCTGTACTTGACATACTTTGGTCACTGTTCTAAAAATAGACCATGACAGAAAGGCATAAAGGTGAAATCAAACATTTTACAGTCATTTGTGCATAGGAATTTGTTCATAGTTTTTTTTAGTCCGGCCCTCCAACAGTCTGAGGGACAGTGAACTGGCCCCCTGTTTAAAAAGTTTGGGGACCCCTGATGTAAGGGAAATAACACACATGGGTTTAACACAATGCAGGGCCCCTTCCGCACACGCAAAATAATGCGTTTTCAAACCACTTTCACAACTGTTTGCAAGTGGATTTTGCTATTCCGCACAGCTTCAAAGAGCACTGAAAGCAGTTTCAAAGTGCATTATTCTGTATGTGCGGAATGAGCCTAAGCTTTTGCAAATTTGGTTTTTTAAAGGATGTTATTTACAGATGGCTTTCAAGACATGTTTTCCCGTTAGCAGCAGTGGCGTAGGAGGTTAAGAGCTTGTGTATCTAATCTGGAGGAACCGGGTTTGATTCCCAGCTCTGCCGCCTGAGCTGTGGAGGCTTATCTGGGGAATTTAGATTAGCCTGTACACTCCCACATACGCCAGCTGGGTGACCTTGGGCTAGTCACAGCTTCTCGGAGCTCTCTCAGCCCCACCTACCTCACAGGGTGTCTGTTGTGAGGGGGGAAGGGCAAGGAGATTGTCAGCCCCTTTGAGTCACCTGCAGGAGAGAAAGGGGGGGGATATAAATCCAAACTCTTCTTCTTCTTCTTAATGTTCTAATGCAGTGGTTCTCAACCTTCCTAATGCTGCGACCCTTTGATACAGTTCCTCATGTTGTGGTGACCCCCAACCATAAAATTATTTGTGTCTTGGTTCTTAAGACCATCGGAAATATGTGTTTTCCGATGGTCTTAGGCGGCCCCTGTGAAAGGGTCACTCAACCTCCCAAAAGGGTGGCGACCCACAGGTTGAGAACCGCTGTTCTAATGCATATCTACATGTAACAACATCAGAAGACCCCTGCTGGATTTGATATGGACATATAGTTTATGATGTTTTAAGCCATTGTATTTAATCATACAAGTTATATTAGAGTAATTCACTGGGTACCAAGCACTTCAAAAACTTGCTTTCGTTGGAAGAAATGAAACTCATAGAGCAGCCTGACACTGAGCTTTGATTTGGGAAAACAGGGCCCCACCAAGGAGATAAGGAATTAGCAGAAGCTCACAAATACAGATTAAGGTAAAACAGAAACCAGTAGTTGTTATATAAACCTTTTACGTAAGGTGTTTTTGACTTAAGTTTCACCAAATATGGGAATGGGCAAGGTGTAGCAAAAGGTGGGATGAGATGACCAGGTCTGTACGTCTTCTTGACTCAAACCAATGGTCAGAAGACAAGGAGGGAATGTTTGTAAGAGGGTATAAATTATGTTACACAAACAACAGCCCCCTTGAACCTCCTCCCTGTTGCTAACAGAGGAGAGTTCCCTCTTCTGCGCAGAATTGAATGAAAACAATAAATCTCTGAACACCGAAGAAGCTTTTGGATGGTTATTTTTGTAACCGGTCAGAGCTTTTGCTCCGTGGACAGGGCCTTGCCCTGTGCCTATCAGATTGACTCCATCTAGTCCAACCTCCCATCCCACAGAGTGGCCAACCAGTTCCTCCGGAGGTCCAACCAAGGGCAGGGAAGCCTTCCTCCATATTGCCTTTTGGTGCTGGGATTCAGAGTCTGACTGCCACTGAACAGGGAGTCATCACAGCCGGTAGCTGGTTAACGGGCTTCAAGGCCTCTTGCAGGTTCCCTGATGCCAAACCCTTCCAAAGTAAAAGGGCTTGCTCAAGAGAGGCCTCGTACACGTCAGTAAGCGGAGTTGTGAAATGCAGCCTTCATTCGGAGCAGCTCGGGGCCTCCAAGTGTTGCCAAACTGATGCCGCTTGCTTAGAAAAGTGAGCCCAAATAAATAAATAAATAACCCCGCCACGATCTATTTTAATTCCGCTGTTTTGGGGACCTGCATTTTTATTTTGTTCCACGACGGAGGGAAGCGCGCGTTCCCCGCCGCCTCATCTTGTGGAAGTGATTGCAGTTCTCAGACTGGGTGAGTGAAATGCAGATACTGCGGCTGGTGTGGTCGGGTGTTTTGAAAGCACGGCTTGTTCTTGTGGTAAAGCGGCATGGAAAGTTCATAATTGAAAAATTAAGGCTCTGTAAGCTTTCCTAAGGGGTGGGGGTTATTTATCTGTGGCCCCTTCCGCACACGCAAAATAATGCGTTTTCAAACCACTTTCACAACTGTTTGCAAGTGAATTTTGCTATTCTGCACAGCTTCAAAGAGCACTGAAAGCAGTTTGAAAGTGCATTATTTTGCATGTGCGGAATGAGCCTATCATCTATCTATCTATCTATCTATCTATCTATCTATCTATCTATCTATCTATCTATCTATCTATCTATCTATCTATCTATCTATCTATCTATCTATCTATCTATCTATCTATCTATCTATCTATCTATCTATCTATCTATCTATCTATCTATCTATCTATCATTCATTCATTCATTCATTCATTCATTCATTCATTTATTTATTTGTTCATTCGACTTTTATACCGCCTACCCCCGGCAGGCTCTGGGCGGTGTAGAACAACTAATATGATCTAAAATAACAAGAGCACATTCAATAAATACATACAACATAATAAAATTAGGGCTCTACATCTCACATTAAAACCAATCAAAAAAGCACACAAAACATCGCGTCCGGCAATCTAAAAGTCCCTCTGAGGAGGGAACGGAAAGGCCCAAGATGTAAAAGGCCACAGATGATAAAGAGGGGGCGCCACCAGCGGCTGGCTTCTCCAAAGGCCCCGTGGAACAGCTCGGTCTTACAGGCCCTGCGGAACTCTCCAAGGTCCCGCAGGGCCCGGACAGTTGGAGGAAGAACGTTCCACCAGGCAGGGGCCAGCGCTGCAAAGGCCCTGGCCCTAGTGGAGGCCAGCCGCATCATTGAAGGGCCGGGGACCACCAGAAGATTGGGACATGCAGGGTCAGATGGGTTGGGAGTCTAGTTCCCACAAATTCCTCCTCACGCTATGCAGACCCCCTCATGGCACGCCTGAGGCACAACCGTTAGGGGATGCAGACTTCGCCAGTTTCAGGTAGGTATAATTCCACACAGTTCGCTCTCTGTGGTATTATTGTGCTCTGGAGATCTCAGCTGTGCTGTCAAGAGATCTGCTGGTACCACCTGGAGGCTGGCAAGAAAGTGGGGGATATAAACCCAAACTCTTCTTCTGCAGGTCTGCAGCCTGGGAGTCGAGCCTCCTCTGGGAAATCCTTGGGCCAAAAGAAGTCCCGTTCCTGGGCACAGTGGCTCCCTCAAGAAGGTGACTTGCTTTCTGTTGCTTTTAAGCAAGAAAGGAAAGGTGCACAAAGGGCCACTCCCTGAATGGGAACGGCTCCTCCCAGGCCCCAGCCTGAAGAGGAAGCAAGGCTGCCACACAGGAGGAAGGCTGAGCTGCGTTATCTTGTTCAATGCTGAGACACATTGGAACAATATTGCAACGATAGTGGAACCCCGCAGCCCCCTGTGTGGCCCCGGCCGGCCGTGCTTCTGGGGCCTGTGAGCTGCATCCGACCTGTGGCACCTGGACAGGGGTGAGTGACCTGGGAGCAACTGGGAGGGGGAAGCATATCCCTCTAGTACCCTCACCCCACAACAATGCCAGCTTCTGGCATCGCCGTGGCCCTCCTCATCGGACCACCCGAGGGCTGCCAACCCCAGGAGCGCCGGGGAGAGCAGAGACTGTGGGAAACAGCTCTAGGATTTCCTCAGATCTCTATGGTAAAAACCAAGGAGATTCAGCAAATTCCTACAGCACCGCACAACGCCATGACATCACTTCCAGGTACACCAACGGAAGTGATGTCACTGTACTGCACATCGTTGAGTGGCAACAGAGCAATCCAGGAGTGGGTGCAGGGAAGCCACGCAAAGGCAGTGGGACACCTCCTCGTGTGTAAACAAGGAAACGCAAGGAGATCCCACTGCAAAGGCACCGCGGGGCAAGGAGTAGCACGGAAAGTGCTCCGTGCACAATGGGCCAAAACCTCTCTTTAGCTATTAAGGCAACTCTCTAGCCATTCATCCACAACGTTGTGTGGAGAACAGCTGTTTCCTCTCGTAATCTCTCATTAACAGGTCCCAGTCCCCTGACTGAGGAGATCAGAAGTTGTTTCATTCCAGGTGTAGGGTAAAAAACCTTACTTTCCCAGACAAGAATCACTCCAGCCCCTTCCGCACATGCAGAATAATGCACATTCAATCCACTTCCAATGCACTTTGCAGCTGTGTGGAATAGCCAAATCCACTTGCAGACAATTGTGAAAGTGGATTGAAAATGCATTATTCTGCATGTGCGGAAGGGGCCTTAGTGTTATCTTTTTTTTAAAAAAATAATATTAATCTAATTACTCTAAATAAATTAGAATCACACATGTATAGATGACATTAGGATGTGACAAAGGCATTCAAAGAACTCACCAAAGGTGATCAACTGGGGGGGGGAGGGGGGGAGGGGGTTGACGAAAGTAAATAAAATAAGGAATACGTTATTTCAGGAGCGTTCTGGTTGCCTGGCAGCTGAAGGTGGAAAATTACTTGTCTACAAAAGTCCAGGGTTGGGGTGGCATCATCCTCAGCAATTTATTACTCCTCATTATTCATGCCAGTCTAGCCAACCCAGGTCGCTGGCAGAGAAGACGGTAAACACTCTTTCCCATTTGGGGCCTTCCCAAGTGCTGCAGGGAGCCATGAAATCAACCAAGAGGAAATCGGGGTGTGTATTGACTGATGGGAATTGGCATGTCCCAAGAGATGCAAGCATGGAGTTGCTGAGAGTCAATTAAATGGGGGGAGGGGGGTTGTTTCCTATTCAAGCCTTCCCCATTGTCTCATTTTTTTGTTCATCCTTCCTGTCCCACTCTTCTGCTTCTAAAAAAAGGATCCCAAACATGCGGTTGAAGGCGTTCTGGAGCTGGAAAGAGAGCTGGAAGAATCTGGAGGACATTGGCAGGATGTTTTGCCTCACGAAGGCCTCGCTGGCAGGTAATTTCCCTCATCATGATGTAGGAAATATTAGACTGTGAGGCGAAATGGCCAGCGTCTAAGTGTCTAGACTAGAGCAGTGGTGGCGAACCTATGGCACGGGTGCCAGCTGTGGCACTCAGAGCCCTCTCCGTGGGCACACGCAAACAGAGTCGCCCCCACCCTCCCACACACATCTAGGCTGGCCTGGGCCGCTGGGCTCGATTATTAGCATTAAACCTAAGACCTAGGCTCATTCCGCACATGCAGAATAATGCACTTTCAAACTGCTTTCAGAGCTCTTTGAAGCTGTGCGGAATGGCAAAATCCGCTTGCAAACAGTTGTGAAAGTGGTTTGAAAACACATTATTTTGCGTGTGCGGAAGGGGCCCTCGTTTTGGGGAAGCAGTGTAGGTAACCCTGTTAAGCGCTGTTCAACCCCACTGATTTTCATGCAAAGTACTAAAGCGCGATCCTTTACCTGAGAGTAAGCTCGGTTACTGACAATGGTGCTTGCTTCTGAGTAAACCCTCCTAGGGTCGTGATTCACCCGTTGGAAGCGTTGCATGGTTGCTTCAAAGCAAATCCACTGACTACCACCCAAGCTTACTCCCAAGTAATGCATGCCTCGGAGCCAACCGTTTTTTCTAAACTAAAACCTCAGTATTCAGGTTAAATTGCTGTGTTGGCACTTTGCGATAAATAAGTGGGTTTGGGGTTGCAATTTGGGCACTCGGACTCAAAAAGGTTTGCTATCACTGGACTAGAGCATAGGTGTCAAACTCAGGCCCTCCGGTTGTTCATGGACTACCATTCCCAGCAGCCCCTGCTAGCATGGCCAGTTGGCCCTGCTGGTGTAACATCTAACTGTGGGTTCTGTGGGGCAGAACCTGGAATGAGTTTGCAACAACAATTTTTACAAACAAAATGGTTTACTTTCTTTACACATAACATATAACATCAACATTTTACATCACATTTCAAGGTCCTGTTCAGGTTGCATTTTCAAGTCCTTATCTTTACAGTCTACTGATACTGCCAAGTCCAATTCTTCTTTGCAAGTGGGTTGGCTCCTGAAGACTCCAAGGGCTTGATGAACAGGATGCAACATGATGAAGGTTTCCAGGAGAACTCTCACCCATGACAACCACAAAAAGAAACCCTGAAACAATAAACTCCGACATTTACAACATAGCAAAAACAAACAACTACCTTCCCAGTAGTTCCCAACAATATTGCAGTTACCTTAACAAGGTGTTAAGGGCTTATACAAACCAAGGTCCGAGTCTGGTAGCCTTGTCTCCTCCAACTACATGAGGTCTGCTGCCTCCTGCTGCTCTGAGTCTCCACCCCTTACTGGGTCAACCCATTCTGAGCATGGGGGTTACACTGGCATGGGCTGATGGGAATCGTAGTCCATGAACACCCGGAGGGCCTGAGTTTGACACCTATGGTCTAGAGCAGGGGTCAGCAACCTTTACCACTCAAAGAGCCATTTGGACCCGTTTTCCACAGCCCCGAAGATCAACAGAGCCGCCTCCAGTTCAGCCCTTCCACTCACCTTTCCTTCCAGCGCTGGGAGGCAGCTGCAGAGGAAACCCTCCTGCCCGCTTCTGCTCCATGGGACAGAGGGGATGAGCGCCATGGCCTGCCTTGGTGCCGCTTACCTGCAGCGCAGAGGCTTCAGGCAGGGGAATCTCCTTCGCCTGATGGAGCAGAGGGGGGATGGCAGCTGCTCTGGAGGAACACGCCCATGCTACCTTCCTCCGGGGTCGGGCGAGACAGTCCTTCCGCCTCCAGAGCAGCGCTGGAAGGAGAGGTGGAGTGAGGGGACGTGAAAATCGGCTCTCATGCACGGAGTCAGCCTCTCTGGTTCGCCCTCGACTCACCTTTTCCTTCCAGCTGCTCTGAGGGCTGGAGGACGCTACCCTCCACCTTCCAGGCCACGGGAGCCGAAAGTGCAAGGTTGAAAGATGACAGGGCTCCAGAGCCGCAGGTTGCAGACCCCTGGTCTAGAGGAAACAAACACAAGTCTGAAGTGAGAGCTGTCACGTACATATTGTTGATATAATTGTGTCTTGAATGAACAAGTGTACTATCGAGGAAAACAAGGAATATGTGGCATGCTCTTTACCATGACTCTGCTCTTCTGCCTGCTACGAGTTCTGCTGGGTCATACCAGGTATGTATCATACCTGGTACTGTGTCATCATCTGACACTTTAACAGTATGAGTTTACCTCCAGGGACAAGGGGTACCCCTTTGTCCCTCGGCTGTTCTTCCGTCACATGGGCGCAAAATTGGCCCCCCATGTGACTCAGGAAGTCCTGCTGCCTCATCGCTGCCTCTCAACCTATCCGCCAGGCTGGGGCCGAGGGGCATGCAAAACGATGAGGCTGCAGGTCTTCCTGCTGCCTCCAAGACTCTCCCTCCCCAGTCAGAAGAGACTGCAGGCTGCCGGGTAGGAGCCCAGCCGGCAGGGGGAGGGGAGGTGGGCACCCTAGACCTTGCCCATGTCCATGGTGGCATGAGCGGGGTAAAGGTCAGTGGGGGGTGGAGCCGGGGGGCGGTGGGGCAGAGCCTGGGGGGGCATCCTGGAGACAATTTGTCTCCGGGCGCCATTTACCCATGGTGCGCCTCTGCACTTTAACTAGCCGCAGACAGACCCTTGGCTCAATAAGAAATAGGGGGTTCCACCCAGCAGCTAGGCCAGGCGGTGGTCAATTCTGACACCGGACCAATCACCTTCAGACAACTGTGTGGTGGCAAAAAGGCAACCAATCAGGTATTTGCAAAGTTCAGTTGCCTGCTTGAAAGCCTGCATTTAAAAGTGTCTTTCAAATGTGTCCTTTGGGCATTGTTTTTTGGCTAACTACGGCACGTCGTCCCGCTACTACTGCAATGAAAGCTTATCTGCTCCTTTGAACCAATCTACGTGTCTCTGTGTGACTGGGAGACTGTTGGAATTTTCCAACAATATCACCTCCAAAAGGAGGAACCTTTAGATGCCAAATGTCATTTTCTGCCTTCTTTCCTCCAGGGGTATTATTTCTTGGATTTCTGCCTACCAGCTTTTAAATCGCTCCCTCTAGCTGTCCCTTCAATATAAGAACATAAGAACATAAGAACAAGCCAGCTGGATCAGACCAGAGTCCATCTAGTCCAGCTCTCTGTTACTCGCAGTGGCCCACCAGGTGCCATTGGGAGCTCACATGCAGGATGTGAAAGCAATGGCCTTCTGCGGCTGTTGCTCCCGAGCACCTGGTCTGTTAAGGCATTTGCAATCTCAGATCAAAGAGGATCAAGATCAACTTCTCCTCCATAAATCTATCCAAGCCCCTTTAAAAGCTATCCAGATTATCAATTTGACCTGCAGCAATTATCAGGAGAAAAATGAAATGAAAACAGCCGTGAATTAAGACAGTTTTTAAAAGAAAATATATCGCTAAAAACACCTGTACCAGCTTTTGAAAATTCAATCGAACAGCCCTCACTGTCAGGAAGTTCTTCCTGATGTTTAGGTGGAATCCCTTTTCCTTCCCCTTGAACCCATGACTCCTGGTCCTAGTCTCTAGAGCAGCAGAAAACAAGCTTGCTCCCTCCCCAACACGACATCCCTTCAAATATTTTTAAACATGGCTATCATGTCACCCCTTAACCTTCGCTTCTCCAGACTAAACATCCCCAGCTCCCTAAGTCTCTCCCCGTAGGGCGTGGATTCCAGACCTTTCACCATTTTGTCTGCCCTCCTCTGGACCCGTTCCAGCTTGTCGATATCAATCTGTCAAGATGTTGAAATGAACACCGCAGCTCTGTCATGAGAATGACACAAACGTGTGGGTAGGGTTGAAAGCAGGGATTCAAATGTAGGTTTGAAGCCCCTGTCGAAAGTTTGTTGGTTTTTCTTCACGCATTTTAGCTGGGCGTGGGGGGGGGGAGGACTCTAAAACTCAGGTTGGAATCATCTCGTGAGTTCGGGAAACTTCAGGAAGTTTGCAAAGTTATGATCCTGTTTCCACAGGAAAGCATGCCGAGCTTCGGGGAAAAGAGGGAGGCCACCTGGCCACAATCCGGCAATGCTTCAAGAGCAAGACCCATTTCTCAGGGGCTCAGGAGAGTTCTCTGGGGAAATCTGGCCACCGCCAGGAAGATCTAAAGGTAACTAACTTTCTTACAATTCCAGAGTGGTGTTTGCAGCAAAAACTCAGACCTAGGCTGCTGCCAGACCATCCCTCCCCACCAATTTTATGGTTGCCCACTGTGACAAATGCCCTTATAAGGCATTCAGTTTCCAGGGTGAGAGTCTGCCCTAAAGGGATTAAGCCCTGGCCAGCCCTGATTGGCTAGAGGCTTAACCCCTTTAGGGCAGACTCTCACCCTGGAAACTGAATGCCTTATAAGGGCATTCGTCACACCCACCTCCAGGAAATCTCCCAAAAGTTGATGTTTAGAAGGATCTCTATAAACACATGATAGTTGAGATTTTTTTAAAAATCATATTACGAGAAAAAGTTTGATTTATTTGAGACTATTGTTTATTTGGAAAAGTACATCATTTCTTATGCCCAGTGGTGGGATTCGGCCGGTTCGCACCACTTCGGCAGAACCGGTTGCTAAAATGGTGCTTGTAAACAACCAGTTGTTAAATTATTTGAATCCCACCAACGGAACCGATTGTTAAATTACTTGAACGCCACCCCTGCTTCGGCCCCTTCTGCACATGCAGAAGAATGCACTTTCAATCCACTTTCAATTCACTTGGTTTGCAAGTGGATTTGGCTATTCCGCACAGTTGCAAAGTGCACTGAAAATGGATTGAAAGTGCATTATTCTGCATGTGCGGAAGGGCCCTTGCAAGGTGGTTTTTGAACCCACCTGGAGGTTGGCAACTTTATCTGGTGTTTGTTTCTCTGCAGCCGACCTTTGTGCAGAAGGAAGAGAGATGTTTATCTGGGGGCCTCAGGCTGCAAAACATCTCTGGCTTTCTAGCCATGTGGTAACTTCGAATCATAACTTAGTTATGCTTCCGTGCTGCTTTTTGACCATTAGCGTTTACTCTGAGATTAAGTCGCAAGGTTGAGTCTTGGGCAGTTCTTACACCTCATCCAATTCAGCATATTCTGTTGTGGGGAGAAAAAACTCTCCTTCGTGTCTCCATCGAGCTTCTGTTTTTCTCTGTAACTTTTCAAGCATCAGGAGGTGAGATCTTGGAAAACTCAGCCGGCCAAATCCAAAAGCGAAGGAACGCCCATGGCTTCTTACAAAGTCCAGGTGGCCACTGGGGACTTCTTGGGTTCGGGAACCTTCAGTTCTGTCTCCATCACTCTGGTGGGCTCCAAAGGCGAGGGTCAGAAGCTACCACTGAATAATTTGGGGAAGGATTTCATCCCAGGAGCGGTAAGGAGTCGTGCAGTTGGGGGTTAAAAGTGGGGAGACGGTCTTAAAACCTGACATACGTTTTCGAGAGTCAAAACTCTCAAAGTATCTGATGAACGCCGCTTTGAGTCTTAAAAGCTTGAACCCAAAAAATCTTGTTAGTCAGCAGTGGCGTAGAAGGTTAAGAGCTCGTGTATCTAATCTGGAGGAACAGGGTTTGATTCCCAGCTCTGCCGCCTGAGCTGTGGAGGCTTTTCTGGGGAATTCAGATTAGCCTGTACACGCCCACACATGCCAGCTGGGTGACCTTGGGCTAGTCACAGCTTCTCGGAGCTCTCTCAGCCCCACCTACCTCACAGGGTGTTTGTTGTGAGGGGGGAAGGGCAAGGAGATTGTCAGCTCCTTTGAGTCTCCTGCAGGAGAGAAAGGGGGGATATAAAAACAAACTCTTCTTCTCTTCTTCTTGTTAGTCATTTTGTTAGTCATTTGTTAGTCATTTTGAACCCAAAAAAATCTTGTTGGCCCTAACAGACCATCAGAGCTGTTTGACCGTGGAATTCACTGCCTCGGAGATTTTGTGGAGTCTCCTTCTTTGGAGGTTTTTAAACAGAGGCTGGATGAACATATGTCAGGAGTGCTTTGATTGTGTGTTCCTGCATTGCAGGGGGTTGGACTGGATGGCCCTCGGGGCCCCTTCCAATACAATTTATGAACTGTTCCAACGGGTATTGATTTGAAGCATGGAAAAATTTCTACTCAGTTGGGGCACCATGCCCTGCCCCATGTCCAGAGAAATACGTACTGAGTGATGTATCCCACGGGCATGGAGGTGCAACAAGAAGGTCTATCCTCTCTGCAGGTGGACGAGTACGAGGTGTCCAGCGACCAAGACCTGGGCCCGCTTCTGCTCATCCGTCTCCACAAAGAGCCCTCCATGTTCTTTGCAAAGGACAGCTGGTACTGCAGCTTCGTCAAGCTGATAAACCCGCAAGGAGAGACCTACCACTTCCCCTGCTACCAGTGGATCGAAGGGCACCGGACCCTGGAGCTGAGGGAAGGCACAGGTGAGTCACTAACAGTCCGTCCTGTTTCCCCATTGGGTGCTCTCCTTTAGGGCAACTGCTTTGTGGACCTTTCCCCTGCTTCAAAGAGGCCGTAGATGGTTTATTTCCATTCTGGGACAACCTGGGACCCACCTGTTTGAAGGAGTATCTCCTTCCATATGTGTTGTAGACATGTTGGAAATAAAAATCTGCAGACAAATGATTGGTCTGGTGAAGTCAAACTTTATATTTGCAAGCAGAAAGCTTGGGGGAAACACACACCACACACACACACACACACACACACACACACACACAAACACAACACACACACACACACACACACACACACACACACGGGCCCCCAGAGTAAAACAAAGACAATTATTGTCGAAGGCTTTCGCAGCCAGATTCAACTGGTCGTGGTGGGTTTTCCGGGCTGCGTGGCCGTGGCCTGGTGGATCTCGTTCCTAACGTTTCGCCTGCATCTGTGGCTGGCACCTTCAAGGGTGCATCACAGAGAGAAGTCTGTTACACACAGGACACAATGTGTAACACGCACAGTGTGTAACAGACTTGGAACAGGTTGGAACTATGATCAGCTGTTCAAATTGAAACAACAACCAAAAAAGTCAGGAAATACATTCCGCTCCTCCTGCTTCTTCCTTTCCAGGCAAACTGGCTTGCGATGATGCAGGAAACCCGTTGCTTCTGCGCCGCCGGGCAGAGGGGCTGCAGGTGCGGCAAGATTGTTATAGGTGAGGCCTGCCACTTGACTCGTTTATAGCTGGCAAAGTTTCCCTGCCTCTGCTCCCTTTCAGCAGTGGCGTCGTGGTTAAGAGCAGGTGCACTCTAATCTGGGGGACTGGGTTTGATTCCCCGCTCTGCCATGTGAGCTGTGGAGGCTTATCTGGATAACTAGATTAGCCTGTGCACTCTCATACACGACAGCTGGGTGACCTTGGCCACTTCCTCCTCCTCCTCCTTGGGCTAGTCACAGCTTCTCGGAGCTCTCTCAGCCTCCCACTCCACTTTCACAGGGGTGTTTGTTGTGGAGCGGGAAGGGCTTAGGAGATTGCTTCAGCTCCCTTTGAGTCTCCTGGACAGGGAGAGAAAGGGGGATATAAATCCAAACTCTTTCTTTCTCTTCTTCCTCCCTCCCTCCCTCCCTCTCTCCTCCTCCTTCTTCTCCTTCTTCTACTACTTCTTCTTTCTTCTTTTCTCCAGGAGCAGTGGGGTAATGGGGAGGTTAAGAGCTCATGTATCTAATCTGGAGGAACTGGGTTTGGATTCCCCGCTCTGCCCTGAGCTGTGGAGGCTTATTTGGGGAATTCAGATTAGCCTGTACACTTCCACACACGCCAGCTGGGTGACCTTGGGCTAGTCACAGCTTCTCGGAGCTCTCTCAGCCCCACCCACCTCACAGGGTGTTTATGAGTTGTGGGAAGGGCGAGATTGTAAGTCTCTTTGAGTTCCTGCAGGAGAGAAAGGGGGATATAACCAAACTTTTCTTCAGCAGTGTAGGAGGTTAAGAGTCATGTATCTAATCTTGGAGGAACTGGTTTGATTCCCAGCTGGAGTTCTCTGTGCCCCACCCACCTCACAGGGTGTTTTGTGAGCGGGAAGAGGCGAGGAGAGATTGTAAGCTTGCCCTTGAGTCTCCTGACAGGAGAGAAAGGGGGGATATAAATCCAAACTCTTCTTCAGCAGTGGCGTAGGAGGTTAAGAGCTCATGTATCTAATCTGGAGGAACTGGGTTTGATTCCCCGCTCTGCCCTGAGCTGTGGAGGCTTATTTGGGGAATTCAGATTAGCCTGTACACTTCCACACACGCCAGCTGGGTGACCTTGGGCTAGTCACAGCTTCTCGGAGCTCTCTCAGCCCCACCCACCTCACAGGGTGTTTGTTGTGAGCGGGGAAGGGCAAGGAGATTGTAAGCCCCTTTGAGTCTCCTGACAGGAGAGAAAGGGGGGATATAAATCCAAACTCTTCTTCTCTTCTTCCTCCTCCCCCTCCTCCCCCCCTCCTCCTCCTTCTTCTCCTTCTTCTACTACTTCTTCTTCTTCTTCTCCAGGAGCAGCAGTGGCATGGGAGGCTAAGAGCTCATGTATCTAATCTGGAGGAACTGGGTTTGATTCCCCGCTCTGCCCTGAGCTGTGGAGGCTTATTTGGGGAATTCAGATTAGCCTGTACACTTCCACACACGCCAGCTGGGTGACCTTGGGCTAGTCACAGCTTCTCGGAGCTCTCTCAGCCCCACCCACCTCACAGGGTGTTTGTTGTGAGGGGGGAAGGGCAAGGAGATTGTAAGCCCCTTTGAGTCTCCTGACAGGAGAGAAAGGGGGGGATATAAATCCAAACTCCTCCTCCTCCTCCTCCTCCTCCTCCTCCTCCTCCTCCTCCTCCTCCTCCTCCTCCTCCTCCTTCTTCTTCTTCTTCTTCTTCTTCTTCTTCTTCTTCTTCTTCTTCTTCTTCTTCTTCTGTTTTTGCCTCCTAAGGCATATCCAGGTGGGGCCTAGAGATCTCCTGGAATTACTCCCAATCTCCAGTTGTCAGATATCAGTTCCTCTCCAGTAAAGGGGCTTCTTTGAAGGGTGGATTCCATAGCATTATACCCTACCGAGTTCCCTTCCCTCCCTCCCAAGATTTAAAGGGAACGTGTTTGTTTTTGTAAAAGTGAAAGTCTGTTTCCTCCCCCAGCTGGGCGGAATTTGCTCCAGGGATGCCGCAGTGCCTGGCCGTGGAGAGCATCGAAGAGATGGACACCAACATGAAGTTCTCCTTCACCAAGCTGAGCACCTTTCTCCTGCGCTCAAAGCTCACGTGAGTTCAGGAGACTTCTCTGGGGAAATCTGGCCACTCTTTGAGTCTCCTTACAGATGAGAAAAGGGGATATAAATCCAAACTCCTCCTCCTCCTCCTCCTCCTCTTCTTCTTCTTCTTTTCTTCTTCTTCTTCTTCTTCCAACATTCATGTGAAAACATCAACAGCACATCATTTGTGTTATATACATGACATTCCACATTTTGTAGCCAGAGTTAGCCGTGCAGAGATAAACGTGGTCCAGTTTGAGCTGTAGGAAAGTCTTATGAGGGCGCCGTTTTGACGCATATGGAAAATACCACAATCCCACGAGCCATTGAAGATTCTATGAAGCTGGACTAAGACCTGATCTAGCCTCTATGGGTCCTCACATTAGTTTAGACAGTTTTGTGTATGTGACGTAAATGATGATGTGTTGTTGATGTTTTCACGTGAATGTCGGAGGGGCATGATATGTAGCATGGTCCCGTTGCAGACGCTGTTCACATTGCTGAGCTAGTAAATTGTTGTGGTATTCAGTCCCTTGACTGCTAGCTACTCTGCAGATGCCCTTCCGTTGTGAACCAAAGTACCCACCATGCAGTCCGCTCACCAATTTTTGTTCTCTTTTCAGGAAAGTAGAGATGAAACTGAAGGGCCTCTTGGGCTGCCAGGAGTCTTGGCAAAAGCTGGAGGACATCCGCCGGGTTTTCTGGTTCAATAAAACACCTGTCTCAGGTGCGTATGTCTTTGCTGTGGCATCGAAAGAGCTGCTTTTGGAAGATTTGCCCCAGAAAGACTTGTCCCCCGGACCGTCATCTTCAGCCGTTCAGAACGGGACCGTAGGCAAAAATGCTGCAGAGACACATTTCTTTAATCTGTCCAACTGGACATGAAGATTGTGGCCTCCGGGGGTATGCCACTTAGGGGCAGAGGTGGGATCCTGCAGGTTCTCACCAGTTCCCGAGAGTTGGTTACTAATTATTTGTGTGTGCCGAGAGGGGGCTACTAATTGGGTCTGCTTTTCCGTTAGAAATCCCATTAGGTCCAAAAATCAAAAAGTCCTGTTGTTTCCTATGTGGCTGGTTAGCGAAGGTGGAAAACGGGATAATTCTCCCTGTTGGGCTGCTTTAAAAACATGTTTTAGAAATAGGGTCAAGTTCCTTGTTTAAGGAAAGTATCCTTCTTTTGATTTCTAGAAACAAAATTAAGTATTTGAAAGTATTAAGTATTTGACAGGCAGTCAATTAGAGGAGAAGTAGTTGTTTCTGTTGGCAGGAGACGATAGGACTTGCTATAATGAGTTTAAATTATGGACAGAAAGATACCAGCTGGAAATTAGGAACTTTTTTCTTACAGTAAGGGTTTTTTACAGTAACAGAGAAATTATTAATGCCCCGCCCCCGGAATGGCCGGCCACGCCCCCTTCGTGCCCCGCCCAGCCCCATTTGGGCTACGCCACTGCTTGAATCCCACCACCATGGGAACCTGTTACTAAAATTTTTGGCTCCCACCACTGCTTAGGGGGACATATGGGGTCAAATGTCCTCGGGCTGCAGCCATTTAGTCACGTGGGGGGGGGGGAGGCGGAAAAACGGCCCCCACACTCCTTCTTCTTCCCGCCAGGTCCATACCTGGTGGAACACTCTCCCTCCAGCTGTCTGGGCCCTGCGGGACCTTAACGAGTTCCACAGGGCCTGTAAGACTGAGCTCTTCCACCGGGCTTTTGGGGAGGCCGGCCGCTGATGTGCCCCCCCCCCCCTTTAACAGCGAGGGCCCTGCTGTCCCCCCCCCCTTCTAGGGGAATTTTAAGCTGTTTGACACCATCTGTTGCCTTTTGTAATGAAATGTTGTAATTTGAGCGCTGTATTTTAATAAGGACCAGTTCTGAATGTACGGAGTTTATTTATCTATTTAACTGTGTTGTATATCTGTGTTGTGAACCTCCCTGAGCCATGAATGAATGAATGAATGAATGAATGAATGAATGAATGAATGAATGAATGAATGAATGAATGAATGAATGAATGAATGAATGAATGAATGAATGAATGAATGAATGAATGAATACGCTGTCTTCAAGACCTGGTCCAAAAAAATTTGTTTGATCGTGGTGGGGGAGGGCAGCCGCCCATACTGGGGGGGGGGTGCGCCCCCCCCCAGAAAACTCAGATTTTGCCCCAGGCTACATTTTCCCTTGATACGCCTCTGGTGGCCTGCATAGTTTATTTTATGTATTTATTTCAAACATTTGCCAGCCGCCTTTCTACCTTGCAGAACTCAAGGAGGTTTACAATGTAAATAATACAACAATAATACAACAATTAAAGTGGGGCTTTAGTTCAGTCTCTGGAACCAGCAGAGAGGAGTAGCAGCAGAAGAGACTTGGCCAGGAAGAGCAGAGTGACCTGCTGGTGTTCATTTTGGAGGGCTTTTCTCAAAGCCACAGCTTTTAAAACAGTGTTATTTTAACAGGGGTTATCTCTTTTTCTCCTTGTAAGGCTGCTGAATCTGGAAGGTGGGGCTTAACAGGGGTTAACAGAGTTCATCTCTTGTTCCTCTTTGTCCTAAGAGGTGGGGCTTTTGTCCTGAGAGGTGGGGCTTTAGTTCAGTCTCTGGAACCAGCGGCGCGCGCCACCAGGCGCGCGCAATTTTAATTTAACTTTTTTTTTCTAAATTAATAAGGACATATTTGACAGATAGTACATGCAGATAGCTCCAGGGGGGCAGTGACTAAAAGCTTAATATCTAAATATCTAAACAAATCAGATATGAAGGCAGAAAGCCAGCAGGGGGATGGGGGCTTTCCAGTGTTTTGCTCTGAGTGTCACATGTATGATTATCTGCCACTAGGACAAGAAGTCGCGGGTGTGCTCCCTCGCTGTAATGAGCTCCTGGCACTCAAAGGAACGATGTGCAGGTTCTCTTGAAGCCAAGGTGGCAAACCTGGAGAAGCTGAAAGAGGGAGAGAGGGTGACAGACGAGGCTTTCAGGGGACCCTAACAGCCGGGTCCCATCTCCTACAAGGTGACATCTCTTCAGATGTCATGTGAGAATGAAGGCCTTGGGGATGGAGGGGTGCCAGTCTCTGAGGTGGGGGAAGATGCTCCCCTTAGATGGGATCCTCCTTCCTTAACTGGTGATCAGCTATCCTCTCAAAAGACTGAGTGATACCCCTCGGGGAGGTGGGGGGAGCTCCTTGTGGTGGGTGATCTCGATCATTAGGAAATGTAGAGAGTTGGGTTTGTGAGAGGCGTAATGACCGCATTGGTGACTTGCCTGCCTGGTGCAAAGGTTGCTGATGTCACGCCGGCTCACATAGGCTTTTAGGACAGTGCTAGGGTGGAGTCAGCCAGCAGTTGTGGTCCACATTGGCACCAACGCACGATTGGGAAATGTAGCCGGGAGGTTCTGGAAGCTAAATTTAGGCTGCTAGGAAACAGGTTGAAGTCCAGGACCTCCAAGGTGGCATTCTCAGAAATGCTACCCGCTCCACGCCAAGCAGGGCGAAGCTAGGCAAGCCGGAGATACAGGGTCTCCCCAAATGCGTGGATGAGAAGGTGGTGTAAGGACAGAGTGGTTTCAGATTTGTCAGGGAATTGGGGGAACCTTTTGGGACAAGGCAGGCCTGTACAAACGGGACGGACTTCATCTTAACCAAAGAGGAACCAGGCTGCTGGCGCCTCAACATTAAAAAAGGTGGCAGAACAGCTTTTAAACTGGGATCACTGGGGAAAGCCGACCCAGGAGCTGAGAGTGACTTCGGTTCGGAATACGAGTATCTATGGGGATGCAGACAGAGAGGGAGGTTTTTCTAAATCAACCACACATACAAGCGAGTGGAACATAGCAATGTGCATGTGACAAGGGGATAAGTAGTCTACAAAAGACTTGAGGGTAAAAGCACATTACAAATCCCAGGTTAAGGGGACAGAGACCCAGGGTAGATACAGGTGTCTCTATGCTAATAGTAGAAGCATTCGACCAAAAAATGGGGGAAGACTTAGGAGTGGCCAGAGCTCTTTGGAAGGAGGACTTTGATATAGTGGGCAATTACAGAGACATGGTGGAATAGAGGAGAACCAGTGGGATGCTGTTATACCAGGCTACAGGCTCTATAGGAAGGAATAGGACAGGGCGCATTGGGGGTGGAGTTGCCCTTTTACATCAAAGAGAGCATAGTATCACATAAAAATAGGACAATGCAAAGGGGAGTTGGTTCCCCTACAGAATCACTGTGGATATCAATACCAGGTGTGTGAAGGACAGTTTAATATTAGGAATATATTATCAGTCCCCCTGACCAAAGTGCACAAGAGGACTTCTGAGAGATTGGAAAAGAAATTAGAGAGGCCAACAAAAACAAAAAAATGTAGTGGTAATGGGTGATTTTAACTATCCCCATATAAACTGGAAAAATGTATGTTCAGGTCATAGGTAAGGAGAGAGCATTCCCTGGATATGCTAAATGACTGTGGCTTAGGAGCAGATGGTTCGTGGAACCAACCAGGGGAGAGGAGTGATCCTAGATCTAATTCTATGTGGGACCCAGGACCTGGTACTTCGGAAGTCAGTGTTGTTGAGCCGATAGAGGAACAGTGACCACAATGCTGTCAGATTCAGCATTATCTCAGCATGTGAACAAGTGGCAACTACTAATGTAGTTACATCTAAGCCTTCAGAAAGTGGAAATTTCTCAAAGATGAGGGGGATAGTGCGCAGGAAGCTGAAAGGGAAAAATCAAAGAGAGTCAAAAACTGTCCAGGATGCTTGGAGGTTATTTAAAAAACACAGTAATCAAAAGCTCACAGCTGGAAATGTGTCTCCACAGGTTAGAAAAAGGCAGCACCCAGTCCAAAAGAAAGCCACCATGGTTAACAAGAGAGGTTGAGGGAAATTATCAGAAAAAAAAGAAAAATGTCTTTTAGAAAATGGAAGTCCAGTTTGGCTGATGAGAAGAATATGAGAGGGAACACGAAAATGGTGGCAAAGAGAGAAGCAAGTTAGCTGTAAGGGAGGCAAAAAAGGATTATGAGGAACGCATGGCTATGAACTATCAAGACCAGCTAACAAACAGTTCTCTCAAGCTACATCAAAAAAGCAGGGAAGCCAGCAGCAAGGGCGGTAGGCCCATTAGATGACAAAAGGGAACAAAGGGTGTGCTAAAAAAGCAAGATGGCAGAGGAGATTGCAGGAGAAGCTGAATGAATTCTTTGCATCTGTCTTCACCCAAGAGGAGGTGGGAGGAACATTCCTGCACCTGAACCAAGCTTCTTAGGAGGCTGAATCCGAGGAACTAGCGAAGATAGTGGTAGACAAGGAAGAAGTTCTGGCAGCCATTGATAAACTAAATGTTACCAAATCCCCTGGCCCAGATTGCATTCACCTAAGAGTTCTTAAAGAGCTCAAGCTTGTGAAATTGCTGATCTTCCTACACTTTAATATGCAACTTATCCCTGAAATCAAGGCTCCCATCCCTGAAGACTGGAAGATGGCCAATGTCATGCACCAATCTTTAAAGAAAGGGATCTAGGGGGGACCCGGGAAATTACAGGCCAGTCAGTTTGACATCTTGTTTCCTGGTAAATTAGTTGAAGATCTTATCATTAAAAGATAAAATTATAAGACATGTAGAAAAGCAAGACCTGGCTGAGGAAAGAGTCAGCATGGCTTTTTGCAGAGGCAAACTCTTAGTCTTACAAAACTTTACTAGAGTTCTTTGAGGGTGTAAACAGTGCATGTGGACAGGGGTGAACCGGTGGACATTGTAAATCACTGCCCCGGATTTCCAAAAGGCTTTTGACAAAAGTTCCTCACCAGAGACTGTTGAAGAAAAACTCAGCAATGAAGGAATAAGAGGGGAAGTCCCTCCTATGGATTAAAAAAACTGGTTGAGAAACAGGAAACAAAGAGTGGGTGTAAATGGGAAGTTCTCACAATGGAGAGATGTCGGGAGTGGTGTCCCCCAAGGGATCCGTTTTGGGACCAGTGCTCTTTAACCTATTCACTTAAATGACCTGGAAGTAGGGAATTGGGTAGCGTGCAGGCCAAGTTTGCAGATATGATACCAAATTATGTAGGGTGGGTGAGAACCACAAAGGATCATGTAAGAGCTCCAAGCGGACCCCTTGATAAATTAGGTGAGTGGGCTCAGGAGAAATGGCAAATGCAGTTCAATGTAGCAAAATGTAAAGTGAAATTGCACATAGGGGCAAAAAATCCAAACTTCAAGACATACAATCGCTTACAGGGGTCAGTGCTATCAGGGTCACAGACCAGGAGGAAAGGGATTTAGGCGCCTTAGTTGATAGATTCCATGGGAATGTCAACTCAATTGCATGGCAGCTGTGAAAAAGGCAAAACTCTATGCTGGGGATCATTAGAAAAGGAATTGAGAATAAAACTGCAAAGATTGTCATGCCCTTACTTATAAAGCAGTGGTAGCGAGCCCAGCACTTGGAGTACTGTGTCCAGTTCTTGGTCACGCCACATCTCAAAAGGGATATTGCCAGGAGATAGAAAAAGAGATGCAGAGAAGGGCAACAAGGTTGATTGAGGGACTGGAGCACCTTCCCTATGAGGAGAGGCTGCAGCATTTGGGACCTCCTTTAGTTTGGAGAGGAGGCGGCTGAGGGGGGGGATAAGGCGATTGAAGTCTACAAAATTATGCATGGGGTAGAAAATGTTGACAGAGAGACATTTTATATCTCTTTCTCACAATACTCAGAACCAGGGACATTCATTGAAAAAATGCTGGGGGGAAGAAATTAGGACTCAATAAAAGGAAACACTTCTTCACGCAACGTGTGATTTGGTGGTTTTGGAATATGCTGCCAAGCAGGAGGTGGTGATGGCCACTAACTCCCTGAATAGCTTTAAAAGGGGCTTGGACAGATTTATGGAGGAGAAGTTGATTTATGGCTACCAATCTTGATCCTCTTTGATCTGAGATTGCAAATGCCTTAACAGACCAGGTGATCGGGAGCAACAGCCGCAGAAGGCCATTGCGTTCACATCCTACATGTGAGCTCCCAAAGGCACCTGGTGGGCCACTGCGAGTAGCAGAGAGCTGGACTAGATGGACTTTGGTCTGATCCAGCTGGCTTGTTCTTATGTTCTTAATGATAAACACGCATGTTAAAAGACCATAATGTAAAACCTCCAGTTAGGACTGCCTGCAAATTAAAAAAAACAAACCCGAAATTAGTCTAATGCAACCCTAAATACAACTGAAGATCAAAAGTGAGGGGGCTTGGCGCACCTCTCTGGGAAGCCCGTTCCGTAATCTAAAAAGGCCCTCTCTCGGATACCCACCAGACAAGATTCTTTCATTGGTGGGGCAGTAAGGAGGGACTTTCCCTCTTGGCTTAAGGGGTCTTTTAAAAGTTGTGGCATTTCTGACTCCAGAATACGTTGCTGATCACTGGATGGACGATGCATTCTTTGGCTACCAGTACCTGAACGGGGTGAACCCGGTGGTGATCCGGAAATGCACTGAGATCCCAGCCAACTTTCCTGTCACTCAAGAGATGGTAGCCAGGTCCCTGGCGGCAGGTACATCCCTTCAGCAGGAGGCACAGGTGAGCTTTATTCTGCATCTCTCCAATGCAGGACAGAATTGCAGCAGAACAGAGGGGAGGGGTCACTGCCTGTCTGTAATATTGTGTACAGTTCTGGGCACCGCAATTCGAGGAGGATATCAACAGGCTGGAACGGGTCCAGAGGAGGGCAACCAAAATGTTAAAAGATCTGGAATCCATGCCTTACGAGGAGAGACTTAGGGAGCTGGAGATGTTTAGTTAGGTGAAGAGAAGGTGAAGAGGTGACATGATAGCCCTGTTTAGATAGTTGAAGGGATGTTATGTTGGTGAGGGAGCAAGCTTGTTTTTTTGCGGCTCCAGAGACTAGGACCAGGAGTCATGGGTTCAAGGGGAAGGAAAAGAGATTCCACCTAAACATCAGGAAAAACCTCCTGACATTAAGGGCTGTTTGACAGTGGAATGCCCTACCTTGGGGGGTGGTGGAGTCTCCTTCTTTGGAGGTTTTTTAAACAGAGGCTGGACTGCCATCTGTCAGGAGTGCTTTAATTGTGTGTTCCTGCATGGCAGGGGGTTGGACTGGATGGCCCTTGGGGGGTCTCTTCCAGCTCTATGATTCTATGTGTAGCCAGAGGAGGTTTTCCTGTCCAAGGGAGAGCTTGCATCTCAGTATAGTATCTTATCTCAGTGCCTTTTCACCACCTGGTGTCCCAGCACCGTGACCACCAATTCCACTGAACGTTGGTTGCTGCCAGTCTCAGTAGACGTGGGTCTGATTCACGTGTCCACTGAACGTTCTCTTTGGCTCCTCCAGAAGGGGAATCTCTTCCTCGTGGATTACAAGATCCTCCGGGGCATCCCTACCAACACCATCCAAGGCCAGCCGCAGTATATGGCCGTTCCGCTCTGCCTGTTGTACCAGACGCCTTCCGGGGACCTCATGCCCGTCGCAATCCAGGTAACCAGGAGCCACACTTCACATACACGCTACAGGGGTCAGTGCTGTCAGTCACAGACCAGGAAAGGGATTTGGGCGTCTTAGTTGATAGTTCCATGGGAATGTCAACTCAATGCATGGCAGCTGTGAAAAAGGCAAACTCTATGCTGGGGATCATTAGGAAAGGAGTTGATAATAAAACTGCAAGGGTTGTCATGCCCTTTATATAAAAGTCACGTGGTGCGCTGCGACTTGCAGGGACTGTGTCCAGTTCTGGTCGCCACATCTCAAAAAGGATATTGAAGAGATAGAAAAAGTGCAGAGAAGGGCAACAAGGATGATTGAGGGACTGGAGCACCTTCCTTATGAGGAGAGGCTGCAGCGTTTGGAACTCTTTAGTTTGGAGAGGAGACGTTTGAGGGGGGATATGATTGAAGTCTATAAAATTATGCACGGGGTAGAAAATGTGGACAGAGAGAAATTTTTCTCTCTTTCTCACAATACTAGAACCAGGGGGCATCCATTGAAAATGCTGGGGGGAAGAATTAGGAATAATAAAAGGAAACACTTCTTCACGCAACATGTGATTGGTGTTTGGAATATGCTGCCACAGGAGGTGATGGCCACTAACCTGGATAGCTTTAAAAAGGGCTTGGACAGATTTATGGAGGAGAAGTCGATCTATGGCTACCAATCTCGATCCTCTTTGATCTGAGATTGCAAATGCCTTAGCAGACCAGGTGATCGGGTGCAACAGCCGCAGAAGGCCATTGCGTTCACATCCTGCCTGTGAGCTCCCAAAGGCACCTGGTGGGCCACTGCGAGTAGCAGAGAGCTGGACTAGATGGACTCTGGTCTGATCCAGCTGGCTTGTTCTTATGTTCTTATGTTCTAATGTTCATACAAGAAGAAGCGTTCCAATTCAGCTAATTAATTAGAGCCAGCGTCTTGTAGTGGTTAAGAGCAGGGGACTCTAATCCAAGAACTTGGTTTGGTTCCTCACTCCTCCACAGCGCTGCTGTAGGGTAGATTTTTAAAAAACAGAGGGCGGGAAGAGATTCTGCTCCTGTAACTCTACTGCTGCTATAGTTTTAGGGTTTTGTATTATTTTTAACTGGGATTATTCGATTTGTTTTACGATGTATTCGATTATCAAATCGAATAGATAGGGAAAGGAAGGAAGGAAGGAAGGAAGGAAGGAAGGAAGGAAGGAAGGAAGGAAGGAAGGAAGGAAGGAAGGAAGGAAGGAAGGAAGGAAGGAAGGAAGGAAGGACGGACGGACGGACGGACGGACGGACGGACGGACGGACGGACGGACAGATAGATAGATAATCAACTGGAAACTTTAACCCATTCCCTCTTCTACTGCACTATATATGAGGGAATTAGAAGAAGAAGAAGAAGAAGAAGAAGAAGAAGAAGAAGAAGAAGAAGAAGAAGAAGAAGAAGAAGAAGAAGAAGAAGAAGAAGAAGAAGAAGAAGAAGAAGAAGAAGAAGAAGAAGAAGAAGAAGAAGAAGAAGAAGAAGAAGAAGAAGAAGAAGAAGAAGAAGAAGAAGAAGAAGAAGAAGAAGAAGAAGAAGAAGAAGAAGAAGAAGAAGAAGAAGAAGAAGAAGAAGAAGAAGAAGAAGAAGAAGAAGAAGAAGAAGAAGAAGAAGAAGAAGAAGAAGAAGAAGAAGAAGAAGAAGAAGAAGAAGAAGAAGAAGGGGGAGGAGGGGGAGTTTGGATTTATATCCCCCCTTTCTCTCCAGCAGGAGACTCAAAGGGGTTGACAATCTCCTTGCCCTTTCCCTCTCACAACAAACACCCTGTGAGGTAGGTGGGGCTGAGAGAGCTCGAAGAAGCTGTGACTAGCCCAAGGTCACCCAGCTGGCATGTGTGGGAGTGCACAGGCTAATCTGAATTCCCCAGATAAGCCTCCACAGCTCTAGCGGCAGAGCGGGGAATCAAACCCGGTTCCTCCAGATTAGATACACGAGCTCTTAACCTCCTACGCCACTGAGGGAATTAGGGGAAAATATGCAAATTCTCTTCTTCCCTTGAACTGCGACAGGATTTCAGATACTCAGAAGATCTTATACTTGCTGAATAACCCTGATCTTATAGTTTATGAATTGGCGGCCAAGTTTTTATTAGAAATTATACACCCTAAAGCACAGGTGTCAAACTCGCGGCCCTCCAGATGTTGTGGACTACAGTTCCCATCATCCCCTGCCGGCATGTTGCTGGCAGGGGGTGATGGGAACTGTAGTCCATAACATCTGGAGGGGCACGAGTTTGACTCCTATGCCCGAAAAGATAGCTCTGTGTTTTTTTTTAAACTTTGTTGTGTCACGCTGTTATTAAGAGATTCTTTGTTATCATTCTCTTTGGGGATTGTTTTAAATCTGATTTTTTTCCTCTGTATTTTACCTGTATCGTCTTATATGCCAATAAAGGCTGGGTGCTGCATGAGTGGGTGGACTGTTGAAATCGATTTGTTCCTCCACATGAAGCCTGCTGGGTGACCTTGGGCCGTTCACAGTTCTCTCCGAACTCTCTCAGCCCCACACGACTCATGGGGTGCCTGTTGTGGGGAGGGAAAGGGGAAAGGAGTTTGTAGGCTGCCTTGAGTCTCCTTAGAGGAGAGAAAGGGGGGTATAAATCCAAAATCCTTTTCTTCTCCCACTCCATGGGGAGGGGGCGGTTATTCCCTTGGTTACAGGCCTTTCTCCAACCTCAGGGGGAGCTTAGAGATCTCCTGGGATTACAAATGATCTCCAGACTTCAGAGATCTGTTCCCCCTGGGGGGGAAAATGGCTCTTGTGGGGAAAGAACTCTATGGAATTATACCCCAAACCCTACTCTCTCCCAATCAACAGGAATATCCAAAGGACAGCTTCGCAACTTTACCTCCCTCGTTCCTCTCCACAGCTCAGCCAAACCCCAGGTCCCAACAGCCCCATTTTCCTTCCCAGTGACCCGGATCTGGACTGGACCTTGGCCAAGATGTGGGTGCGAAATGCCGACTTCCACGTCCACCAGAATATCTCTCACCTCCTGCGGACTCACCTGATAGCCGAGGTCTTTGCTCTGTCCATGCTGAGGCAGCTGCCAATGTGCCACCCGCTCTTCAAGGTAAGATAACAGGGAAGCTGAAAGAGAGAGCCAGCGTGGGTGTCGTGGTTAAGAGCAGGTGCACTCTAATCTGGAGAACCGGGTTTGATTCCCCCGCTCTGCCGCTTGAGCTGTGGAGGCTTGTCTGGGGAACTAGATTAGCCTGTGCACTCCAACACACATCTGCTGGGCTAGTCACAGTTCTTCTGAGCTCTTTTAGCCAGAGGTGGGATCCAGCAGATTCTCACAGGTTCCCGAGAGTAGGTTACTAATTATCTGTGTGTGCCGAGAGGGGTTTACTAATTGGTGATTTTGCCACGTGATTTTTGCCTTAGTTACGCCCCTCCTCTCAGCAGTAGCGTGCATAACTTGAAGCAGTCTAGCAGGAGGTGCACCGGCGTGCGTGGCAGCCTGCGCCTGCGTGCATTCGTTTCCCACCCAAGGACCAGTGCAGCAGCTGCGTCCTTGCCACAGCCCCGCCCAGGAATGCCCCCCCCCTGGAATGCCTGGCCCCCCCCCCCTCGTGCCCCCCCCTCGCCTAGCCCCATTTCACATACGCCACAGTTTGAATCCCACCACCATGGGAACCTGTTACTAAAATGTTTGGATCCCACCACTGCTCTCAGCCCCACCCACCTCACAGGGTGGTTGTTTTGGGGGGGAGGAAAAGGAGATTGTCAGCCCCTTTGAGTCTCCTTGCAGGAGAGAAAGAGGGGATATAAATCCAAACTCTTCTTCTCCTTCAATAGAACCAGAAAGGGAACTCACTTTTTTAAATGGTGGTGTATACCTGGATTGAGCTTGCTTTTGCAAATCAGTTGGTAAAAGTTGGCCACCTCAGCCGGGGCCTGTTGATGATGCCCCAGAGTTGGAGATTTTGCGTCCTGACTGGGACTGCCCACAGGTGACGTGTTTGTGGAGCTCCCAGCCGGTGACGGGATGCGGCTGCCCAGGCTGGTGGGGGCTGAGTTCAGGAGGCCGGAAAACGATCACCCGCCTAGCCGATGAGGCTGCTCGACCCATGGGTCCCTTGCCCGACCCAAAGGTCTGATGACTTCCCCTTCTCCCCTGCAGCTCCTCCTCCCCCACTTACGATACACCCTCCAGATCAACGCGTTCGCCAGGGTCCGGCTGATCGCAAAAGGAGGCATGATGGATCAGGTAAGAGAGACACCTTTCCCTCTTTCGGCTTGTCTCCTGGGAAAGGAGATTGTCAGCCCCTTTGAGTCTCCTTACAGGAGAGAAAGGGGGGTTATAGATCCAAACTCCTCCTCCTCCTCCTCCTCCTCCTCTTCTTCTTCTTCTTCTTCTTCTTCTCCCCTCCTCCTCCTTCTTCTCCTCTTCTCCTCTCCTCCTCCTCCTTCTCCTTCTCCTTCTTCTCCTCCTCCTTCTCCTTCTTCTTCTTCTCCTCCTCCTTCTTCTCCTCCTTCTCCTCCTTCTCCTTCTTCTCCTTCTCCTTCTCCTTCTTCTTCTCCTTCTTCTTCTCCTTCTCCATCTTCTCCTTCTCCTCCTCCTCCTCCTTCTCCTTCTCCTTCTCCTTCTCCTTCTCCTTCTCCTCCTTCTCCTTCTTCTCCTCCTCCTCCTCCCCCTCCCCCTCCCCCTTCTTCTTCTTCTTCTTCTTCTTCTTCTTCTTCTCCTCCTCCTCCTCCTCCTCCTCCTCGTGTAAATCATCTCTCAATTTCAGGCATGCATGAGCAAGAGGCCCCCTCGGACATCTTTGCTGGTTCAACCGCAGATTCCTCCTTTCTTGTGCATTCTTCTGATGGTCTGCGGTGTTCCTCACAAGGCAGGGTCTTGAGAGCAGGGATCGTTCCCCCAACATGCTCACAATCATAACAACACAGACGGCTTCTAAGCTGCCCGTTCCCCCTTCTCCCAGGCCACCTCTGCAGGCTACAAAGGAATCGTGCCCATCGTAGGGAAAGGCACCCAGGAGATGACCTATGCCTCCCTCTGCCTCCCGGATGACATCGAGGCCCGGGGGGTCACCTCCGTCTCTAATTACTACTACCGGGACGATGGTCTGAAGATCTGGGCTGCCATCGAGAGGTCAGAACAACTCTGGGAGGGAGGTGGGAAGGGGTGGGCATCAGGTTGTAGAAGGTGGGAGCCAACATGAAGGGGCGGAGCCAACATGAACAAGGGGCGGAGCCAACACGAAGAAGGGGCGGAGCCAACATGAAGAAGGTGGTTGAATGTTCCCATCAGGGGGTCATGATGCTCCCAAGCAGGTGTCCATGGCACCCGTGGCCCCTTCCGTGGGTGGGGCTACTGATTGAGAATTGGAGATTTGATTGGCTGAGCAGATTTAAATGTGGTTGCTAGTCAGAACAGGGCCATGGCATCAGGAAGAAGAAGAATTATTGAGAGCAGCAGTGGTGTGTAGTGGTTAACAGCAGGGGCACTCTAATCTGGAGAACCGGGTTTGATTCCCTGCTCTGCCACTTGAGCTGTGGAGGCTTATCCGGTGAACCAGATTAGCTTGTGCACTCCAGCACACGCCAGCTGGGTGACCTTGGGCTAGTCACAGTTCTTTGAAGCTCTTTCAGCCCCACCCACCTCACCGGGTGTTTGTTGGGGGGGGGGAAGGGAAAGGAGATTGTAAGCCCCTTTGAGTCTCCTTGCAGGAGAGAAAGGGAGGATATAAATCCAAACTCTTTCTATTTCCACCCTCTGCTGTTTTCCCTGTTCAAATTATATACTATTTCCTGGCACGTAAGCAGTAATCAGATACCTGTCTGGGATTCCGCCCCATATAGTGAATACAAGTTTCAGTGGATAGGAGAAGAAAATTATACGTGGGGAAGTCTTCTCTGTCATCTCCAGCACTGCCGCCTTGATATAATTCTTCCCCACCCCACACTCGGTCATAGTTTCAAGAAGGTAGCTATGTTGGTGTGCAGTGGAAGAGCTAGTTTTGAGTCCAGGAGAACTTTAGAGACCGAGATTTTTAGGGTATGAGCTTTTGAAAGCCAAACCGCCCTTCGTCAACGATCTCCCCATAAGGCGGCCTCATATATTATTGATTGATTGATTGATTTAATTTTTATTAATCGATCGATCGATCGATTAATACAAATTAAATAAATAATTAAAAATTAATTAATTAATTGGATAAATTGTTTGTTTGTTTGTTTGTTTATTAGATTTAAAACCGCCCATCCCCGAAGGGCTCTGGGCGGTGTACAGCAGGCCGGCAACAACAATAACATAATAACATTAAACACAGCAGGCCAAAAACAACATTTTGCACAATAATAACTAAGTTAATTTAAAACAATTTACAAATCTATAAAACAATTTACAAATCTATAAAACCATAAAAACACACATATGTCCTGCACGGTGCTCCTTATCTTATGAGATCCAGCGCATGATGTCTTGTCCGCTGCAGCTTTGTCTCAAAGGTCGTCCAGTTCTATTACAAGCACGGTGACCACGTCCAAAGTGACCTAGAGCTGCAGGCCTGGGTCCAGGAGATCTATAAAGAAGGCTTCAAGAGCAGGAAGTCCTCGGGTGCCCCCTCCTCGCTGAAGACCCCGGAGGAGCTCGTTAAGTTCCTGACGATGGTGATTTTCACCTGCTCGGCACAACACGCTGCTGTCAACAGTGGTCAGGTAGGAGCAGAAGAAGACAACCCCCTCCTCCCCGCACCTGCTCACGATTGAGATAGAAGGCGTTCCTAAGGGATGGTGACCCTCACGCTTGCTTTGGTGCAGTATGACTTCGGCGCTTGGATCCCCAACATCCCGCCTTCCATGAGGAGACCCCCACCGACGGTCAAGGGCACCGTGACCTGGGAGCACATCCTGGAGACCATTCCCCCAATCGACGTCACTTGCATCGCCTTGAGTTCGCTGTGGCTGCTCAGCACTGAGGCGGGAGACCGGGTGAGTGTTTGGGGAACGCTTGCGGAGCGAGGTGGGCTTCGGTTTGGCGGCAAAAATACGAATTCAGAAGGGGCCGGAATTGCATTTGCTATTAAAATAATGGGGCTTAACTTTCAAATGTGGCCCGTGCAACATTTGAGAGATCTTCATTTTGTCTTGTATAAAGGAATTTCACTGAGGGTTTTTTGGAAGCTGGTGGGAGTGTAGGACTTAGACCAGTGGTGGTGAACCTTTGGCACTCCAGATGTAATGGACTACAATTCCCATCAGCCCCTGCCAGCATGGCCAATTGGCCATACTGGCAGGGGATGATGGGAATTGTAGTCCATTACATCTGGAGTGCCAAAGGTTTGCCACCACGGACTTAGACCATGGGTCTGCAACCTGTGGCTCTCCAGATGTTCATGGACTACAATTAGCCATGCTGGCAGGGGCTGATGGGAATTGTAGTCCATGAACATCTGGAGAGCCACAGGTTGCACACCCCTGACTTAGACCAAGACCCTCTTATCTTATCTGACACTACAGTGGGTGGGAGGGGGGAATAGTGGGAAACCAGAGGGATGTCAGTGGCATCCTGAAACGCTGACATCACTTCCTGTGCACCTGGAGCGGATGTCGTGTTGCCTAGAGAAGCCAAGGACGCTCTGGTAACTGATTAAACCATAGAGTTTTGCCCAAATGCCAGAGCGTCCCCAGCAGCAGCTGATTATGGGCTGATGACCCTTCTCGGTGCATAGGAAGTGACGCCAGCGCTTCATCGGTGACATTACACTGCTGGTAACCCTAACCCCGAATCCTTTCAGAGACCTCTGGGATACTATCCAGACCAGCATTTCTGTGAGGAAGAGCCCAAATGGTTCATCAAGGAGTTTCAGGACCGCCTGGCTGAGATTTCCGAGGAGATCAACGAAAGGAACAAATCTCTGCCCCTCCCATACAACTACTTGAACCCTCCTGAGGTCGAGAACAGCATCTCCATCTAGATTGGGTGTGAAATCTTGACTGTGGAAACTTAAACTTGCTGACAGAACAGCCCCCCTGCAACAGCCCAGCCAATCGCTATCAGTAACGTAACCAAGCGTAACTGAGTTTGGCCAATAAACTCAATAAAATCAGTAACGTAACCAACGTAACTGAGTTTGGCCAATAAACTCACAAGACTTAAAAAGCGAGGCAGAGCATCTGAGAAAATCAGAAAGATGTTTCAAATCAAACGATTACAGGCAACAACAGGTACGTGGGAAATAACAACATCAACTCACTACGTTCTCACTGAAGTCCTACACAGCATGGTAGTTTTTGAGGCCGCAGCGACTTAGAGCACCAACATTTTCAAGTTTTTCTGTCCTCGGTAGAATGTGGGCATTAGGAAACCAAATAGCAAGAAAGGAGAACAGCTACGAAGGGCGGGCTTAGGAAATAAAGTAATATCGCAACCCTAGATTTAGAAATCTCTAAAGCTGCTCTAAAGATTCAGAAAGGGCAGCAACTTTTCCAGCAGAGGTGTCAGTGGGTGCTACGGAGCCCATGGGCAACTTGTTGGATACTCCTGGAGTCAACAATAATGGCTTTGATGGACCAAAGGTCTCCTTTTGAGTAGGTGCATGCAATTTTCCTGCAAAGTTCATTCACTGAGAAACAAACATAGCACGTCCGTTGCATTACTCCGAGTGGCCTCTAGGTGGTGCCATTGCTTTCCTCCTGGGTTTTTCCAAGGGATTCTCTTTGAAGTTTGCAGGACCTACATTTTAATACTGAGAGTCCTAATTCCCATCTAAATTTAATACAAGTAATTTTCTTTTAATCTTCCTCAAGTCCCTTTCATTATAGTCCTTTGGCCAAATTTAATTTTTCTCCAAATCTCCAAATCTCATCTTAGGCAGGGCTTCTCCACGCAGCAAACCTACCTTCTCATCAGAGCAGATTTTCAGTTGCGCAATATATTCGCTACATTATTACCCAGGTGTGGTTTTCATAAACTCCAGCTCTGCTGCGTTTTTGATGGGCGAAAGCACGGATCTTCCCGATCCGGGCAAACAGCAACCTTTTTTCTCCAGTTTGCTGGGAATCCAAACCTGAACGAGTACACCATGCCCGCCTCGAGTTTTTTTACTCTTTCTTTAGTGGGTTTTCACAGAGACAAGCTGTTTATTTTTCAGAATTGTTCAGGAAGAAATGTTTATGAAAGAAATGGAGTTGTAGTATAACAAAATGGTTTTGGGAGGTGGTTAGAAAAGGAATGGGATTGTGAATTGTGCGTAGTAGGTATTGTTTGCCTGTTTGTATCATTCTGTATTTGATGAATTGTTTTCTACTTACATAATACCATTTTTTTAGTATGGCTTAATGTGTCAGGTCTAATGTTTTCCAACTTTTGTAATCCTAGGCCTATGTTGCCTATTAAATATCTCTACCTACTGATTGCATTGACTCACACTCTATGGCTCATTCCGCACACGCAGAATAATGCACTTTCAAGCTGCTTTCAGGGCTCTTTGAAGCTGTGCGGAATGGCAAAAACAGTTGTGAAAGCAGCTTGAAAGTGCATTATTCTGCGTGTGCGGAATGAGCCTATGTAATGGAAGAGAAGTCGATCTATGGCTACCAATCTTGATCCTCCTTGATCTCAGATTGCAAATGCCTTAGCAGACCAGGTGCTCGGGAGCAGCAGCAGCAGAAGGCCCTTGCTTTCACCTCCTGCACATGAGCTCCCAAAGGCATCTGGTGGGCCACTGCGAGTAGCAGAGTGCTGGACTAGATGGACTCTGGTCTGATCCAGCAGGCTCGTTCTTATGTTCTTATGTTCGTAATCTGTCTTGAGTCTCAGGCTCATTCCGCACATGCAGAATAATGCACTTTCAAACTGCTTTCAGTGCTCTTTGAAGCTGTGCGGAATAGCAAAATCCGCTTGCAAGCAGTTGTGAAAGTGGTTTGAAAACGCATTATTTTGCGTGTGCGGAAGGGGCCTCAGTGAGAAGACAGAATATAAAATGAATGCATGCATGTATGATGTTGCCCCTTTAATGCTTCCGAGTGCATTGTTTGGGCTATGACTGGCTGTCGAGCTGGGGAGGGGCGGGGGCTATGGAATTTGGCCATCCCACCAACACAGCACGTCTCATTTCAATTAGGTTTCTCCCTGCATGAATTGAATGTACAGATCTGTATTTCTGTGCCTTTTGTTTCCTGACCCGGGAAATTTTCCCTATTAAATTCGTGCAATGACTGAATGGACTTTTTGGCCATCGGCTGTTCAGAAATGGTGTCTAAAGGGCATGCAAGAAATGAAACGCGTCCAGAACGGCAGCAGGAAAAATAGGTGAAACGAAAAAGCTTCCCCTGACATTGCACATAAACAGGGAGGAATGTGGACTGGCAACCTCCGTCAACTTGGCTGGAACAGTTTGCAGAAACTTCCCATCGTTTGATGGAGCAGCAGTGGCGTAGTGGCTAAGAGCAGTGGCTAAGAGCAGGTGCATTCTGATCTGGAGGAACCGGGTTTGATTCCCAGCTCTGCCGCTTGAGTTGTGGAGGCTTATCTGGGGAATTCAAATTAGCCTGGGCACTCCCACACACGCCAGCTGGGTGACCTTGGGCTAGTCACAGTTCTTCGGAGCTCTCTCAGCCCCACCCACCTCACAGGGTACTTGTTGTGAGGGGGGAAGGGCAAGGAGTTTGTAAGCCCCTTTGAGTTTCCTACAGGAGAGAAAGGGGGGATATAAATCCAAACTCCTCCTCCTCCTCCTCCTCTTCTTCTTCTTCTTCTTCTTCTTCTTCTTCTTCTTGTTCTTCTTCTTCTTCTTCTTCTTCAAACAGGTGTATTTACAGTTAACAAAATGAACTATTAGAACAGCTAACAGCTAGCAGAGGCTCTCAATCTGAACTCTACCAGGTCTCAGTTCTGACTGCTTTTCCCGGGTTTCATCCCACTAACTCAAACTCTTAAAGGCAGACATCACCACAGAGAAGCGGGGGTGCGACCACCACAGGGTATGGAGAAATAAATCCAAATGGATTCTATCTGTGCCCCTATGGTTGTCTTCTCTGACGTGGGGAATCATCTGGGGATTTGGAGGGGGTACCTGGGAAAGTGGAGTTTAGAGAGGGCCATGAACAAAGAGAGATTGTGTGATGTCACTCTAGGACTTCTGTTTGTCCAGAACTTTATGGTCCACTCACTGAAGTTGTCATTTCGTCCAGGGAAACTGATTTCTATAAGTCTGAAGACCAGGTGTAGTTCCAGGAGAGCTTTGGGTACCACCTGGAGGTTGGCAAACCTATGTGCCCACCCCTGTTCACACCACCGCAACACAAGGCAAACATCCTGTGAAAAACAATGGCAAATTTGTCAAATTTGCTCCGGGATTTATTTATTTTATTTATTTATTATTCGATTTATAGGCCGCCCCATCCCCGAAGGGCTCGGGGCGGCTCACAACATGGCTGTTATTCAAACAGCAATCACATAAAACCGACCAGGGTCACAGATGTGCCCCCCCCCGACCAGGGTCATAGATACTCGACCAGGGTCACAGATGTGCCCCCCCCCCCCGACGTCTCTCCTCCTGCATGGAGGCAGCTGTGAGGCCTTGACTCTCCACCAGGAGGCGACAAGTACGAAGACTGTCCAAGTGGTCAGCGTGGAGACAGTAAGGGAAAAATTGGGTGAGGCAGGAGGGCGGGCGAGGCAGAAAAGAAGACTGTGTTCCAAGCTGCGTTGTTATTTCCGGAAGCCTCCTGATGAGAGCCATAATGTCAGGAATGGCACCTGCCCCCTCCTGCCCACAGACAGAGAGGCGCCAAGGTGCACATCTGGGCTAAAAAAATCAGCTCTGTTGACGTTGGGGTGCGAACGCTGACCTCTTATGTATCCACACCTGTCATAGGTTAATGGCCCTTTGTTCTGTTTCTATGTGCTTAGCAATGTGGGGAACTCGGCTGGCCCTGCAGGGTACTCTGGATGGGAGCAGGGAAGAAGAAGAAGAAGGAGGAGGAGGAGGAGGAGGAGGAGGAGGAGGAGGAGGAGGAGTTTGGATTTATATCCCCCCTTTCTCTCCTTTAGAGACTCAAAGGGGCTTACAATCTCCTTGCCCTTCCCCCCTCACAACAAACACCCTGTGAGGTGGGTGGGGCTGAGAGAGCTCCGAGAAGCTGTGACTAACCCAAGGTCACCCAGCTGGCGTGTGTGGGAGTGTACAGGCTAATCTGAATTCCCCGGATAAGCCTCCACAGCTCAGGCGGCAGAGCTGGGAATCAAACCCGGTTCCTCCAGATCAGAGTGCACCTGCTCTTAGCCACTGCTCTTAGCCACTACGCCTCTGCTGGAGGCCGTGGGGGCCGCGGGCACAGACAGTAGACTATCGCCGTTCTGGCCTTGAAATGCTTGTCTTCGAATACAAAAGTCTTTCACACCTCGTTTCCTCTCATTCTGTGGGAAGGGGGGAGGGGGGAATCTAGGACAGCCAAAGGGGAGTAAATATGACCAAAAAAGCCAGGATCGACCGAAGACTATACAAGTCAGGAACACCAGGGTGGCGTCGTGGTTAAGAGCAGGTGCACTCTAATCTGGAGAACTGGGTTTGATTCCCCCACTCCTCCACCTGAGTGGCAGAGGCTTATCTGGTGAACCAGATGTGTTTCTGCACTCTTGCTGGGTGACTTGGGCTAGTCACAGTTCTCTCTGGACTCTCTCAGCCCCACCTGCCTCACCAGGTGTCTGTTGTGGGGAGAGGAAGGGAAAGGAGCTTGTCAGCCACCTTGAGTCTCCTTACAGGAGGGAAAGGTGGGGTATAAATCCAAGCTCTTCTTTTTTCTGAAGTTGAGTCCTTGCTGCCAACCCAACAAAGACTTCTGATCCCGTATCCAGAGTCCGCTGATTGATAGTTGAGCCAAGACCTGACACAGGTGTATGGAGGCCCCCAAAGCCCCCAAACACTCAGCGAGTTTCTTACAAAGCAGCTTACAAGGAGAGGAGTCCTTTGAGTAGAGGAAGCTGCAGGCCAGAAGCTGTTGCAAACGCTGAACTTGCATAACTGAGGCCGAGCCAAGCAGAGCCCCTCCCACGCTCAGCTGCCGAGCGCACCAGTCCCTGCGGGCCCAGGAGGAATGTCTGAAAAGGGCAGATCAGCTCTGGGGAGGCGGCTGCACACCGACACCCGCAGGAAGGCTGCTGCTCAAACTCGTCTGGGAATCAGCATCGCGCAGGCCCTCCGTCCGTCCCGGTGATCCGCTCCCGCTTCCAGAATGGCCACCTACAAGATCCAAGTAGCCACCGGCAACATCATGTTGGCCGGCACCTACAGCACCGTCTCCATCACTCTGATCGGGACCCGGGGGAAGAGCCACAAGCAGCAGCTGAACAACCGAGGCCGGGACTTCGTTCCTGGGGCTGTGAGTACGAATCCAGCGTGAAAAAGACACAGGGGCTGGGCTTTGGGAGGGTGTGAAGAAGACAGGCTGGAAGTCTTCTCGGTGGACTCGGCACGTTTCTTGCCTGACCGGCTGTCTCCGTGGTTAGCCAGGCTGGTCTGCACAAAAGAACAGGACTCAAGTGGTTAAGAGTAGGTGCACTCTGATCTGGAGAACCGGGTTTGATTCCCAGCTCTGCCACTTGAGCTGTGGAGGCTTATGTGGGGAACTAGATTAGCTTGTGCACTCCAACACACGCCAGCTGGGGTGACCTTGGGCGAGTCACAGTTCTTCGGAGCTCTCTCAGCCCCACCCACCTCACAGGGTGTTTGTTGTGCGACAGGGGAAGGGAAAAGAGCTTGTAAACCCCTTTGAGTCTCCTTGCAGGAAAGAAAGGGGAGATATCTTTCCAAACTCCTCCTCCTCCTCCTCCTCTTCCTCGTCTTCTTCTTCTTCTTCTTCTTCTTCTTCTCCTCCTCCTCCTCCTCCTCCTTCTCCTTCTCCTTCTCCTTCTCCTTCTCCTCCTTCTCCTTCTCCTTCTCCTTCTCCTTCTCCTTCTTCTTCTTCTTCTTCTTCTTCTTCTTCCTCTTCCTCTTCCTCTTCCTCTTCCTCTTCCTCTTCCTCTTCTTCTTCTTCTTCTTCTTCTTCTTCTTCTTCTTCTTCTTCTTCTTCTTCTTCTTCTTCTTCTTCTTCTTCTTCTTCTTCTTCTTCTTCTTCTTCTTCTTCTTCTTCTTCTTCTTCTTCTTCTTATCCAGCAGCATCTTGGAAACCAACATATTCTTGGAGGTGTCAGCTTTGATTCTCAAAAGCTTCTACCCCCAAAATCTTGTTGATCTGTCAGGTGATGGGAGCTCTTGTTTTTTTTTTTTATCTGGGCTTTTGCCAAAATATCCTTTCCCATTTGCTTGGCTGCTCCCACCCCTGCCGCTTTCTCCCTTGCTGTGTTCCGGGGAAGGAGGTTGTAGGCCTCTTTGAGTCTCCTCACAGGAGAGAAAGGGGAGATTTAAATCCAAACTCCTCCTCCTCCTCTTCTTCTTGAAACTTTATACCCCTCCACCTAACTCTATCCTAAGAGTCCTTTTAATCTGGAGCAAAACACATTCTCCTTACCAGCTTCAAGCAAATATATAGTGGATGGGTGCTGTGTGGTTTCCGGGCTGTATGGCCGTGTTCCAGCAGCATTCTCTCCTGACGTTTCGCCTGCATCTGTGGCTGGCATCTTCAGAGGATCTAGCCATGGCGGTTTGCTTTTCCCGAGATCCTCTGAAGATGCCAGCCACAGATGCAGGCGAAACGTCAGGAGAGAATGCTGCTAGAACACGGCCATACAGCCCGGAAACCACACAGCACCCAAGTGATTCCGGCCGTGAAAGCCTTCGACAATATATAGTGGATGACTACGTGCCTGATAGAAGGAAGGCCATCCATATTCGCTGATGATCTGTGGTCTGGAAAAGCAAACCGCCATGGCTAGTCACCTGCAGGCAGCACTGACTCGCCCGAGGTGACCAGGCGAGGCCCTGACGAATAACGGCATGACCTTTGCCCAGACAGAAAGAGGACCACTGTGAGAAGGACGACCAGTGGTGGTGGGGACATTTGCAAGCAGGCCTGGCTTGGGGGGCTGCCATTTTGAGTCCCTCCCCAAGACTGAGTCTCCTCTGTGCCCCCAGGTGGATGACTATGAGATGCTCTGTGCGAAGGACCTGGGACAGCTCCTGCAGGTCGAACTCCACAAAGAGGCCTACCTGTTCTTCCCCAAGGACAGCTGGCTCTGTGACTACGTCAAGGTGACAACCCAGCAAGGGACGACCTACCAGTTCCCCTCCTACCAGTGGCTGGAGGGCTATGGCACCCTGAAGCTGCGGGAGGGAGCAGGTAAAAGTCTTTCTATATTTGTGTATCCCACCAAAGAGTTCGGGGGGGGGGGGGGGGACATCTTGTCAGATCTCTGAAGCTAAACTGGGTCAGTACGTGGATGGGAGTCCACCAAGAAAGACCTTGTAGAGGAAGTCTACCTCCCTATATTTGTGTGCCCCACCAAGAAAGACCTTGTAGAAGAAGGCGATGGCAAACAGCCTCCGTTTCTCACTTGCCGGAGCGTTGTGTGGGTTCCTCTGGTCCAACTCAGGTAGCCAGCTGTCAAACAGCTGGCGGGAATATCATTTTAAAGATTCTGGGGCAGTCTGACCTGGCGCTCCTCCGTTGTAGTGACACAGTCCTACCTTCAAGCGCATTTACTCTACCCTTTCTTCTCCAGCCAAAACGGTTGCTGATGATTCCAGCAACTCCCTCCTTTTGGAACATCGTAAGGAAGAGCTGAAAAGTCGCCAAGAATGCTACCGGTGAGTCTCGCATCCTCAAGGTAGAGTTTCCCAGTATCATAACAGGGCGGCATCCATAGAACAGTCTTCAATCAGTTTACAAGGTGTTGCAAAGTACTGTCAGTTTCACAGCTGGTTATAGCAACCCGGTGGGATTTTGAAAGCCAGAGAGGAACAGGGGTGGGTTGTCTCTACCAGACTTTGCGTAGGAGTTCCTGGGCGGTCTCCCATCCAAGTACTAACCAGCACCTATCCTGATTAGCTTTTGCAATATGATGAGGTGGGTATAGCCTGGACCTCCCAGGTCAGGGCATCGATGTACATAGAGACAGCATGGTGTAGTGGTTAAGAGCAGGTGCACTCTAATCTGGAGGAACCGGGTTGGATTCTCCACTCTGCCTCTTGAGCTGTGGAGGCTTATCTGGTGAGCCAGATTAGCTTGTGTGCTCCAACACTTGCCAGCTGGGTGACCTTGGGCTAGTCACAGTTCTTTGGAGCTCTCTCAGCCCCACCCACCTCACCGGGTGTTTGTTGTGGGGGGGGGGGGAAGGGAAAGGAGATTGTAAGCCCCTTTGAGTCTCCTTACAGGAGAGAAAGGGAGGATATAAATCCAAACTCTTTCTATTTCCACCCTCTGCTGTTTTCCCTGTTCAAGTTATATACTGTTTCCTGGCACGCAAGCAGCAATCAGATACCTTTCTGGGATTCCACCCCATATAGTGAATACAAGTTTCAGGGGATAGGAGAGAGAACCAGGAAAATTATACGTGGGGAAGTTTTCTCCACTCTGCCTCTTGAGCTGTGGAGGCTTATCTGGTGAGCCAGATTAGCTTGTGCACTCCAACACAGGCCAGCTGGGTGACCTTGGGCTAGTCACAGTTCTTCGGAGCTCTCTCAGCCCCACCCACCTCACAGAGTGTTTGTTGTTGGGGGCAGGGAAGGAGATTGTAAGTCCCTTTGAGTTCTCCTTACAGGATCCAAATTCAAACTTTTCTTCTTCTACATAGATTTAAAAAAAAACTAATCATGCTAGCGGCCAAGACAACATCGTATGGCTTATATCTGTGCTAGGTTAACCGGGGTTCGTTTTGGGTGAGTTTCCTTTGTTTTGGCCACTGCAGCTGGAAGGAATATGCCCCAGGCTGGCCGAGATGTGTCGATGCAGAAAGTACGGACGATTTGGATTCCAGTTCTAAGTTCCCCCTCACCAAGACGACAGTTTTCGGCCTGCGCGCTGCCAAGTCGTAAGTTCCTTTGCCTCTGGGGCTCAGCTGTAAATGAAATACTGGACTCTCCCAGAACAAGGACAGCTAAGCAGAAAGAGCTGGCACGGAGGGGCTGAAATTGGCATCCTCCCAAGTCACCGCACTGAGTAGGGGTATTTCTGTATAAAATGGCACCTAATGGCACTGAAATTGTGTCCCCTCCCCAAAATCCAACAGGCTGTCCCCATCATGGAACCAGCTCTCCAGTGGCCAGGTCTACCATTACTTTCAATCATGGGTAACCAACTGTCTAGAGGGCCGGTCTACCTGTCATTAAGACGTATTGGTAGACCTGGCCTTCGGCGAGGCCAAGTCTACCCATTACTTTCAACCAAGGGTCGCCACCTCTCTAGGGGGCTGGTCTACCTGACGTTAAGAAGAATTGGGTCCACCCATTACTTTTAAGTGGGGGTAGTCCAGCGTTCCAGAGAAGGCACGGCAGGGCTAGGGAGGTCTCCAGGCCCCACCTGGAGATTGGCAAGGCTACTCTTCCCTGCTGTCCCCCCCTCCCCCATCTCTTCACCTGCTGTGGTTTTTACCTTCAGAGAACTTGAGCTGAGACTGAAAGGCTTTTCCGCCCAGGAGGGCTCTTGGGAAACTTTTGATGACATCGGGAAGGTCTTCTGGTTCAAAAAAACGCCCGTCACAGGTGAGAGTCCCTCGGCTACGAAGGTGCCTTGAGGTGGATAGATTTTTAAAACATCCAAAAAAGAATATGTCCACAGGAAGAGTCTGAGCTCCTTGCGGCGAAGGTGCACTACACAGGCGTTCTCCCCTAAACGCCGCCCCCACCTGGAGTTGGTGCCGAGCGGTCGCTCTTCGTTGAGCTCCTCCACCTTTTATTATTATTATTATTATTATTATTATTATTATTATTATTACTACTACTACTATTACTATTACTATTACTATTATTATTATTATTATTATTATTATTATTAATTGTATTTATAAACCGCCCTCCCCCAAAGGGCTCAGGGTGGTCAACAAAACAAATAGAGCACAGATAAAATCAGTAAATAATCATTAAATATGGCTCTATATGTTAAAATCAACCCCATTAAAATGCAGCATCCTAATCAAATATACTGATGGCGTCCTACTAGAAATCCCCTAACAAAAAGGGGGGAGGGGAAGGGGAGAGAGGGAACAGCAGGGTCCACAGATGTTATGAAAAGGAGGAGGGGGGGCATCAGCGGCCGGACTCCCCAAAAGCCCGTTGGAACAGCTCCGTCTTGTTTTTAATTTCTCCTACCCTTTGTAGTTTTATCTCTTAGTATTTAGCCTTTTCTTTTAATTCTTTTAGTTTTCTGTCGCAATTTTGTGGAGACAGACTATCATAAAGAACCTTCTGAGTTGATAGTTTAAAACCAGGCTAAAATCTATAATATTTTAATAATGGCGGTGCTGACTAAGGAGTCTGTTTCCTTTTTGTTTTCAAAACAAGTTGTGCACTTCTGAAGGCCGGAGCTTCCCTATCGTCAGGTGTACACAGGGAGCTCCCTTCGACCGAATCGAAGTCTTGGTCCATTAGTCTGCTCAGACTGGCAGCAAATCACTAGGGTCTCTGGCAAAGAAAGGGTGTTCAGATTATTTACGGCCTGGTCCTGTAAACGGAGATGCCCGGGATTGAACCAGCGTGCAAAACAGATGTCCCACCCCTGATCCCCAGCCCCTCCCCGATAAGGAACACACTTTGTGCAATTTCCCCATCCCCTCTCACAGGAAGAATTTGCAAACGCTTAAAAAAAACCGGGCAATTTCAGGGCAAGACGAAGAATCAGTCCCTATCACGTTTCTTCGTGTGATGGCTTCTTATCATAAAGACGCCCCCGTTTGGGGATGCAGCCATGGAGGAGGGAAATTCTGCTGGCTTGCAGGGAAATAAATTCTGAGGACATTTCTTAGTGCGAGCATCAAGAGTAATCAGTGCTCACAATCAAAAGGCTGGCTTGGGACATCAGTTTTGTTTTAAGGAGCAGCAGTGGCGTAGGAGGTTAAGAGCTCGTGTATCTAATCTGGAGGAACCGGGTTTGATTCTCCGCTCTGCCGCCTGAGCTGTGGAGGCTTATCTGGGGAATTCAGATTAGCCTGGACACTCCCCCACACACCAGCTGGGTGACCTTGGGCTAGTCACAGCTTCTCGGAGCTCTCTCAGCCCCACCTACCTCACAGGGTGTTTGTTGTGGGGGGGGAGGGGAAGGAGATTGTCAGCCCCTTTGAGTCTCCTACAGGAGAGAAAGGGGGGATATAAATCCAAACTCTTCTTCTTCTAACGTTAACTGTGGAAACATTTCTCCCCAAGAGGAAAGTTTCCTGAAATGGAGGGGGAGGGCGGACAGGACATAAGGCTGGGGTGTCCAACTCTGCCCCTCCAGGTGTTCATGGACTACAATCCCCATCAGCCCCTGCTGATGGGCATTGCTTCCAAATTCCGTGACTTCCAAATTCCGTGACTCTGACCTCTCTGTTTCCAATTCATTCGTCTCCCAATGGAGTGACCGAAAAAAAAACCCATTCCTCTGCCTTTCCAGAGTATGTCGCAGATCACTGGAAGGACGATGATTTCTTCGGCTATCAGTACCTGAACGGGGTCAACCCCGTGGTGATCGAGAAATGCACCGAGATCCCAGCTAACTTCCCAGTCACCGAAAAGATGGTGGCTGAGCTTCTGGGGAATTCCACCACCCTTCAGGAAGAGCTGAAGGTAACTCTCACCCACATGTGATTGTCAGAAGGGAAAAGAGACTGTCAGCCCTGTTGAGTCTCCTTGCAGGAGAGAAAAGGGGGATATAAATCCCACGCTGCTGCTGCTGCTGCTGCTGCTTCTTCTTCTTCTTCTTCTTCTTCTTCTTCTTCTTTCTTCTTCTTCCTCTTCTTCTTCTTCTTTCTTCCTCTTCTTCTTCTTTCTTCTTCTTCTTTCTTCTTCCTCCTCCTCTTCTTCCTCTTCTTCCTTTTCTTCTTCTTCTTCTTCTTCTTCTTCTTCTTCTTCTTCCTCTTCTTTTTCTTCTTTCTTCTTCTTCTTCCTCTTCTTCTTTTTTCTTCTTCTTCTTCCTCTTCTTCCTCTTCTTCCTCTTCTTCTTTCTTCTTCCTCTTCTTCCTTTTCTTCTTCTTCTTCTTCTTCTTCTTCTTCTTCTTCTTCCTCCTCTTCCTCTTCTTCCTCTTCTTCCTCTTCTTCCTCTTCTCTTCTTCTATGTGGGTGACCTGCGTTCAAGTCTTAATTCTGCCACGAGTTCATCTGAGGGTCTTTAGCACGTCTCCGCCTTTTCGCTTCAGTCCGCCCATCTGCAAGGCAGAAGCAAGAGAAACCAGCCGAAAACCTTCATAAAACCAAAGCCTTGGGCAAATGATGTTAATATATCAGATACGGCTGCAGTGTGACCCCCTGGGGCATTGCACGTTTCGTGGCCAACTCGTGTCTCTTCCCATCTCCCCCCCTGCAGAAAGGGAACATCTTCATCACAGACTACAAGATCCTGGAGGACATCCCGACGTGCCTTCTCAATGATAAACCGCAATTCCTGGCTGCTCCCCTCTGCATGCTGCATCTCAACCCCGAAGGGAAGATGAAACCGCTGGCTATCCAGGTAAGAAACGTCGGTTGCTTCCTGTCCCAGAGTCTCTGTGGCCAAACCATCTTGGCAGCTGTTCGCCCACTGCAGCACGAAACCAAAACCACAAGACATTTCCATGGAAAAGCACAGAGTTCGAATCTCTGTCTTTTTCCTCCTCAGCTCAGTCAGACCCCCGGTCCGGAAGCTCCCATTTTCCTGCCCAGCGACTCCGAATGGGACTGGACGCTCGCTAAGATCTGGGTCAGGATGGCCAACTTTCACGTCCACGAGGTGAACACCCACCTTCTGGAAGCACACTTCCACTGCGAGGTCTACACCATGGCCACCCTCCGCCAACTGCCCATGTGCCACCCGGTCTACAAGGTAAGACCCAGAGATAAGCGTGTCTTCAAATGTAGCCTCTTTGGGGGCGGGGAAGGGGGGATTAATGGTTCAGTTTTGTTTCCAGGGGGATTCCCAGTTGGAAGTTCTCACCTTTCAGCGTGGTGTAGTGATTAAGGGCTGGCGGATTCTAATCTGGAGAACCGGGTTTGATTCCCCACTCCTCCACCTGAGTGGCAGAGGCTTATCTGGTGAACCAGATGTGTTTCCGCACTCCTGCATTCCTGCTTGGGCTAGTCACAGTTCTCTCAGGACTCTCTCAGCCCCACCTGCCTCACAAGGTGTCTGTTGTGGGGAGAGGAAGGGAAAGGAGCTTGTCAGCCACCTCGAGTCTCCTTACAGGAGAGAAAGGTGAGGTATCAATCCAAACTCTTCTTCTTCTTCTTCTTCTTCTTCTTCTTCTTCTCCTTTCAGCTTCTGCTACCTCACACCCGGTATACTCTCCACATCAACACTTTAGCCCGCACTAGTCTTATACAGCCAGGAGGGGTATTCGATAAGGTAAGAAGGCCAGAACAACCGCAAAGGGGAAGGCATTTCGGATCTTTTACACGTCGGGGCATTATGGCAGCAAGGAAAACTCCACAGAGAATGGCCGCCCCGCTGGTTGGGACCAATGGCCCATCTAGTCCGGCCTTGTGATCTCTCCTCTCTCCTGCCGGCCCCTGTCTAATTGTCCTTAACAGCCAACTAAGCCAGTGATGGCGAACCTTTTCGAGACCGAGTGCCCAAATTGCAACCCAAAACCCACTTATTTATTTGTGCCTCAACACGGCAATTTAACCCAATAATACTGAGGTTTCAGTTTAGGAAAAACAGTTGGCTCCAAGGCGTGCATACCTGTGGAGTAAGCTTGGTGGTAGTCGGTGGCTTTGCTTTGAAGCAACCGCAGGCAACTCTTCCAATGGGTGAATCAATGACCCTAGGAGGGTTTACTCAGAAGCAAGCCCCACTGCCAGCAAAATCAAGCTTACTCCCAGGTAAAGGATTGTGCTTTAGTTCTTTGCATGAAAATCAGTGGGGTGGAACAGCACTTAACAGGGTTACCTACACTGCTTCCCCAAAACTAGGTCTTAGGTTTAATGCCCAGGCCAGCCTAGATGTGTGTAGGGGGGGGGGGCACGGTGTTTGCGTGTGCCCACAGAGAGGGCTCTGAGTGCCACTTCTGGCACCCGTGCCATAGGTTTGCCACCACTGAACTAAGCTAATGGCCACCCTTAATTGGACGGCCCAGGCGAGTCCGGTGTCATGAGGTCTCGGAAGCTAAGCAAGGTCATCTCTGGTCAGTACTTGGATGGGAGACCGCCACGGGTTGTTGTGCAGAGGCAGGCAACGGCGGCAAACCACCTCGGTTCATCCCTTGCCTTGAAAACTCTATGGCATAGGTGTCATACTCACGGCCCTCCAGATGCTGGCAGGGGATGATAGGAATTGTAGTCCATAACATCTGGAGCAGGGGTCTTCAAACTAGGGCCCTCCAGATATTCAGAGACTGCAATTCCCATGAGCCCTACCACTTGGCCATGCTGGCAGGGGCTGATGGGAATTGTAGTCCATGAACATCTGGAGGGCCCTAGTTTGAAGACCCCTGATCCGGAGGGCCGCGAGTTTGACACCTATGTCAATGGGGTCACCAAAAGTCAGCGGTGACTTGACGCCCTTCCAGCCACCACCAAACTGGTGACCAGTGGATGACTGGGAAGAGCCCAAACGTGCATATTTTCCTCAGGACATCCCATAATCTTTCACAGCATATACCAGCTGCTGACAGGAGGTTGCTTGTTCCCATCTTCCGGCCATTCCCTTCCCTGAAGGGAACTTCTTACGGCCTCGGGGAGGAGTAATTTATATCGGGGAACAGAGTGGGAAGGAAAGGTTCGTAAACGACTCCCCCGGTTCCGCTTGCTCAGCTGCCGCCCACAGTTGTCTCCATTAATTAATACAATTAAAAGGGAGGCAGGAGATCTGTGGCCAGATGTGCTGGAAGTCTGCTTGCTTGCTGAGGTTGGTGAGACCCAGGGGCGCATAAACAGTGGGGACACCGAAACATAAGAGGGGTAAAGACCAGAGGTGGGATCCAGCGGGTTCTCACCGGTGTCGCGAAAATGGAGTTTACTAATCGATGATCGTGTGTGCCGAGAGGGGGTTACTAATTGGCGATTTTGCCACCTGATTTTTGCCTTAGTTACGCCCCTCCTCTCAGCAGTAGCGCGCAGAACTTGGAGCAGTCTAGCAGGAGGTGCACCGGCGTGCAATGGCAGCGGCTATGCGCGCATTCGTTTCCTTAAGGACCGGCGCAGCGGCACAAACGTCCTTGCTTACTTTTAGCCGCTGCCCCCGGAATGCGGCTAAATAAATGCCCCGCCCAGCCCCATTGGCCGCTGTACCACGAGGAACAGAATCTCACCACCCGCGGCGAGAACCTGTTACTAACATTTTTGGATCCCACCACTGCTAAAGACTATAGCAAAGTGATCTGCCCCCCACTGATTCCAGCAGACCAAAGGGTGAGCTTTAGAGACCGCAGAACACAGCTGGAATTTATGTTCCCTGCTCCACAGGCGACCGCGACAGGCCGCGACGGCATGTTGAAACTCCTGGCCAAAGGCGTCCAGGCCTCCACTTATACGGCCCTTTGCCTCCCGGATGACCTCAAAAAAAGAGGCGTGGACTCTTTGCCCAATTATTACTTCCGGGATGACGGAATGAAGATCTGGAACGCCATACAGAAGTGAGCTTTGGGGACTGGGGGATTCTGGGGGAGCCAGTATTAAGAGCAAACACACCGCAGGAGCAGCACAGAAATCCAAAGCATTGGGAAGACCAATTCACCTTGCCTTTACGCACAGAGCTTCTGTGCAGCGGTGGGATTCAGCGAGTTAGCACCACTTCATTAGAGCGGTGGTTGTTATAAAATGGCGCTTGTAAACAACCAGTTGTTAAATTATTTGAATCCCACCACTGAAGCCGGGTGCATCTGGCCAGTCGTTTTGCTCCACGGCCTTGAGTTCGTTGCATAAAATGGATCAATCAGACCTTAAGAATTGAGCGCTGGAACCTATAAAGAAACCTTCCTAGATTTGGGGGTGGAACTTATAAAGGGAATTCGGCAGGGAGGCAACCATTTTTTTCCCCAGGGGGACTGAATTCAGTAGTCTGGACATCAGTTGTAAATTCAGGGAAACTCCAGGCCTCACCTGGAAGTTGGTAACCCGAACTGGAACAGGCCTGAGGGGTATGAAGAAGTTTTCTAGCTGGATCCAGGAGTTAATGCGAGACAACATTTGGATTTGATTCAGACCCCTCAAAGCGGCCTGCTGGGTTCGTTGTAGTCTGAATAGCACTGAACTAGGGAAGGATACAGCCCAGAGATTATTCAGAGTGCTCGGGCAGGCAAGAGTTAACTGTCAAGACACAACCCTTGCTTGGAACTACTCCCCCTTCCAGATGTGTTCCTACAAGCTCGGATTGAGCAACTCCCTTGAGCCAGAACTGGAAATTAAATCCAGGTTTTTTTATGGCTAGAATAAGAACAGGGAGATTATTAAAAAAAAAAGAATTGCAAACAATCCCTCAACCCAGTTCCAGTTTTTTTTGGGGGGGGGATATGGCTGAATAACATTATCAGGATCCAGGCAACTTAAGGACTTCACCGAGAAAGCTGTAGATGTATTTGTCAAAGGCTTTTAAACTGGAATGCACTAAGGGTGTTACTTGAGTTTTCAGATTGTATGGCCGTGTTCCGATGGCATGTTCTCCTGGCGTTTTATGCCTGCATCATGTGGCTGGCATGCTTCAGAGGATCTAAAGATGCCAGCCACGGAATGCAGGGTGAAGCACGTCAGAGGTACGTACTACTGGAACATACGACCGCTGCCCGGAAGCCACAACACCCTAAAGCTGTGAATCTCAGTGGCGTATCTGCCTAGGGACAAGGGCTACCCCTTGTCCCCGGGTGCCACTCTTCTGGTTACATGGGGGGCACAAAATCAACTGGCGTGACCGGGAGAAGTCCTGCTGTCTATTGTTTATGCCTGCGACCCCATCCCGGATACGCGCCGCAGCAACATAGAACTTCCTGCTGCCTCCAAGCGCCCTCAACCCCACCCTGGACGTGGTCGAGGGCAGTGGGGGGTGGAGCCTGGGAGCATCAGGGGATGGAGTTGGGGTGGTGGTGGGGGGCAGAGTCTGGGGGCATCCTGGAGACAATTTGTCTCCAGGCGCCATTTACCCCTGGTACCCCTCTGGTGAATCTTCTTGTAAGAGTCATGGTTTCCCTCCCCAACATGCCGTCTCTGCCATCAACCGGCGCATGAAAAAGGCAATCAGCTGCTTGACCCAGAGATGCATTTAAATGCTGCCTCTACCTTTGGTGGGTCAAGCAACGGCCTTCCAAAGTCCCGGAGTCTCTTCTGGAGTTTCGTCCAGGATTGACTCCGCCTCCCTTCCTCTGCTCTGCTTCCAGGCTGGTCTCAGGCATCGTCGGTCTCTACTACAAATCTGACGAAGCCGTCAAGGAGGACCCCGAATTGCAAGCCTGGGTGCGCGAAATTTTCACAGAAGCGTTCCTGGGCCTGAAGTCGTCTGGTAAGGCTTCGCCAAGGGTCAGCAAGGGAGCGGGGAGCCGGCATCTCATCAAATCCTTGGATGGGGGGTCATCAAGGAGCAGCAGTGGCGTAGGAGGTTAAGAGCTCAGGTACCTAATCTGGAGGAACCGGGTTTGATTCCCCGCTCTGCCGCCTGAGCTGTGGAGGCTTCTCTGGGGAATTCAGATTTGCCTGGGCACTCCCACACACGCCGGCTGGGTGACCTTGGGCTAGTCACAGCTCTTCGTAGCTCTCTCAGCCCCACCCACCTCACAGGGTGTTTGTTGTGAGGGGGGAAGGGCAAGGAGATTGTCAGCCCCTTTGAGACTCCTGCAGGAGAGAAAGGGGGATATAAATCCAAACTCTTCTTCTTCATCATCATCATCAAGGAAGTCCCTGCAGACAAAGGCAACGGGAAATTTCCTCTGCTTTCACTTTCTCTGAAAGCCCTTTGCTGATGACCTCATAAATCTGTTGCAATTGCATATGTACTGTGAAAGAAAGGAGGGGTTGCCATCAGCTGGGGCCCTCTTTCCAGTAACATACCAAGAGACAGGGTCCTTGATCCAGGTACTCTCAAACAGCTGAGTTTTTAAAAGTTTATTAAAAGGAAAGAAAATAAATTAAGGAAAAATTACAGAGAGGCTTCTCTCAGCTGGAAACAGTTCCAAGTATACGAAAACAATACAGTTGAAGCCATGAGTTGAATCTTAAGAGTGGATGAATCTTAGAAGCAATCTGAAGTCTCTGGTCAGGGTTTTTTTTTATGGCATCTAGTCCAGGAAGAGGGCGGGGTAATTAAGACCTATCTGTCAGGTCCAAGGATGCGGTCTTGTGACATTCAGTTTCCGTTCATGTAAACACAAACACAGTTTACAACTTTAATGAGGGCAGGGGCGTAAGGAGGCAAACTGGAGCCCTGGGCAAAACCTGAGTTGGATTCTCTCCGCCCCCCCCCCCGCCCCCCATGGGCGGCCACCCCACCAGGACCCAAAAATTGTTTTGCACCAGGTCATTGGTGCACGCAGGGGGTGCATTTTTAGACACATCTGCACCAAAATGACATATCGGCACCCCGCCGGCCAATCAAGCAGCAGCAGCAGGAGGAGGAGGAGGAAGGGCGGCGGCCCAATCGGGGCGCTCTCTCGGGACTCGGCACCCCAGAAGCAATGGGGAGGGAGGGGCTCCCGTCATTGGCTTCAAACGCCCCCCCCCACTTGGCCTGGCTCCCCCGGGACCCCCCGCCCCCCCTCCTGATCGGGTGCCGCAGCTGAGGAAAATCTGCCCCCCAGTGCCCGGGAGAGCCCCCCCCCCCCCGTCCCTCCCCTGGACCACGCCACGCTGACCGCCGCCTTCGCACGAGACCGCACGTGGAGGTTATGGGGGAGATTCCGCTATCTCCCCAAGCCTCTTTGAGCTTGGCAGCCCCTTTGGACGATGGAACCGAGAGCCGCCCTAGGGCGCCACCTTCGCACGAGGCCCCCACGTCGAAGTTGTGGCGTGTCCGAGCCTCTTTGGCCAGGGGAGCCGCTGGGGATGCTGCTGCTGCTGCCCTCCAGTGGCCAAAGGTGTGAATTACAAGCACCCACCCCCACACCCCCCACCCCCTCCACGCGACATTTCTCAGGTTATAGTTGCTAAACGTCCTGTCCACTCCCAACAGGTGTTCCTTCTACACTGGAAACCAAGGATCAGCTTATCAAATTCCTCACCATGATCATCTTCTGTTGCTCTGCAAGACATGCTGCAGTCAACAGTGGGCAGGTATGGATCTTCACCGGAAGGGGGCAAGACCTCTACCTCCCATCTATCTCCTAGCGCAGGGGTCTTCAAACTATGGCCCTCCAGATGTTCATGGACTACAGTTCCCATCAGCCCCTGCCAGCATGGCCAAGTGGTAGGGCTCATGGGAATTGTAGTCTATGAACATCTGGAGGGCCATAGTTTGAAGACCCCTGTCCTAGCACATGCCCCCTCTATCTCCTAGCACAGTGATGGCGAACCTTTTCGAGACCGAGTGCCCAAATTGCCACCCAAAACCCACTTATTTATTGCAAAGTGCCAACACGGCCATTTAACCTGAATGCTGAGGTTTTTGTTTAGAAAAGACGGTTGGAAATACGTTACTTCGGGAGTAAAGCGAGATGAAACAACCGTTGCAGCAGCTTCGGATGGGTGAATCCGCGACCCTAGGAGGGGTTTGCTCAGAAACCGTTATTTACCAGCAACCAAACTTACTCTGGTAAAGAGGATGCGTGCTTAGGCTAGCCCAGATGTGTATTATTATGTGGTAGGGGTGATTTTCCACCCCCCGCCCCACATGATGAACTCTGTGCACATGTGCCCACAGAGAGGGCTCTAAGTGCCACCTCTGGCACCCGTGCCATAGGTTCGCCACCGCAGTCCTAGCACATGCCCCTGAAACCACCCTTGATGTTGGTAGTTGGTAGTTGGTTCTTCTCCCCCTCAGCTGAAATCACTATTTTGACTCAGGAATCTGATTTCAGCCCTTTAGCTGCTTCACATGACTACTAGACACTTCTAGCTTTGGTTCCAGATACATATTTATAACCAAAATATTACATTTTCCTGGAATCCTCCGGGAATGAAAATAAAAGTACTCCAACTCCGCTGTGTTTTGCACCTAGAGAGAACTGTCAAAGGCTACGAGTCAGTCAGAGGTCACCAGATAGCCTTTATCTGTTGCTGTGCCTTCCTCATAGAGGTGGGGGGAAAGAAAGATATTTCCAAAAACCCAAAACTACCTGGTCTGGCTTGGTGATTCTGGATCTAGAATGGTCGACTGCCAAATTAATTCTCCTCTCCCACCTCTTTCCAAACCCCACCTTCCCTAGGTTTCACCCCAGCAGAGGCGTAGCTAGGGAAAATGGAGCCCGGTGCAAAATCTGAGTTTTGCTCCCCCCCCCCCCCGCCATGTTGGTTTGTGTTTTTTGTATTTTTTAGTGTTTTTTCAGTTTTCAGCCTGCAGAATGCACAGTTTTTAGGCTAGCAGCATTAAAATTTCAGGGTATCTTTAGGACACTCTCCTGATGATACCAGCCAGGTTTTATGAGGCTTGGTTCAGGGGGTACAATGTTATGGACTCTCAAAAGTGTAGCCCCCATCTCCTATTAGCTCCCATTGGAAACAATGGGGGATGGGGGCACCCCCTTTGGGAGTCCATAACTTTGGACTCCCTGAACCAAACCTCACCTAACTTGGGTGGTATCATCAGGAGAGTCCCCTGAAAACTCCCAGAAATTTTGGTGCTGCTAGCCTAAAAACTGCGCCCCCTGCAGGCCAAAAACTGAAAAATACTTTAAAAATACAAAAAACAAACCTGAAATTTTTGCTCCCCCCCCCCCAAGCGGGAGCCCTGTGCGACCCGCACCCCCTGGTCCCCTTGTAGCTACGCTTCTGCACCCCAGATGCCCAGGAACTCCCCAGCCCACAGCTGACAAACCTAAACTGCAGAGATTTTATGAAATTAAGTGAACAATCCAGGGCCTCTTCTACAAGACGTATATTATTGGAGTCTATCATCTTTCCCCTGGGCTTTCCAAGCCGTCTGAGTTAGACTCCGCTTAGCTCTAACCCCTTCCTCCTTTGGCCTTTTTTGTGTGGGACAGTTTGATTTCGCCGCCTGGATGCCCAACACACCCGCCACCTTGAGGCAGCCTCCCCCCAAAAGCAAGGGGCTGGCCACCTTGAAGAGCGTCTTAGACACCTTGCCGGAAGTGAACTCCACCTGCGCGCTTCTCTCGCTGCTTTCAGTCGTGAGCTACGAGCCAGGAGACCTGGTGAGTCATGAAAAATGGAACACAGTCCAGATTAAACCCCGGGATCAATTGCCTTCACAATGGAAAGCTATTGATCAAGTTGATAGCGAAAAAGCAGCCACCTGTTGCGAGGGAGGGTGATTGCGTCTGGACCGTGGAGTGGAGTGTCCAAAGGAGAGCAGCCGTTTCCTACAGATCTTTATCCGTGGAAATTATGGGCATGACTCCTTCCAATACCGGCTTTGTGGAAACTGCTCTCTGTACTAACCTCAAAGCCTAGTTTGTTTGTTGTTATTTGGTCAAGCCGGTTTTAGGAAGGAGTTGCAAAGATTATTTCTTTCCGTGGAGATATTATCCATCTGCACTGAGAGTGCCAAGCATCGCTGCGGTCTTTTGTGCGTGC